>NC_079335.1:116600809-116900809 GCF_029582105.1 Oenanthe melanoleuca | reverse complement strand
GATGCATCCAGTGCCAGCAGGTGGCCAAAGGAAGCAGCTCCTTGTATTGTTCAGGCAGTTCTTTAGTGCCACAGGGTGGTCTGTAGTGACCATTTCCACCATACAGCTTTTGTGTACGGATGTGTCGCTGCTTAATGGCTATTTTTGTTGAAAACGTTAGTGGAAATCTAGATGTGAGCAAAAGAGTGAATATTCCATGCACTTCCAGTTCCCACTGTTAACTGGCCTGGTGCCCTCTGCCTTCCCTCCAGAATTTGCTGATTTCTTGCTCCACTCTTCTCTCTGTAAAGCACTGAAGTGCAGGCTTGATTTTACCTTGACTTTGCTTACGTTCCTTCTTTCTTCTCAAATTTCTTTAAACTTCATTTTTTTATCCCCTTTGATATGACAGCAAGAGTGTCCAGCTCCATCACAGAAAAGGCTGGTGGTTCTGTTGAGATGTGGTGACAGCAAATGAGGCTTGCATGAATTCTCTAACTGCCTGGGAGAGAAGTTTCCTTTATGCCAGTTCTCCCAGGCAGACATGGGAACAGCATGTCTGCCTTTCCTCTCCTTTCCCAGTCCCTGGAGGTGCAGGGAAGGCTTGCATGATATGGTTATGCTCCCCTTCTGTCTGCCAAATATCTTACCTGTACATCTTGCTGTCTGAAAAGGCCTGTCTGGAAACAAATAATTGCTGCAAGACTGGGAAGAGGCATCAAAACCTCTCGTACTTCCCTGCAGGCTTTGAGTTCAGATTCCTGTCCACTTCAGATTCATGGACTTTCTGTCTTTGCCTTCTCTGCTGTGAAGATCATGCACTCTACCTGCATCTCAATATTCTCTATTTTGCCCATCTTAAGCCCAAATTCTTTCCCCTCCCTCTGCTTTTACACCAGTCTACATTTACATAGTGCCTAACATTTATACCTCATTTGTGTCACTATAAAACAGAAGAGAATCAAGCCTTACATGTGTAAATAAGAAATCCTCAAAGACACAATAGCATTTCTACCCACCTTGATTTTCTTTTCTTGGAAGTAAAAGATAATTTAGAAAGCCTAATTAAAATTGATCTTGATTTTCTGAAACATTGAATGATGCTTTCCTAAATCAAAATTATAGCAGCTATTCTTTTAACAATCATGAGATTGAAGAGAAAAAAAATAACTGTCAAAACAGCTAAGAAATATTATCAATATTGGTTTGCTGGCTCAGGAAACAATACCAGTCTTTGAACTGCAGAGTGGTACAATCTTATTCATATAGGTGGCTTGCAGCAATCCAAGAAATCTATCCTACTGTTCCCAGAAGGATAATGTCACAAAAGCTAAACCTCAGTGTGGCAGTGGCAGCAGCCCAGGACAGGACTCACTGCAGGCTACATAGAAACAAGAGATCATCAACAAATCCTGCCAGGGCTGAAGGAAGGAATGATGAGCATTATGTAGAGAAGTGAAGATGGAGAAGAAGCAGAAGGAAAAAATACAACCCTCCCCAATCCCAAAAACTGAGTCAACCATAAGCAAAATTTTAAGTCATAAATTAGCAAAATGTAGAATATGTTTCTTTTTCTAAGGTGACACAAAAAACCCAATGCCCCCACCCGAAACACAACTAACCAACTCAAAAAAACCCAGCCAAAACAACCTTTTCCCACCTGGAAAACTATAGTTTAGAAAATACTGGGCAACATAATTAGCTAGGAGGCATGTCTGTGGGTTTACTTACATATGAACAGTAGTATACACTAAACACTCTAAAAACTGTCTAGAATGATGAAAATCAGTGCAGTAACAATTCTTTATACCAAGGAATATTGCTATAGTTTTAAATGCTTTTAGACCTGCTGCCCTAAACCAGCTGTCAATGCATATTAGCTGAAATATTCAAGAAGCTGTTGTCATTCACTGAAATATTTGCCAAAACAGAGCTTGCCTTCCCGTAAATGATAACTTTTAATGCTGCTAATGAAGTCATGTTCTGCTAATGCACTTGTTATTTTCTTGGAGTGAGACCTACAGCTTTCTGGACTTCAATCTGCAGCTGTGGTGCCATCCTTTTTGATTTTTATAGCTGCTTCTAAGTTGTAGAGTAGCCATTAAACTCAGCTACAATGACAATTTTGGAAAGATAGTAATACTGTATGCTGGAGATAATTCAGAAAGGCTTTATTACTTGAGTGCTTAGAAACAGAGAAGCACTGTAATGCCTAAATCCCACAAAAGCTGATTATTTTCCTCCTGAGCTTCAGACACAAATCAAGAAAATGCATCTGAATAGGAGGAAAGGAGCTGCAAAAACAGGATTGATGAAAACATTGTCCTGGGCTACATATCTTTGTCCCACATCCTATTTATGAGTTCTGAATTACTAGGGATCATTACTTTAAAAAAAATAAAAATCCATCATTGCATCAAATCTCATGCACTGATGTAATCATTATTGAAATAACTTATATGCTGCAGACCTTAAACTTCTTATCATCTGTACATAAACTGTGAAGCAGCAAGAGCTACAGAACACATAGACACATATATATATATTTGAGATAGTAATCACTGAGCAAACAGCAGAGCAAAATGAAGACAAGATTTCATTCAAAGAGAATGGAGAAACCACAACTTTTTCAGAAGAAGCTGTGCTGGGGATGGTGGAAAGTTCAGCATCCATTCATGGAAGACAAGCTCATCCTGAATGGACTATTTAATGCTGAATAAATGAAGGATTAAGAGTTGATCCCTCCAGGGATATAAAGGACATAAATCCAGGATTTTACATATAGGAATTATTTTTAAACAAATTTTTTGCTTCAGTCATTAAATTGGCTATTCTTGAGATTCAATGCAAGAGCAGCAAAACATTCACTTCTGTGTAATTATTGGGCTGCCTCCTCTGTGTCTTCCATATCATGGAATTCCAGCAAGGAATATAAATATTGGCTTCTAAGCCTTTCTGAGACAGACTTTGAAGCTACAGAGAAACAATTCAGGAAAGGACACAGAATCACAGAAGCAATCAATGCTGAAAGACAAAAGCCCAAACCTATAAATATATATACCAGCCTTGCAAGACCCTATTAAGATGCCTTAATAAGTGGTACATACACATGAAATTCCCCCAGATGAGGTTTTCATTTTGGTCATGGTAGCAGGGAAATAAAACCAAGGCAAACATGGAAAGCAAATCCTATCCAATGAAGTTTGAGTGTAGGAGCAAAACTTTAGGCAGACATAGGATACACATCCACACTGATTTATAGTCAACATCTGCAATATTTTAAGACCTTGGGTTCCCTGAGGCTGACAAGAAATTAACAGTCAAGTTCACACCCCTGGCATGCTTTACACATACTACATGCTTCACACATACTTTACATACTTTGTACTTCTGTCATGCTGTGCAGGCTTCCTGGCACTTGCATTTTTTAGGATTAGATATGTATTGGCAGGTTCACAGTCTCATATAGGCATTAAAGCATATGAAAATCGCCCCAGCATTTCTGAACTCACCAAAGTCTATTAAAGAATTAGAAAGTGCTTATAGCACTATGTAATTCCTACAAAGCTTGGCAAGACAGAAAAATTCCACCTACTTGCAAAATTTAGATAAATGTATATTTTCCCACAGCTAGAAAGTTCAAAGCATATAATTTTACAACTGTAAGTGGATACCATTCCTGAGAGTAGTGAAAACTCTTCTATTTATGAAATAAAACCCTGCACCACCAGAAACTTGCAAAGAAACAGAGAAAGTCACAAGACTGTATAAACTCAGACTGGTTCTTACCTACATTCACTGTAAAAGACTGGTTTAAGTAACAAAATAAAAGGCCTTGCTTTAAAAGGTGAAGAGGGAGAAGGTCTCCTCCTCTGTGACTGGAAAGAAACAAGGCACAAGGACAAAAAGAAAGTCCCACCCATATGGATTACATCCATAGCTTTGGGAAAGAGCTCTATACAGCAGCCAGAGCTCATGAGCCCCTCTTTCCTCTTCCACCCTCCATATGTGGGAGAGAGAGACAAGGCCCTCAATTAAATAAAAATAAAAGAAAAATGAACAAGTTGTGTTTATGCATAATGTCTCTTAAAATTAGCTTAAACCAAGCATTTGCTGGCTGAATTTTTTAGCAATTACTGCAACCATACATTTGATTCTCTGGAAAAGTGTAGCTGTACTAGCAGTAGACAGGGAAAGAAAACAGGATAGATCACCAGAGGATCAAACATTTCAGAATTTCATTAATATTTGCTTTTTCTTATATGAGATTTAAGATTCTCATTGTGCTACTATAAAGCTTTTGTTTAGACTTAGGCACCTGTGCTACTGAAAGTTAAGAAATTTGCCTCTGAAACCTTTTCATGTCAAGTGCTGTCATAAAATGTACACTTGATATTTGCTATTATTTTCAGTGAAGTTATAAGCTCTTATATTACATTAAATCCATAAATAAAGAGAAATTGAGAACATGATGTGCACCAATAAAGTTAATATCTGCAGATGAAGCAGTAAGAATACTTACCCAATAATTACCCTGTGTTTGAAGTCCCTCAGTTTCAAATTCAAGCAGATAGACAAATAGGAAAATAAATGGAAAGCCCTTGTGTTTCTGGTATTATATTCTTCTCCCATGAGGAAGGGCCTTTCAAAGACTCTCTACATTAAAACCTATTAGTAGTTCTTAAAAAAAAAAAAAAAAAAAGAAAAAAAAAAGGTAAAAAAAAAAAAGAACAAGCAAACAATGAACAAAAACCTACCCAGGAAAAAAAAAATCAAAACCACTCCCTAAATCTTAGAAGATCTTACAGGAAATATGGATCCCAACTCTTTCAGTTAAGCAGATGAGTGACTGGATTACTCCAAAGGCCTGGAGAAATCTAAAGACTTCTGTTCTTAGTGATCCTAAGACCCTGTGCTGTTCTTCACAGTAAGAACCAAAATCTGTAACCCTGAGGGGAAAAATAAAGGATGTTTAGAAATTCTAACAAAGTAGAAAGAAAATTCCTCACACCTGGAAGATCAGTGGAGACTGTGCCCCCTTTTGAAGAAGTCAAACCAGTGTCTGTGACCTGGTTGCTGGAAGTTCTGCTGCTGCCATCCAGGAAAAGAAGCTGCACTGAGAGGAGGTGAGAGGAGTCAGACATTATTGGCAATGGGCAGTGGGAAGGTCAAGATTTAAGATAAATCTGTGCAGAAAAACATCTCTTGGCACACCATCCCAAACTGCAAACTCTCTCAGACCAAACCCCTACGCCACAGTGCAGAAACTAACAACAGTTTCTATCTCTCCCTCCATCCCCCCCATTTTTAGCCACAGCTGCAATGGGCATGGGACCAGAAAGGATTTGTTGACTATGGTAAAACATTCCAGCTGCCAGACACAAACTGTGGTGGGTGCACAAGTTGGGACAGTGCTGTCTTTGGGTCATGGTGAGAAGCCCTGGGAGGGGATTATCCCAGCTCACCCAGGCAGCAGGAGAAGCCTTA
Source organism: Oenanthe melanoleuca (assembly GCF_029582105.1). NCBI lineage: Eukaryota > Metazoa > Chordata > Aves > Passeriformes > Muscicapidae > Oenanthe > Oenanthe melanoleuca. The sequence goes on along the minus strand of NC_079335.1, from coordinate 116,895,343 downwards.
ATGGTGACCTTTCCCTCTCCTGCTTTCCTGGCAATAGCACTGGTTGTATACACTGCATTGATTTGATTGTATGAGAAAAATAAAACTAACTGCTTTAGCAAAGAAATAGTTTTCTTGAAATCTTGAGATGATAAAAAAAGTTTATTGGAAACCATTTTCTGAGAGAAAAGCTTAAATTTGGCTAACCTAATCAGTCAGAACATCAGCCTGCACTACCTAGAAACTGAAAACTGCTGTTCAAGAGCCAGACAGGCAAAGAGCCAGACAGATGGCACTGCAGTAGATGTGGATTCACTGGGCTTTTTATCTTCACTTCTGGAGACTTTCATGACTTCACTTTCAACTGCACTTTGTATTGGCACAGAGCAGCTCAGAGAACTAGCATCCCTACATTTAAAATAAAATACACTGGCAATGTAAATGTAATTTAAGCCAAGCTCCCCACCAGTACTTTTTATATATCTGGCTAGGGAACAAAGGCTCTTTTTCAAGCTGACTCTACTGTATGACTACTCTCTCATGTGCTGGAGCCCTTCTTGTTACCTTTTCATCTACAGTAAAAAGTGTTCACTGCATCTACTAGAGATTACTGACCTGTACTTTTCAGGTAAGATCTGAAGCTGGAGAGAAATTTAAAGCTATGCCATCAACTGCAGTGTAACTCAAGCATGTTGTGTAAGTGGGGACATTAGGCTTTGGCATTCCTGAAGAATCAGAGCTTACAGCCCCGCAAAACATCATTTGATACATGCACTGAGTAAACATCACACCATTTCTCAGCTGGCTGATTTGCTAACGTGGGACATGTATCAGTAAAACCAGTGGAAGTGAAGTGCAGACTGCTGGAGCCAGGTAGCCTCAATTGGATGACTTCAATTAGCTGAAGCAAAATTAAATGCACCCAACCAAAGAGATACTCACTGAACACACACACCCACTCTCTCTAAACCTTCAACTGAAGATATAAAAGTTTGGGTTTTGTTGCTTCTGGGTTTCCACTGCTTTTCCCTTAATTCGGCAATAGGTGAAATCACAGGTGCATTCTTTGTCCCTGTTGAACATATGCCACCCTGTACTAACCTTGTTTAATTTCCACTTTGCTTCCCCTTTCTTTGCTTCATTTGTGTCATCTTGATTTCTATCTTATGATCCAGTTCATTTCCAGTAGAAGACTACCCTACGTTTTTGATAGATTTTCTGATGTGGAAGTATCTTTCATCTGCAAAGCTCTGCCTTTGATTGCATCTCTCTTTGGGGAGTTTTTTCTGATGTGTCACTGGATGCTGGTACAGACAGAGATGTCATCATTCTGAGAATTCAGAGTGAGAGCAAACACATATATGAGCTAAATTTTTAATGTCTGATCCGACTGCTCCTGGTGGAGTTAGGCACTGCAAAACAAGCTTAACTTGTAACATACACATTGACCATGAACTGACAGGACAAAAGGCAGCATGGTTTTTTGGAGAGTTGCAAGGCTTAATGATCAGGAAAATCCATACTGATAGTTAAATTAACATTGATATCCTCATAAGAAATATCCCAGCTAAGTAAAATTCTAAGTAAATGTTACAAATCCTAGTTTTCCTAGGATTTTATATAGTATCAATGCTAGTATTTACATACACATATATTGTAAAACATCATTGTTTTCAGGGTAATTTGAGATTATTACCCAGCACCATCCATAAAGCAGTATTAAAAACAGATTTAAAAGTGCATTTTTGCTAACAAAAGTCACAATGTTTCTGCCTAACTGCTGGTGGAGAAACTATATTACTTGTATATCCATTTCAAAGTGAGCTCCACAGTAGGAACAAAGCCAGATCACTCATTAGAGATTGCTACCTTTGATTTAAGATTCTTTTGAACAGTCAGAAAGAAACATTTTGCTTTCTAGCTGAATCTTTTACCATTTGAATAGGCTGAAATTTAATACAGACTATTTCAAACTTGAGCACGCCTGATGAAATATAAAACATGATTTGGTTTAAGACTTCAGAATACCACAGACTTATTGCAGACATATCACTGTATTCATCTGGATAATCACCTCCAGCGTTTTTGCTGAGCACTTGCATTAAACCTGCTTTGTGTACAAATGAAATTCTTCTTTCAAACTGAGGTTTTTTAAAAATTACCTTCAAGCACGTGTTACAACTCTTCTGCAGCTTTTTTGTACGTTGGCTCCCTCTCCTGTTCATTGAGTGCCAGCAAGAAACTGATCAAGTGCAGCCAGTTAAAGACATTTTTCAGCACTTCCATCACTGTTTTTTGGAAGCATGCCTGAGGATCACATGAAAGACTTTCTTAGGTATCTAGTTGAAACAGAACCTTTTTCAGTGAATTTAAAGCAAAAAAATAAAAAAATTGAAACAATGTAGAAGGATTCTTCAAGTCTTTACCTTGAGTCCACATTAGAGTTTGAGATGTGCATTTTAGAGTTGTCTAAAGACTGCATTTGAATAGTAAAGTACAAGAAGCTGCATGCAGTTCAGACATGAAAAGTATAAATTGTAGCAGTAACACATGAAATGAAGAAGAGAAAGACCAGATGAGCAAGCTAACCAGTGACAATTTGTACATAAGAATTAGAATTAAAATTATTCACAATGGCAAAAATTTGGAATTGAAAATGTGATACTTTTTTTGGTAAAAATACCACTGCAAGGAATACAGTTCAAATATTCAGAGAAGTTATTGTCCCTCTGCTTGGCACTGCAGAAGCTGCACCACAAGTTCTGTGTCCAGCTCTGGGCCCCTCACTATGGGAAAACATTGAGGTGCTGGAGTGAGTCCAGAGAAGGGCAACAAAGCTGGTGAAAGGTCTGGAGAACAAGTCCTACAAGGAAATCTGAGGGAGCTGGGGTTGGGAGTGTTCAGCCTGGAGAAAAGGAGGTTCAGGGGAGACCTTGTCACTCTCTACAACCACTTGGCTCTAGCCAAGTGAGGGTCAGCCTCTTCTCCCAGGCAACCAGTGACAGGAGGACACAGCCTTAAGCTGTTCCAGGGCAGGTTCAGGCTGGACATCAGGATGAATTTCTTCAAGGAGAGCGTTGTTAAGCATTGGAATGGACTGCCCAAGGAGCTGGCAGCCACCCTCACTGCAGGTGCTCAAGAACAACGGGACATTGTTTGCACTTAGTGCCATGGTCCACCTGACAAGGTGGTGATCAATCACAGGTTGGACTCGACATCTTGGAGGCCTTTTTCAACTGAAATTATTCAGTGATTCTCGGATCAATAGCAAATAAACTGACTGAATAACCGGAAATAAAATGACAGAGCCTTATAGGAAACATGGCAAGGTACGGAGAAATCTGATTTCCTTTCCTCTCCATTCTCCATACAAAAAATCAACAGTGGAAGTAGAAATATGAGACATACTTCCACGGAAAGGCTGGTTACAGTCAAGGTAGGAACATTTCTGAAATGAAATCTAGATAATTGATGGTACTTATGCCATTTAGGTGAAAACCTTGATATTTTTATAATGCAGTGTATATGCATCTTTCTTCTTATCTGGAAGGACTATAGATCAGGGAATGCTCATATAATCTTCCTGTATCTCATACTAAAAAAACCAGAGACATAAAAAAAAAGCCACATAAAACTACCTGCTTTAGTTAGCTCTTAAAAATTTAGAATTAAAAAACACCGATGAAAGGCAATGTCCCAAGTCTTAAGAACTGTGGGAGATCTTAAAAAGAAATTGTCATCAGACACTCACAACTAAATGGGGCAATCAGAAGTCAATTTCTATGAATTATTGTAAGGGTGAGAATACAGCTTAGTATTTCTGCTAACAGCTTTTCATTTGAGTGCTTATGATCAGAAGACTGGTAGGGGGGTAAGACAGGAACAGCACAGACTTACACACAAAAATATGCTTTAACACACAGAGGAAAGGAAAAACAGATCTGGAGAGTGGGTGATTTTGAAACTGAAAAAGCAGTGGCTCACATTACATAAGGAAGCTGCATTGAACAGCTTTCAATGAGATGTAAAACCAGCAGTAATGACTTCTGATCTCCACCGACAGGTTTATTTTTGTCCAAGGCTGACTAAAATTAAATGCTTAAATAACCTGGAGGGAACACACCTCCCCTGCTCCCAGGTATGTGTTTTAAACACTGAGCTATAGTTAGTTCCTCTTTTGCTGATTATCTTTTTGGCTTTCCTTTTGCATAATGACAGCTTCAACAGAGGTATAAAGCATCTTCTTTCCAGCACCCAGGTTGAGTATGTTGGTTATTGCAGCCTTCTGGAAACTGAGCACGTGAATATGAATGGTGTTACACTTTTTTTACCTCCTGTGACACTGACCTCTAAGCAGAAAGCAATCATTCAAAAGGTGACCATTGCATTTTTGGTATTTCAGGTGACAAGAACAATCCTGGAAAAAAGCATTCAAGTACTTACATGCAAGCTCTAAATCATGAACTCAGTGATGACTACCTGGAGTCCTGACTCAGCAATTGCAGTACTGGGAAGAGACAGGATTTCATCCTCTTTCCCAGGGTTAACATGTCCTACTGCTAACTCTGGGCTGCTCACCTTCCAGAGTAACCTGGTTTTCAGGACATCAATTTGAAATAGTTTAACTCATCCAGTATGCAGTAAAACAGACTTCTATTGCCTTTAGCCCTGGATGAGGTTTTAGGACGTGTTTTGGATAAATGGCAAATGACAAGGCTTACTGTAGAGGTAAATGTGTGCATTTCAATAGATTTTAATATACATGAGAGACTAGAATATCTAATCATTACCTAGTTTTGTTCTCCCCTGTGAACAAGGAGGATAGTGGACTACATGTCTTTTAGAAACTGATGCTATATTTTATACCAAAAAAAGGAAAGTATTACATTATCCCATAAAGACTAAATCTATCAAAATTAAGATCTTTATCTGAAGCTATTATTTACAGTTGTACAGGCAGCAACAAATGGAACCTTCCCAGGCTGGTTGTAGAGTAGTTACACTTGAATTGTTAAGACTCTAAATAAACAAGAAAGTTTCTGTATCACTAAATTTCAATTGTATGTACAACTAATAAGTTCTGTAATTTTGTAAGTATCCTACTTATTTGGAAGTCATACTGAGAAAAGGTGTGCTTTTGGATTTCACCTTTTTTTCAGCCATTAACTATCTTCATTCATTTGCGTAACTACATGTGAAAATATCAGAAGATCAGTTTCAAAGGCATGCCCCATCAACGCTGTGAACTAGTAGCCAAACATAATTTTTACAGGATGGTGCAATGTTTGGCAGTGGTGCTTTGATTTCCTAATTGGGAACTGTAAAGGAGCTACTGAAATACCAAGTGTCTAGACTGGTATCACTGTCAGGATGAAAACCACTAAACTTGGTACTTCATAAAACAAAGGCAAACCCCACTCCTCTACTCCATAATACAAACTAGGAAACAAAGAACTAAAGCTTAATTATGTAACTGATCATGATGCCCCCTTCCCACCCTGCAAAGAACCCACCCAAACCCTTGCATTAACACTACCTCAAGTGATAATCTAACCTCCTTCCCTTCCAATATTCTTTGCTTATCCATTAGTAAAAACACTATAGCATTGTGTTTCTCCAGTGACAAATGGCTGCTAGTTACCTACTACAAAACTTTTAAGCCATTGCTGTCTAGGGCTGTATACAGAGAAAGATGAAAATTTAAGTCTGAATGGTCTAACGTTATCAAGGATGCATGCTGAGTCTAGAACTAATGTTAAATGTTTTCAGTGTTATGTAGAAGTAACATTTGTCTTTGTAGAGATAGAAGGGCTAAGCTAAATTGTGTTCCCTGCTTACTCTGGGCAAAGGAAAGCTCTGCTTCCTCCTCACATTTTTCTGATGGGTAAGTTGTTGCAAATCAAAATCTGTGCAGAATTATCGCACTTTACTGAAAAATCCTCTTCCCTACTTGATCTAGAGAAGAAATAAGTTGCAAAGAAGAGGATCTTGGAGATCACAGTCTTCTTTCACAAAGGTGCTAACAGAACAAAGTGTCACAACTCTCTCCTGGCATAACTTTCTCTCTTCACCATCATCTCAGAAGATTGCAGAGCTGGGTACAGCTACGTTCTGTATCTACAACTTCTCTACCAGGACTTTGGCATGGAAAAAAACCTCAGTTCTGAATAGTCATAAAAGTGCTATGACAAACATGACTTACAAAAACTGGAACAGCAATAAACTACAATAATTTAAGTTTTCTTGTAAAAAGATTTTAGTAGAAAAAAAACCTGCTATTGGTTAATACTGTATCTGCAATTGCAAGAAATGCTGTTTGCAGGTTAGTCTGGAAAGAAAAAATAATCACAACGCATATGGTAGCAATCACTGAGACCATTGTAAGCAATCTTAGTTCTTTTCACTTCTTTACTCTGAGTAAAGCCCTTTGCAATCCTATTATTAAGTACATCATACAAATCAAATGCAGCCCACCTTGCAGCACAGCTACAGCTTTTTGAGTTATCTTGAGTTTTCTCCCATCTCACTCAGGAAGCACAGCAGAAAATGCTGTTAAACAGCATATCCCTGAAAGAGCTTTGCTGGCTCTGGTCCAAAATACTAACTTTGCTACATTTACACTTCCCCCATCAACTCAATTAGAATTTATCTTTTTCCACATGGAGTTTTTTTATTGGTCTCCTTTCCTAATGATGTAAATTTAGACATCCAACTTTGCTCTGCATTCCCACTGTTTTTCACTTAATCTCATACACATACAGCAAGCAAAACTTTTAATTTTTTTTAATTTACAATATTGATTACTCCAAATTATGCCTTACTGTTGGTACACAGTAAATACATTCTTCTGAACAATTTGATATGAAAAAAATGCAGTTAAAACATTAAAAATACTGCTTTACAATGTGCGAAACAGAACCTTCAGAAGTAATGACGGTGGCTACAGCCAGGCACAGAGGAAGACAGCTTGGATTTGTCTTGTCTTTTAGTCTACCAGCACATTCATCCCTGCACCCCTTCATCTGAAACTGCCTGTAACAATGGATTCTAGGTGGATGTTTCTGTTTAATTAAGAAGATTAAATAACTCTCAGCCTGGCCATTAGCACTCGCATTCCCAGAACAGGATGTTTTTCTCTTACACGAAAAATGGCTGTTCTCAGGAGATATACTGAGCAAATGGCATCAAGAACACGTCAAAACTGGAGATATTTCTGAAGGGGGGTTATACTCTATAGGTGCATGCAGCTGTCAAAGACTGGATGAATTAGGTAACATGCTTCCCCTAGATAAAAGATAAGTGGCTGGGCACAACTGTCAGTTCACAAACAGTACTTAAATCAGATGAAATGCATTTTTATCACAAGCTTTAAACAGATTTATACATATTGCAACACCTAGCACTGATTAAATTTAGAAAAATATTGGGATTGGGTTTTTTTTTATAGCCTTTGTTTTGTTGTTAATGTAACAGAAGATATATGGCAGAAAATGCCAAAAACCACCCTATTTTTTGATGTTAAAGAGCTGAGCTGTCAAAGCTATTATGCTGCTGACAATTACTCATTTGATTATTGACTTGCTTTTTTTAAACAATGAAGAGGCAGGAAATGTTTATTTATTTTTTTTTAATTTTTATGATTGAGGACAACTAAACCCAATTACATATTCTTTGTTAAGTTAATGGCTGCCAAACAAGCGTGTACTCCAGTGACCCACCGTGAGCAAAGTTATCTGATGGGTGAGACAGATTTTAAGGTTAGACACAGTACATGTAAAAATAGAAAGTTTAAAAACCAATCTCATCACAGACATTTCCATTGCCATCTCCTTTGTGAAATAAATAAGGCAGCAGATAACTTTTACTTTGTGGCAACTTTGAGGTATGCTATTAAGTCTGCTCTCTCGCCCTTCTTCTTAATACCCGCAAAAATCATCTTTGTTCCAGGAATATACTTCTTTGGATTCTCCAAATACTCCATCAGAGTATCCTCACCCCAAGTGATACCTAAAAGAAAGTTAAAAAACAAACAAACAGTTAATTTCAAAATAGTAAACGTTTATATTCTTGTCCTCAGCTTAATTTATGGCAGGTTTTAAAAACAATCACCAAGAACTGAGTATTTTTGTCCCCTAAGGGCAGCTTTAAGTTTACCTTTGTTCTTATTAGCATCCGTGTAAGAGAAACCCTCAGCTTGTCCAGTCTTGCGTCCAAATAGGCCAAACAGGTTGGGTCCAGTCTTATGCTTGCCTCCCTTTTCAACCGTGTGGCACTGGGAGCACTTCTGGACAAAGATCTTCTTGCCCTTCTCAACGTCTCCCATTGTCAGCACTAGACCAAGAACACACATAGAGGTCAGCAGCGAAACCTCAAGGTCACTGACTGAGCTAAAACTTTAAAAAGTGTCCTGCTGGTTTACAGAACTAACATATGCAGTGTGTGACCCTGGCAATTCTCTGGCACACTGTCTATTCACAAACTATAGCTCCTGGGCTTGAAGATTAATATGGAATCACGAGACTACCTAAAAGCTATCAAGGTGATAAATATGCCTGAAGGGCAGGAAAAACCTTCCCTCGGACAAACGAATTGCCCCACAGCATTTAAAGGATGCGACGATAATTTCTGAACAACAAATTTAACAGAACTCGTACAGCTGTAACATGAGTTTCCTAGTCGTGAACGACCTCGTGTGAAAGCACAGGACTCCTGGCAGCCCTTTCCTCCGCAGCTGGAAAAGCGCACAGGCCACGCACCCGGGCAGGGCGGGAGGGCAGAGGGCAGCCGGTGCCACCGTGACCCGGGATGACCCCAGGGGTCCCGCAGCAGCCACGCGTGAGGAGGCGGGAGCCCAAGGGCGCCCGCACCGCCCGGCTCCGGCTCCACCGCCACCCGGCCCGGCCTGGAGCTTCCCCTCAGGCTCCCGCCCGCGGTGGGGCCGCCGGCCCCGCGGTGACCTTCCGCCGCACCCCGGCCGGCGCCTCAGGCCGCGGCCCCGACGGGCGGGAACGGCGCTGAGGACGGCCGAGAACAGCGCCCGCTCGCCCCACGCCCCTGCCAGCCGTCACCACCCCGCGGGGCCCCGCCGCCCACCCGCACCTGCCTGCCCGGCTGCCCCGCTGCGCCCTCAGACACCGTGACCGCGCTGCCGGCACCTCCCGCTCCGTCTGCGCCCAAGGACACGCTGTACTCCGCCCTATGTAACCCGGCACCGCCGCAACCAACCTCCGCGGCCCGCCTTCCGCCCTGACAGCCAATCACGGGCCGGCTGCTGGAGCTCTGATTGGCTGCAGTCAGTGACGTCACGCCGCCGGGGGACAGTGGGGTAGGTTGCGACCAGCGGGCCCCTGGACTTCCTTCCTCCCTTGGCCTCTCTCCTCCAATCCCGGCGGAGTGACGTCAGACGTCACGATGGCGCGGAGGGGGCGAGCAGCAGCGGAGCGCGGGGACTGCGCGCGCACGCGCACAGCGCAAGGGGAAGCGAGGGTCGCGCGGCGCCCTCAGCGCGTGGCCGAGGCGGTGGGCGGGGCCCGGGCAGTGACGTGTGGCGGCGTCACGCTGGTCCCGCCGTGGCGGTCGGGCCGTGAGGGCGGGAGCAAAGGGCGCAATTAGAGAGTTGCAGCATCGGGGAGGGCGGGAAACACCTCCGATCGTCGAGTCAGTTCTATGGAATGAGCTCCACCCTGTCATATAAACCATGGCACTTAGTGCCATGTCCAGTCTTAAACACCTCCAAGGACGGCAACTCCACCACCTCCCTCCTCAGCCCATTCTAATGTCTAATCACTCTTCCCATGAAGAAATTCTTCCTGATGTCCAACCTGAACCTCCCCTGGTGCAGTTTAAGACTGGGCTCTCCTCCTGTTGGCTGGGAGAAGAGGCTGTCCCTTATCTGCTACAGCCTCCTTTCAGGAGCTGTATAAATAGCAATAAGGCCTTCCCTGATTTCCTTTTCTCCACACTGACTCCCAGGAGTTGAACTGTTTGCTTTAACTGTGGACATTAAAACTATCAGAATTTTCCACTGTCTGGCATTTGAAAAACATTTTTTACCCGTGTGTGCTTCTGTGCTGTGCTGAAACTGGTATAGGTGTGCCCCTGTAATTGCCCATGGAGCAGGGCTCATGTGAAGTGTCAACATGAAGCAGAAAGGTGTGAGGAATAAAATATATCAAGGTTTCCTCTGATGGCAGAATTCTGCAGATAATTCACAAGATCATCCAGAAATCATTACTCCCTAGTTCAGACAGTGCATTGCCTTCCAAAGTTTGTGGTTTCTAGAAACACGACACACAGATTTTGTGCAGTTTCTAACACTTCATCACAAGGTATATACAAAAAATGCATAATTAAACTTTTAACAATTTATGCTGTGATCTTACCAACAGTTCACTGGCCACAATAAAACTGTTTTGCTTATGATATACGTGTAAATCCATGAACTTCATTAAGAGTGAGGAAACACATGCAATGAAGCCACTTTAATTCAGCATCTTGAATTCTGCTGTTGTTGCCCACCTCAAATCACAAATCATGTCAAACTTCCATCATTATGAGGTGAAAAAATATTATTTTAAAAACTAAAGGCATCCTCTGTTTCTTTTATTTTTCATTTGGTTTTGAACCTTCAGGGTGCCTTTCACTCTCACATTTAGACTTTTTGTCACAATTGTAAGGACTAAGTTTCATGTAGTAAGGCTTCTGTGTCTTAAATGATTCCAAGGGCCAGATGTAACTTAATATCAGAAGACTCGTGATAAAACCATGGGTGTGTCCTGTCTTTAAAGGAGGAAGCTGAAAGCACCTTTTAAGCTGTTCTAAAAAATCACAGCAGTGTAAATTCTTAAGCTTCTTTAAGCACTTGATGTGGACTGATGCCCACTGACATCTGTTCAGAGGTTCTCCCTTTCTTCACAGAATACAAACTTCAAGCATCTGTAGCTCTCTTAATTTCTGTTGCATTTTTCCTTTTAAATATGTGTAGAGCTCCATTCTGAGAATTGCATGTTGTGTGACACAGTTAACCTTTCTGATGCGTGTGGAGGGTCATTATAGCAATGTTTTAATTCGTTTTTTTTCCAAGGAGCTCTGTTTGAAGACCTGCAGCTTAATTCAAGACAATGGGATTGCTTTTTATTAAACTTCTGAAGTAAAGAAATAATGCTTTCTGGGAAAATACTCAACCTTTGAGCTTTACAGTGCTAAAGATTAGTATACTTAAATCAGTCTGTAAAATGAGCTGTTATCTTCTCAGCCTTACACCTGACCATGCAGATGTCTGCAGTCATAATGCAATACCCTTTCCTGAAGGTGTAAATGATACAGAGTACTAGTGGGTTTCCATACTGTGTTATTAGTGGAGGCAGAGGTTCTGCCTGATATAACGAGGTTGTGGGCTAGGGGATGTGTTTTCACCAGTAAAAAGAGGTATCTTGAATGGAGAGGGTTTCTCATATCTGTTTGAGCCTGTTTGGGCATTACTAAGGGTGAATCTGGAGCAACACAGTGGTAAGAACTGATCTGTAAGTTGAGTAGAAGGTGCAGGAAAGGGTGTTGTTCAAGGTGCCTAGTGTTTGCTTTTTTAAATGCTCTGTAATAAGACAGAAGTTTTTGCCTTCTCTGCTAAATGTGGCATCTGCAACATATATAAGAAATCCTACATATATCTTCCTGTGCAGGGCAGAGTATGGTGAGTGACTTCCAGAGGCAGCACTGAAGACAAAGGCAGGACTTTTCTGGCTTTGTGGGTTTGAATTGCTGGAGTAAACTAAAATGACTCGGGGTGCATTTCAGTGCTCTATACTTTACATGCATTAACATTCATTAGACTATTTGCCTTGGTGTGGTTTGCCTAGAAGGCTCATATTTTATAGTCTTTCAGTTATTTGCTGTGGTTACACCTGGAATACCTTTTCCTTATTACTAGCTCAGGCCATTACACACTGGAACTACAGTTATTTTGCAATTAGAATTCTGTGTGTAACGCCTATGTAGTTCTTTCCCAAAGGAAGGAAAAACAAACCAAATGTGTCAAGTCCAATAATAAACAAATAATAAACAATAATAAACAAAACATGTCAAAAGAGGCATCCAGATCTCTTTAAGAGGTACACTGCAAATAAAAGAAAAAAGATACCCTTGCATTATGGACCTAGACTGAAACTCAGGAAAATATGTGATTTTTTTTCTCATCTCTGTGCTAAACTTCTGATTTGATCTTTGACAAATAACTTAGAACCCATTTCTTGCAGAAATCATCATGTCATCCCTGAGCAGTTGAGCACCTTGGCATGTTTTCAGCCCCTTACCATGTTGAAGTAGGACAATCCTGAGCTGTTGCTGGTTATCAGCAAACTGTGCCAGCACTGGGGAGTATGTGATTTGCACTGGAGTCATTGTTGTGTGAGCTGGTTTCAAGAAACAGTGAGAGTTATGACCTGACTCATAAAGCTTACACAAGCAGTGCTGACTAATTTGCACCATGATGATTTCTTAATTGTACTGAAGCAGTTCAGAAAACCTGTTTGTTTTTTTGTTTGTTTGGTTGGTTGTTTTTTTCTTCTGATTTTATCTTTGCCTTTGAAATTGTTTGGGAGAAAGATGTATCTCTTCCTGGGTTTTAAAAAGCCCAGTTTATGGAGAAGAAAGAGTTATTCTGGGCTGGGCTTGAAAAGTTTTTTATGCTTCTGTCCTTCAGAAAGGAATATTCTGCAGTGGCAAATGTATGGGTTAGGGTTACTTTTTAACACTTTTGTGGTACAAGTCCTGTCATTTGGAATATACTGCTGTCCTTATGTTTATTATATCTTTAACAGGCTATTCTCGGGAAAGACAGGTAGGGAACAAAGTTGGAGACTGAAAAGGAAATAAAGATACCTGGTGAATGGTGAGCCTCTAATCTTTACTGCTTCTTGTAGTTTATGCAGTCTAAGACAGAGAAGCCAATTTTGCTACTGCTCTGAGCAGTTGCAAGGGCAGTCTCTGAGATGCTGCAGCTTCTAAAGGTGACTGTATTCCTTCTTAAGATAAATATTGGCCTACCTTCTACTTTGTGTAATATTTTACCAAACAATTCTTGGTTTTATTTTAAGGACTGCTTTTAGTAGTTTCTTACTAAGTGGCAGTGTATTTATTCTTTGTGCAGTTGTTTCTGACAATGTTGTGGTTTGGTTTGTTTTTTTTTTTAATGACAAGTGTTACATTGATTTGAGTAATCTGGATTGCATTCAATGCTTAATTGCCAGTATTGAAAAGGACAAAACTATTACCACATTTAAAAGAAATGCTGCTGTATTGTCACATTCCTATGTTACAGTGACAGATTATTTGAGAGTGTTACATAAAAATGTTTTCCACAGCCAATGTATAGAGTGGCCATTGAAGGATTTGATCTTAGCAGAGGATGGCAGAACTTGGAATTCGTTCTGTATCTGCTGTTCCTGTGTTTTTGGAGAGTGAGTTTTGTGAAACTGTGAAAGCAACTACTTGGCACTAAGAATTGCTTGGCCAGGATGTTGTAGGTTCCACTTGGGCACAGGGTGAGGCAATGCTGCTCAGCATCACAGTGAACTGCAGAAAAAAATACGGGAGGCACAGGTAGAGACAGCAGCTAATCCAGCCAGAGTACAAAGCAGTGTGGGCAGCTGGGAGATTGCCAAGCTTTCCTAGCTGAATCAATTGCACAACCATTATAATGCCATGGCTTTCCAAGTGATAAATTTACTGATGACTTTAACAGGTGTGAAAATAGCAAAGTACTTTGACCGTTCTTTGATGCTGTGGTTTTATGCCTCAGGCATGAAGATTTATTCAGCAGCCAATGCATGCTTTATACTTACTTTAGACATAATTTATTGTATGATAAAGTGTCCCCAGGACTGGGGTAGGTAGAAGTCTCAGTCATTCATCTGGCTTGTTGGGGATTTGGGTAGATAAGGAGATCCAGGTTTCAGAGTCACTCATTGTCAACTTCAAAGAACACAGACCTCAGACTGAGAACATTGACTCATGACTGCCTTCACTGTGTGGAGATATGGGGTTGCCCTGCTCAAGCACTTGCCCCAGTGGCTGCCTGCAAACTGTTAGATGCCTTGTTATCTGTGGGCTCACAGACAAGTAACTTTGGACCTCAGAATAAGATAAGAAGTATGGGGTACAACTTCTCTGTAATGTATGGGATACAACTTCTCTGTAACCAGCTGATGGTTTGAGACAACACAACAGAGGCATCTTTGAATGTGTACAGAGGAGTAGTGACTATAAAAAATAAGTGCATGAAGTTGGGGTAATTTGCACTGAAGCATGAAATAGCAAGGAAGGACTAAATGCAAGACTTGTCCTAGGGTGGGACTGCATCAACTTCTGTTGTACTATCAGGAAAATCATTCTGAATCTGTATAATCCAGTTCCCATAGTGAAAGTAGGTTAAAAAGAGAGGTGATTCAAATAGTAATTTAGGGGAAAAAAAAACCCCAAAAAAAAAAAAACCAAGAACTTTTTTAGTTCAAGGACAAAGTTAATTAAGTTAACCAAGAAGGTCATTCACATTTGAAAGATTCAGGACCCAGCAATTTTTCAGAAGTTCAGCTTTTCTTGAAGACATAACTATGTTTCTTTTGGAAAAGACCTTCAAAATTAACTTTAGGGATTCAAGAACTGAAAGGCAAATGAAAGGATATTATTTTATCAAGTCCATTATGTTTTTAACTTTAGAGCTAGTCTCATGCTATTGTGGAGTCTGCCACAATTTACTAGAAAGCTTAAAATAATAGAGGTATAATACATGTCCTTGAACATTGTGTGAAAGTCTGATTGCATCTGACAAGAAACATGCTACAATGCCTACCTTAGAATTTTGAAAGGAGAAACCTTTTGTAACATAATTAGGGATAAGGCTGTAAACCAGCAAATTTCTCTCCACTCTCCCACCAAATGAAACTCTTGTGCTTTGGCAGGGTTAATTCTTGTAAGTGTAAGCTCAGTTCTCTGCAGAGCTCTGTGTAGAGCAGCAGGAGGATCTGTTGAATGTGAAGCCTGACCAAGTCCTGAGACAGCACGTTCATGGATTGTCTTTTTCACACTCTTCTTTGCTGAGAGCAAGTCACTCCTGCAGGTGGTAAAACACATGGGGTGTGTGGAGAGATGCTGCCTGTTGTGTCAAGTTTTCATGAGTTTGGTCACCAAGTAAATCACTTGGTAGTTTTAGAATCAGATTTTACTAGCCCAACTTCATTGCTTCTTTTTACATCTGACTTCAGGTATGTGTCAAGTGTTCTGTCAGACCAGATTAGGGGTTTAGTACTGTTTCTGACAATGATGAATGCTGGATGTTTTGCAGACACAAAAAACAACCCAGGATGAGTTTGTAATCCTAAGGCATGGAGTTTCAGAGCTCTGAGAACACTTAATCCAAACTGTTAGTGTGGGAGATGTTTTTCTTATGCTGTTAGGACACATCTATAAGGCTTTTTAAAAATTATGTCAATCTTTTTGCGTTTATCCTATTCCTAGACTTCTTGCTTTTTGTTGCTTAGGAAGTGTGCTGAACCAAACTTAACTATTGCAAGATATCCAAATAACATAATATTCTGCCTTTTCTGCTGTACAGAATTGTACTCAAAGCAGAGCAAAACGCAGGGGAATTATTTAAAAATAATTCCTCAAGGAGGTAACAACCATCTAAAAATCCATTTATGGCTGAGTTGTGTTCAGCAGTTCTTTGCACTTTCTTCATACTTCACTTTTTTGTTATTATGCTGCTCAGTTATTTTTGTACTAAATCCTCTAGATTTAGATCTCGTGTACTGTTATTGTGTCCTAATAAATGCATAAATCACCTCTGTTTTAACAACTAAAGTCTCATTGTTTCTGAAATGTATAAAGGTGGGATAGAAAGTGAGTATCCTCTTCTAATGGAAAATAAGGTCTCTTAACTCATGTCATTTTAGTTATATCAAGGTAGCCTTGGAGCCCTTTGTACTCTGAATAATTGCACAGAAAATAGTGCACTGCTGGGGCACTGTGTCCTGACTGACCTCCAGAAGATCTCACACATGAATAAAGTCATAGGGGATTTGTGCCATGATTCTTTGCTGGTATCTCTTTTTTGAAAGGGAAAGTTCAATGGATAAGGACTTGCTGGAAGCAGGGTTCTGTTTGAGCCATGTATTCAGGGTATGATTCTGCCAGTCTCCTGAACTCTGGTGATTTGCTTGAAGGGAGAAGGAAATACATCTGATTCCTTGATGGGACAGCTTAGAAGAATGCAATGAAAAAATTCTCAATGAAAAACACAGTGGTGTTTTGCTCCCTCTTTAAGTTCTCTCTAGGAAACAACTGAATAATCCCTCATTTAATTAAGAGTTAAAAAAAAACCCTGATGAATGTCTGTGTGCTGTTTCTGCTTCTCTAATCCCCACTTGGCTGCAGCTTCTTAAGATAGGCATTGAACCAGCATGAGCTGTTCCTGAAAAAGCTGTTCCAATATTACGTTCCTGAAATCTGTGTAGCAGCATCAAAAATCTGTCAGCACACAGAAAATAGCAATTTAAGTGTATTCTTTGCATTCTATTATGAGATAGCTTTCCACAAAACTTTCCTTTGCTGCTTCCATATTTTCAAAAATCTTTACAAAAATTATTCAATATATTTAAATATATTGTATTTGTTTAGTTGATTTTTGTTCACACTTCTCAGGAATCTAAAACAGCTCTGTGACCACAACATGGCAGCAGAGCTATTCTTTCCTTTTCTCTTGGTCTTAGGTTTTTTTAATAACTCCCAAGTTAATGCTCATTATTAATCCCTGGCTACTATTGATCACTTTCAGCCATCTAGGCCTGACTCCTAATAACACATTACATGTTTTCAGTAATGCTTCATCCTAAAGGTTCTTCAGATCCCTGGAGGGAATACTAAATCCCAGTCTTCCTCTACCAGACTTCCCTTCAGTTTAAATACAGTCTTTGTGGCCTTTCCAGTTATCTGAAACATTCCTGTCTTAGACAAGGAGTGAAAAAAGAGAGAGAAGAGTCTGAAACACAAGTCTGACCTAGGAATATGTGTTTGGAGAGGCCACAGTCACCTGAGAGCGTGGAGAATGTGCTGTGCACAAAGAGACTCCATAGCTCATAAGAACCATGTTTATCCCTGTGTGTGCATGGCAGTGCTGTGCATAAATGAAACCAGCCTTTCTGATCCTCTCCTCAGCTATTCCTGAAGCTCCCTGCTGTGAACATTAAAAATCATCTTGTCTTACCCACCCAAGTTTATTCCCAGTCAGACTGTAATGCTCATTTATTAATCCATTTGACTTCTAATGAACCAACTCTTTCCAAACCAGTGTTTATTCCTCTAATGTGTTTCTCTAGGATAGTTTTCACAGCCTCTAGCTGAAGCTCTTCTAGTATTCTCAAATAATCTGCACATATCCTGGGCTACTTTAATTGCTCTTCTCTTTACTGTTTGGATTTATTATGATTCTCTGGGAAAGGCCAGACAATTTGTATTAAAGTTCATTTTATTTGTTACTCCATTTTTAAAACAATGTGCCAGTTAAAGAAATAAAAAAGCATTGAAACCATAATTCTTGTGTCTCTTTCTCTCAGTAGTAGTATCTGTGAGGATTTTTTCTCTCTCCTTTTACGGAATCATGTAAATGTTTTTGTGCTGCTGTCTTGGAGAAGGAATGTTGCAGCTCCATCAGTGCTGTCTGGTGCTGAGGAGCTTCACAGCTAAGGATCCATCCAGGCAGTGTTATCTCCCTTGGCCCATCCTCTGGTTTCCAAGCAGGCAGACATGTTTCTTGATGCCAGAGTCTATGCAACAAAATTCCCCTTTCCTCATGCTTTACATCCAGTGGCAAGCTTGGCTTATTTAGGCTAAGTGGGTTTTCCCATATTGTGTGTTGTTCCAAAAATCTGGGCTTGAAGTCTTTGTAGGAAAGTGAACATGCAGATTTTGGAAGGGATTCAAATTTGGGCCTTCCTGAAAGCTGCTGCCTCTACAGTGCTTCTTTTTGCAACATATTGGTGATTTTCAGAAGCTTGTTTATTGTTGGGCTTGGATCAAGATAGGGAACTTTCTGGTAGCATGACTGAGACAGAGTGTCCTGCTGTTGGGTCACACCCCTTTTCTGGTCTGTGCTTTCTGTCACTCTGCACTGCTGACCTAGGCTGGCTGCTCCTTTTATTTCAGCATTGCACCTTAATAGCTGGTACAACAGTGGGAATGCTGAGTACAGGTGAAGGCACCTGAAGGAGTACTGTTCTTGCAGAATTGATTCATGGGGATGTTCACCTTGAAGTAAGCATGCAGAGCACCCTTCAGGGGGTCTCACTTGTGACAGACCTGCAGAAATGTTTCTCTATGAAGAAAGAAGCAAGATTTATACTGCCATCTATGTCTTTTAGCAGGGACTGCTTGTTTTAGCAGAACATTGACTGTGTCTAGTGCAAAGGCACAGTTAGAGGTCACTCAGTCAAAGAGAAGCAGCCCAGACCTTCACTACTGCCCCTGTCATATAGAGAGCTCAGAGTCACTCTTTATGCTTTGGAAAATAAAATATTCTGTTCCACTCTAGTGCATAAGATAAAAATGGGTGTAGATGTCTTGTGCTTTCTTCTTTCTTCTACAATCATCTGTCTTCTCATATGAATGATAGTATAAGTGGTGACTTGAATTAGCATGTTTTAAACTTCTTTTAGGAGCAGTTGCAGGTGGTTTTTAGGAGGCTCACTTGCGTGTGACTTTTTGGCTTTGTGAATTACAGTTTGATCCACTGCTCACATACTGTTAACCTTTATGAATCATTTGCATTGTTGAAGCTTCAGATAATGGTGCAGAGCCAAAGGAACTGTTCAAACATAAAGTACATTTGAGTCCCGTAGCCAAATCATGAACTCCAGCAGTTACTGTGCTGAACAATCTCAGTGTTTGATATTCAGCATATGTATGCTTGAAGTGGGTGAGTGTTCAGGTAAATCAGAATGGCCCAGGGTGGGCCTCTGCCATACTTGGAAGCCAAAGAGCAATAAAACTGCTCAGTTTTGAATTATGTAAGGTGATGGTCTGGATTTTCATTTCCAGAGACAAACAGTTGCTGAAAGTGTTCTTTTAAGTGCCCATTATCATAAAGCAAAATTTTTTTTTCTTCATCACACTGAAAAAAATGTTAGACAACTTTTCCATTTCAGATACAGAGATTCAATTATCAGAAATTTATAAATGCATCAGAAAATGTAAAATGTAAATCAGAAGGGATTTCCTTTCTTGTATTTGTTTTAATCCAGTAGAAGAAAAGCAGGACAATTGGGGACTTCTTATCCAGGGCCATTTCAGACTATAACTAAGAAAATGAAAACACTTTAGTTAGTTGCCCTGCTTTATGTAAGTCAATGGAGTTTGAATCTGGAAGTGCTATAAAGCCAGGAATGTGTTCCTTCTGTTTTACCTGCAGAATTGCTTAGTCAGTTACAATTGCTTAGAGTTGCAATCAATCAGAGCTGTGTATATAAAGCCATCACAAGTAATGATGCATTAGCACAACTCAACTCTCAACTTGATCTGCTCTGCTTATATACCATATTATGCTCTGCTTGCATGAGTAGCATTTAAAGCAGATAATATCTTTTCACTTTTATACAAGTCACAGAGAATATAAAAAGTGTTGAAGACAACAAACACAGAGATTTTCAATATAGTTTTATACATCCTTAAGAATAAATCTTGGCATTAAAATAGAATCTGCTGATGTTATTGATGCACCCTGGAGGAAGAAAGGCAAATCTCTCATGCAAATGGAGTATAAATCATAGAAACTCTGCCAAACTTAAACTTCTGTGGTTAAGGACAGTAGATTGGTGAGTTCAGCCAGCCTGCCCTGATTCATAGCAGCTGAACATGTAGCCAATACATTTCAGTTTCTGCAGTGCTGCCCCATTCACATGAAAGCTGCCAACTCATTTTATGGACACTGTTACACATACTGCTCAAGGCAAAAGGTCTTTTGAATTGCTGTTGTGTGTTGGTGCCAACTTAAAATAGTAAAATAAAAACTAAGCAGATAATCATAGTAACTTCCCCTCCTTCTAACCCTGAAGAAGCCATTAATCCATTACAGAAGTTCTGTCAACCAGCTGTGTCAGGACAGATTTAGTATTCTGAACTTTTGCCTCTGCTTTAGAGTGAGCTTTGCCCTGTGCTTAAGTACTATCAAAGAGAAGGCTTAATTCTGCCAGCTGAATCTGATAATACTCTTGCCAGTATTACTTGTGGTGAAAGCATGAGATTCTTAGTAGATGCAGTATTTATTAGTTCTGTGTCTTCACCTAGTTCTTCAGTCAATTTGCAAACTGCTTTTATGTAATTACCCAGGATAAGGCAGTGTATTGGAACTCTTCCTAAACAGAGACATGTTTTATTGTCACACATTTTTATGGGTTAGGAAAATCAGAACTAATCCACAATCCCCCTGGAAAGCCCCAGATAATTTACAGTTTGTGCCCTTTGTTACTAAATGGCAAAAAAAAAAAAAATCAATGTCTTTGAGAAATTTAGGGGCTAACAATTTGTGGTCTCACATTGCTATCCCAACTAAATTAATTTAACAAAAATTGCTTACCTGTGAAGACCTGGCTATATGTTGTGATCTCCAGCGCCCTTTCAGTGTTTTGTAGCATATTGGTTATTCTTGGAAAAAAGTTATATTTGAGCTGTTTAAAATGGGGCTGGGGATAGTTGTATTTGGTGGATTTGGATAATATATTTGACCATTTTCTTTGACAAATTTGGAAAGCTGAAGGATAAGAAGTACATAAAGTATAAACAAAAAATGTGCTCTCTATGAAAAATACTATTTTAAAGACTTGAAATAAACATGTGGTCTTCCTCCTCTCCCTCAGTTATCTGTTTAGCAAATGCTAATGAAAGTAAAATCTGGTGGAAAAATGTATTTTCTGCAGTATTAGTACTCAAGTGGAAGTCAACAGATATGTAGTTATGCTGAACTCAGGTCAAATAACTTGGAATCATGTTCTCCATGGTAGTCACATATGGTAGGCAGGGAAAGCTATGTAAGCTTTCTTTTGTAGTCATGATTATAAACTGCCTTAAAATGAACAGCCTCTTATTGTTTCCATTGCCACATCTGTAAACAGTCTGTCTACATTGATCAGAATGACAGATGGATCTGCATTTTTAGCTGCAGATGAGTGCTCACTATAAAAACAGCTGTGCTGGTGGGAGAGGTGCTTTCTGTGAGCTGCTGTTAATGTCACTTTTGCCTTTGGAAACTGACCTGGTGGATGTGCAAACAGAACTCATCCTCACTCTTTTGGTACAAAATCAGCAGGATTAGACCAGATCAGCTATTTACTCAGCATCAGTTAACCCAGTGATGTGTGATGGAGTCTTCATGGAAGTACTCTACATGATCATTGCACCACTAGGTCTGGAAATCTAATTGTCTCAGGCAAAGAGGTGATGAGAAGCAGCTGAGAGATCAATCTTATTCAGAAAAAAGCTGCCTTTGCAGAAGGCCATCTTCCCATTGCCAATTTCAGGAGCTCTGGGCTGATTCACACACCTTCAGGGAAGATTCTCATTGCATTTTCTGTGCATGGTTTTTACCAAGAGAAACAGCAGACACTAAAGATTAATGAATTGTGAAGCTCGTTCTGAGCTCCTAATGTCACCATCAGGAATAACTAAGTGTTTCTAGATGTCTTGTAAGAATGAAACTGCAGTGGAATTAGTTTCCAACCCTGTTTGTGTCACCACTTTTTCTCTCTCCACTCTTTCTTCCTCTTGTTTCCTTATTTACCTCACAATGATGCTGTCAGCATTAATTACATAATAGATACTAGGAGTTTTGTGAATTGGAGATGTGGAAAAGACACAAAGCTTTTAAGCACAACCATCTGTTGGTAAAAACCACCTGGCTGTAGTCTGGGTTATCTGTATTTAAACAGGAATTTCCTCTTCAGTCATGAGAATTTGAGTGTCCCACTCTTGAGAAAGTCAAAACATATGGGGGGAACAGCAAATGAAATTAAAGTATTTCCTAAGTGCTCATGGTAACTGTCCCCTTAGCTGATAATTCTGAACCTGTTAAACTTTACTGGAAATAGATTTTGGTCACTATGGTCCTCCTGTTTTGCAGAAATAGGTTTTGTAAGTCCACCTCCAAATATGATTAGAGTTTGTAAAATTGATGACTGATCAACAAAAACTGACTAAAAATAACTACTCCTTTCATATTCTGTTAATATTTCATATTCTGTGGAAGGATTTTGGCTTTGGATGGACAAATACTTCACTAAAAATCACTCATGTACCCAATTATATAAATAACAGTACAGCATTGTACTGATGACTGGGAATGGCAGCTAATTGATGCAAATTGACCTCCCACTTAACATTATCAGCTTTTACTTTCCTGAAAAGCTTCTTATCCATTCCAGCCTGTGCTTTTTCTGTTTCAAACAGTTACTGCCAAACCTTTCCTGACAAGCACTGCCATGGCACACAGAGGTGCTGGCTTTCTCCTGTCCCAAATTCCCCCTAACCCTGTATGATCAGTAGCTACCAAGTGCTCTTCATCAGTTCACACAGGTGATCTTTGAAGTCTTATGAAACAAAGTACCTGTCAATTAAGAACAATAATTTCATGCCCTTTTCCTCCAATATTTTATGTAAATCACTCTTAGGGTAAAATGGGGTTAAAAACAAACACCTCATGATGGCTTACATAATATTCTGCAAATAGTGAATGTCTATGGTTTCATCTCAGACTTCATAAGGAATAGGAAGAATTGTTTTTTCTTTCTGGATCTGGTTCTACTATTTGCATAGTGAAAAAGTGTTTTAAATAATTCACTCTTATTTCATGGTTATTTCTGTTGACCCCAACGAAAGTGGCAGGCATGACTTTGGGCCAAAAATGCTACTTTGTGGTCCCACTGATGATTTTTTTTTTCCATTTTTCTTTCTCTATTTTGGACTCTGGAAAATTAGTTTTCTGGCAGAAGATATCAGACACACTAAGTGATCCATCGTGTTTTTGTGGGAATGGCAGCTATGGTAATAGCTCTGTGGGTTTCTGATGCTACAAGGGTTGCTACAAGCAACATGAGTTGCTTTTATTCTCATTGCTGAGACATCCTCCATGAGACTGCAACTACCAGCACATGTGGCTTTATTTTAACCACTGGTGTAGTCAGATTCTGTTAAACTTCATCAGAAAAGACTTATGGCCACCATAGTGTTTTTAAGTAATTTTCAAGAATAAAGGGTAAACCAACAGAATTCTCTCTTACCTCTGGTCCTTCTGAGAACAACCATGTCAAAAGTCTTCCTAGAGAAACTGGAATGGAAAGGTTGATGGCTGCTTGAATTGATCCCAGTGTGTCAACCCTCAGGTGATCTGAAGTTTGGGAACATGGTGTACTTAGAAATGTGTGTAGGGTAGAGGTGAATGAGAGGGGGGAAATGGTAGGTACAGTGGTCTTGGGTTGGTTTAAGTTGTCAGGAAGAAGAACAGAAAGAAAAAATAAGGACAGAAAAAAAGAAAGGTTTCCTTATTTCACATTTCATTGAGCTTTAGATTTAATGGAACACTGCAAGAACAGGGAGAGATGTGAGAATGAAAAAGGTGATATCTTAGTTTTTTAATCCCCTTTTGCTTGCACCCTGCAGAGAATTCCCAATGATGCTGCCCTTGCAGCTTTTTTATATGATCAATCATACTGATTCTCATTTACTTTTATGTGGCTTAAGGGAATTTAAGGTTCTTGTACAGCACCAATTAATAGTAACTGAGTTTGTGCTTGTGTAATCAAAATTTTTCTCTAAGATGACATTTATTCCTGTGAGGAAGGAGGATAAAGCTAAACTGGAGATTTTATGGGATACTGACAACTGGGATTTCATGAAGTGCCAATGATCCTGTGGCTGTTCTTTTCAGCTATAAGTTTTTAAAGATAGAGTAATTTAATACTTAATAAAATCTGGGGAATCATTAAATCTGAGGAAAGTTAAAGCAGTGGTTTATTTCAGTAAGAAAGACTAGCACTCTGTTTGGATTCATTTAACTTTAGCACTGCTGCATACAGCAGCTTACTGAAAGCAAAAACCTTCCCCCAGTTGCTTTGTAAAGCAAAGTCACAGTTTTGTACAGGAGCCAGATTAGTTCAGTTCCTGGATCTGTCTGTCATGACATAACAAGATCTTACCAAGCTGGACTTTTCTGAGGCTTCCCCCTCATAAATCTGCTTTATGAGAGAGAAGTTGTGATTTATAGTTGCTCTCAGACACTTTAATTCACATTAGGTAAAGAGGCCATGAACAACATAGCCAAGAGAAATCAATTAGCCCATAGGCAAGTCAGCAAGATCAGTATTTGTTAGGAGAGAGTGTGTGCTAAGTAAACACTGCTAATCTTCTAAACCTAATCATTGCATGCTCCATTCAAGAGAGAGATTTTTGTGGCTCATAGTGTTGCTGGTGTTATTGCCAAGGAACCTGCACTGGGCAATCATGGGTGTGAGAGGAACAACTTGCCCTTTCATTTCATTAAGAAGAGATAAGATACAAATATGTACCTAGCCAAAGTGTCTGGTGGTTTGGGAAGCTTATATTAGGGAAGAAATGTAATAGCTTACCTGAAGTGACCTAGTCTCATTTGCATCTCCCACACTTTATCTGGATCAGTGCAGTCAATATACATCAGGGACAAATCAATGTGTGAGCAGTGCAGGCAGTGTTCTTACTGGTACCACTCATTACATGAGGAATATTTTGTGTAGTCAGGTGCCAAAGACTGAAATGACATCAGGAGCATGTGATGTGTGGGATGTCTTTTTAAAACAGAGTGAAGGGAAAAAAATCTATCTTCTTAAGATTTTTGTGTAATAAGCTCTATATCAGTTAACATTGGTATGTACTATTAGTACAAAAATAAATTAAAAAAAATTCCTTTTATCAGTGATGCAAAACAAAAAGCATACCCTGTATATGCTTGCAGAAAAATTACCTATTCATACCATGCTAACATATTATTATATTTTACCTTTGAGGCTTATTTTTTTAAAGGAAAGCAAAATAAAACACTAACTTTAAAGGCCAAGAATTTAATCACTAAACCTAGATAAGAGTCTCTTGGCAATTTTACCAAGTCATAAAAATATCTAAGGTTGAAAAAGCAATTGATTTGCTTAATGGTTCTTTGTGGTATAATAAAAAAAACAACAATTCTTGAAGTAAGTATTACTGGGCTAATCTGAGTGGCTAACCTACAGCTCCAAAATCTTGTGTATTCCATAAGAAAGGCCTTGCTTCAAAGGGTCTTTATTGTAAATAAAGGTAAATGGGCAGGAGATGCTGTCAGATGAGAGCCCTTTTAAAAGCTTTATTATTTGTACATTTTCACACAATGTTTCTGCTCTCCTCAAAAGCTGTATACCAAAATCTGCATATTGCTAAAACCTCTTGTTTTCTGCAGTGAGAAGAGGGATGTCCCAGATCCATTTCCAAGCAGGAGATGATGGTAACTTCTCAGGGCTCCTCCCCTTGCTCAGCTTGAGGACATAGAGCATCCCTGCAGGGATTCCATCATCCCAGCCTTAGCAGTTCCTGTGGGAGCTCTCTTCCTCCCGTGGTTGGGGTTGGTTCAGTAGCCTGGTTACTGACATCTGTGACATGGCAGCTGCACCCTCTCTTCAAGTCATCTGTGACTCAGGGTGCAACCTGGCCACTCCATCACTGAATTGGTCTATATACAGATAGGTGTTGCAGAGTTAAGAGGAAATAAGTCCCTTCATACAAGTTTAAATACAGTTGTGTGCTTGTTTCTTTCCATACTAACATGGGTGTTTTAAAGATAAACTTCAACTGCCAGATCAATGTTATTCACACATTCTGATACAAGATACAGAAGTCATGCACTTCATTGTGAAATCTGTGCTGTGATGCTCTGGGACTCACTGCAATCAACATGAGCTGTGATATCTCACAAATTGCTGTGCCAGAGAAACTCATTCCTCAGCTGAGCTGAACAAAAGATCTACTTTTAATGTGTTATGCTACAAAGGGAACGGGACTTAAAGTGTTGAATTTTGGAAACTATTTTTATATTGTTACATTTATAATGAACTGGGACTCTGATTCAAACTTTGCCTCTGTGTTAATAATGGGGAGCCCTTATAGAAATACCATACTTGCAGACTAGCAATCTTTGAAAGTTTATTCCATGGATAATTCTAATTGATTTCCCATTTCTACTGTTAGAACTGATGTATATCTACCAGTGCTGTAGAGATGTAGAATACATCTTAGTATTTCTTTTCAATTTGCATTCTCTTACAGTTGTATTACTGTAACAGAATATGAATTGAAAAGAAATACTAAGAAGTATTTTCAGTTTCTGTTTTGTTGTGCTACAATGTGACTTGCTGCATTTTTCACTGCAATAATTGGATATATTGCAGATAGACATACACATAAATAAGGACAGTTTATCTGCTTTGAGCTCTGGCATGGCAGAACGACTTAACTACCATTGTAGATCACTTTTCATTGTAACATCTAAACTTAAGGCAGCAATAAAATAAGGATGAACATGTATTTTCCTGACTGCCATGATTTAGAGAAGGTTTCTGAGCTCAGGTTGTAACAGCCAGCAAAGTTTTGAATTTTAAGGGTAGATGGTTGTTTAGAATATTTGTTATATTTTTAAAACTCGTACTGCTTAATGAAGCCTGAAACCACCCAGAGTGGAAGGCAGAAGAGAAAGAAGAAAGGTGAAGCTTTTTCTGGAAAGGAAGTAAGATATTAGCAGTTTTTAAAAATTTGGCACTGTTTTCACTGGAGTTCTGTTAGGCTTTTGCTGGAGTCTCCAGTATCACACAAGAAACAGTTGCTCACTATTATATCATCTGCCTCTTTGTGTTCAGTCCATAGAGCATATGGAGTTTGTCTGTTGAAAAGAAGTCTAGGCTTGTGGTGGAGGGATAAAATAGGCATAAAGCAATTTTCACATGAGAGAGAGTATCCTTAAGGACACTCTGGCTTCTGCTGCAGTTCTGCAGCTTCCCTCATGATGTCAGAGCATTAAGTGGAGAGATGCCCTTGCTCAGTAATAGCAGTAAGAGACACATTACAACCCATGTCACCTTCATGAGGGTCTCCCACTTGGTACTGCTTTCCTACTTTCTGACACATGCTAGAAGCCTCTAAAGGTCTGTTTTATTTCTCAAGTGTGGTTTTGGCCTGAAAGGGATGGGGAGCCTCATGACCTTCACCTTCTTTTCTAGCTCAAGCCAGAGAACATTTTGCTTCTCTTTCCTGTTACTTTCCCATGTATTCTGTAAATGATTAAGAGAATCAAATGTATCACTTTTGCCAATTTTAACAGAAAGGAAATTACACTGGAGAAGAAATTCTTTCAAAAGTGTAAATTTACTTTCTATGCAGCTTTTTATTCTTGCAAAGGGAGGCAATCACTTATCTTGCCTAACCTTAAAACCTGCTTGGTCAGGAGTCTGCAGATTTGGGAGCCACTGTGGGTCAAGGAGCTGGGAGACAGCCAGAGGAATGTAAATACTTTGTGGTGTGATAAACAGCAAAATCATGTTAAAACCCACAAGGCAAAAAAACCCCAAACAAAAAACCCAAAACAACCAAAAACAAACAAAACCCCACAAAAACAATAACAACAATTAAAAAAAACCCCAAAAAACAAAAAACAAAAACAAAACAAAAAACCCTAACAATTTTCATTCATTTTATGCTGTCACTAAATCCACTGGAAACCTTATTGGTGTGGCTTGTCAGTGGCAGGACAGCTGCCAGTGCTGTAGCCTGATGTGTGTGTGGGTAACTATGGCTCTTGGCAGTGGCTGAAAATTGTTTTTCGATGTCTTTCACAATTTTTGTGGTTAGATGTGTACATGAGGACCCATTACACCTATAGAAGTGAGGAGGCAACTACTTATCTCCAGGATGGGAGGGCATATGTGTGTGACCCACTGCCACAGAACTTAGCAAAGCACATCTGCACCCAGTCAGTGATTGATTCCAGTGTGCAAAACTGCACAAGGATAGTGTTCATCCTTAAAGCAAGGGCATTGTTGGTCCATGAAAGTGTAAAGAGTTACTGCAAATACCTTGTAATTAATTTCCTGCAAAAGACAGTAATGGCTCAAAGGAGCCCTTGCAGGCTATAAGGTAAATAAACTGAGTGTTAATAGCTCCCAGGTAGGTCTGCTTAGCACCACTCAGAGTGTATTTTTCAGGAAAGGTTCCATGTGGCTGTCACCATTTAATAGTTCCTGATGGCAGGAAGAAGATTTGATCTGAAAGACCTTGGAGTATGAATGTGAAAGACTTTTGTGTGCGTGTGTTTCTCTTTTTGTTTTAAAGGATATATTCTTTCCTTCAATTTGAAGTCATTTTAAGACCAAGAAAATAGAACATTATAGGGAAAGAAAATGCTTAAATTAGGACAAATGAAAATGTTTTTAGAGACCCAGCATATTTCAGGTTAAGATGTGAGTGCATAATAAAGGAGAAAGCATTTTAATGATCTGTTGATCAAACATTCAGAGTCCAAGGCTGTGTACTTTTCAGTGTGTACAGGGGCAGAATTTGACCTACTCCTGTACCATCTCCTTCCTCCTTATATAGCTGGTAGAAGGGCATAGGGTCACAGCAGTCACTGGTTGCTTCCTGTTAAGGAAGAAAATTCCTAGAAAGGTGCTGTGATTTCTTCCTCAGCCTGTGTCCTGGATGATCCCTTCTGGTGAGCAGCTGTCATGATGACTGCACCTCACAGCCCTGTAAAATTAATGGGAAATCATCACAGAATTATTTTCAGGTTTCTAATACACTTATCAATGTTGATATAAGAGGTTGTTTATTTTCTCTTTTGAAGAATTTACATCTATGCTTCAAACTACCTTGCTCGAGTGTTTTGCTGGTGCCATCAAGTGGCAAAATGTTGGATTGCAAAACTTCCACAGCACCCAAATTGACACAAATACCTCTTGAACAGCACCAATGAGGAAAATGATCCCTGACAGGCCTCCTCCAAAAATACATATATATAAATATGTATGAGAAAAATGGACTGAAATACATATGGGGTCATGAATACTTCAGTTACTTCAGTTTTATCTGGATTCTAACAAGTAGCAGGGCTAATATTTTGAGTATTACTAGTTATAAATATAGGCAACCAACCATAAAGCAAACTCAGAGATCCATGTTGAAGAGCTGCTTGAACTGAAGTGGCCCAAAGCTGTATTCTGAATTTCCTTCCCAACTGTGTTTGTCCTTTGTTACTAGATAATCCATTTTTACAGAACTTTAAATCATAGCTGCACTTCATATCATTAAAGTAGAATGAATATTCAGTTTGCTGCTATATTCACTAACTTCACAATGTGATCAACTGAAAATTTAAACTTACTGTTCACCATTCATACACATATCCCCTTTTTTTTTTTTTTTTTGCCAGCTGAGTGACATCATGGTGTTATTCAGTAGGAGGGCCTCTGTGCAAAGAAAACACATACATTTATAAAAATCCAAATAAATTGGTATGGTTTTGTCTTGGTTTCTCAGGGGACTGCTAATATCAAAACTCACAGATGCTGCCAGTGTGGAAATAATCCTGTGTTTCAAAACCTACATCATGCAGGGCTGGATTTTGAGAAGTGCTGAGCATCCATGCCTGACTTTAAAGTTCCTGAATATGCTGAGCATTTCCCCCTGTGAAAGCCTGGCTCTTACAGTTCCTTACCACACACACCTAGGGCTCAACAGGAGCTATGAAAATGCCCCAAATAGGTACAGGCTCCAACTTTTTACCCTAAAACAAGTTATTTCTACACTCTGAGAATCACTTTCAGCTCCTTCTGATTCCAAAGTGCTCACAGAATCCAAATTGCATGGTGCTTTTCACTGACAAGAATCTGAAAACAGCTCCACACTGTGGGGAAAAAAAAAAACAAAAAAAACAAACAAAACAAAACCAACAACAGAGAGCAAATGGGAGTGTGAAAACGGTGGAAATGCAGGTGGAAAGATCAGCCATAATCAGTAAGATTTTCCTGGCATTAGAAGAAGCCTTACAGTTTAATTAATTCTCACTGTGGATACTTCCTGAAGTCTTATTTACAAATTCTATTATAAGCACATTTATTTAGGTTTCTTATACTTTCACCACTGAAATTTGTGCCAGTATTCTCAGAGGCACAAACACAAAAAGACTTCATTTGAATCTTGCCCACTTCAGCTTTTTACTCTGTAATTATTTACACAAGACTAAGATTTTAATTAATGTCTAGCCTGTCTCCCTGGTATATTTTGAGATCAGTGAAACTGTTGCTATTTGGGTTACTGTAGCTTTGTTGCTTGCCTGTTTTCTGTGTTTTACAGAAACTTAGCATGAATGAAAGGCTGCTCTGCCCCAGAGCAGCACCTTCAGCACTTGTGTATGCTTTGAACAACTCTCCTGCAGTAACATTTTACTCTGAGAGTTAGCTCCAAAACAAACAGCAAATTAATGACATTAAAATAGGTTTATAAGGTAGCTTGCTAACCTTTTCTCCCTTTCTGATTGTTACATTGGTTTTCTGAGATGGGTCCTGTAGTTGCTGTGACTCATCTACTTTCTCATGCAGCCGTGTTCTATTCAGGATTGGTGACTTCATGTGTGTGTTTACAGTAGCAGAAAATGTAATTTATTATCTGTGTTGCAATACAGATTTTCATGTTCACAGAGAAAAGGATGTTACAACCTTGCTATGTGCATTTAAAGTTCCTGTTTCAGAGTTGGGTCTAACATAGTTGTTATCTGAAAGGTGCTTTGCTGTTGCATTGCCTAATTTTTCCTTTCTCTGGGTATCCTGTTTAGCTAACGTGATTCTTTCCTAGATTTCCATTAAAATTTAGACCAGGTCTATAATTCAGTAAACATCCAAACTTATTAATAGTTAAAAGAGTGCAGATGGAAATGCACCAAATTCCTGCAATGCAAGGAATAACACAAAAATCTGCCTCAGGCCAGATATGTAAGTGGGAGGCATCAAGACACAGTTTGACAAGTGGGATAACCCAATAATATCAAAGTATTCTGACTGGAATTCAGATGTTGGATAGGAGACATTACAAATAATGAAAGAATTTATCAATAGTAGTAAACCAGAAGGCTGCCAAAAATATGGAAATTAAGACCTGATTTTGCTAGCAATAGAGATAAAATTTCACATGAAAGAACATTGGAGGACTTGAGGCTCACTCTGTAATCTGTTATGTATGGAAAAAATACAAATTCAGATTTAAAAAATAATAAATTGTCATTAATGCCAAGCACCATGGAAGTTCAGCTTTCCAGACCTTTAAAAATTGCAGGAATTCTACCATATCCTGCCCTCCAGCTAATAGTATAATTGAGCCTGTAAAATACAGTAAAAACACATTGGTTCCTGAAACTTCTTGATTACATATTGATGATTACCAAAGCCAAATGCGAGCTTCCTTTAATTTTAAATTTTAATTTAAAAGTTTATTTCAGTAATTATAGGTCAGACTGTAATCTAGGAAAAAAAAAAAAAAAGGTTTAAAACAGGAGTAGATACCATGATAAATATCGGTGATTGATTTGTGAAATATGCTCATTTTTTCCAAATTAGAAATGCAATATATGTGTTCATTTTATTCTTTATGAAAACTATTTCAGGAGATATTGAATGCTAAAGCCACCGAGTAATTTATTTTAGCAGTCCTCTTCTCAGCTGTAATGAACATATTTCCTGGGGATCTGACAGACTATTGCACAAAGTAGAAGATGCTCTGTTTCATCAAAGCAAAAACAAAAAAGTGTTTTGCCAGAAAAACATAACCATGAGAAAATGCTTTCAGTAACAGTAAATTAATATAAAATTCTTCTAATGGAATAATATTCCTTTACAAGTACTTTTGAGAGAATTGGACAAGCAAGAAATTTGAAATTGAGTTCTGCCTCATTCTGGTAAGTGTCAACAAGAAACCATGGTAGCTTTTACTACTGCTACTGGTTATTTGTACCAGGTGACAAAATAAAACAAACATAAAAACAAAATTAAAGGAAGCAGATTAAAGAGGTGTGATACTACTGCTTTGTGTTAATGATGAACAGAAGCTGGAAATAAGCTTTCAAGTATGAGCAGGAAGTTTGGACTTGCACAGAAGTCTCACTTGGTCAATTCAGTTTCACTGTAAAGTTCCAGTCCCACTCTGAAAAGGATATTAAACCCATGATACTTTTAATAGAAAGTTAATTGCCATGGTTTTTGTCTCCACATCTGTGCTTAGGGGAAATGCTTCAGTCCACCTTTCACTTGAACAAATTTGTGTTTCAATGCTGGTTCATCAGTTGTTTGTGAAGAGAGGAGCTGCATTGGGTCAGTATAAACCCCTGAGCTCTCCAGAACTTAATGTAGGCATTTATATCTAAACAAGTTGCCTGTGCTTTGAGCTGCTCTCTTGTGCAAGACCAAAGCACCAGGGCTTTTACTTTCTATCAGAGGAAGCTTTGGTTCACAGTGACAAAGAGTCTTCTCAAAAAAACACCATCAACTTATTAGATGACAAAATTCACTCTGCTATCCACACACTGTGACAAGACTCCTTTTGACTAAAAACCAATGGCTCCTGAAGAAGGCTGAGACCTTTTTTTACCTCCTTACATTTTGAGTTGTACTTTTAGGACTTCTGTGTTGCTCTGCACTTAATGATCTGCTAGCTTTTGGGTATGGACCTTACAATGGGAAGAAGAGACTGAGAAAAATCTCAAGGAGAAAGGACCAATTTATAGTCATCTATAGTACATGTTTGCTATCCTGACTTTGGCAAAGCTTTGATAAAAAGGATATTTTAAACAAGTTCTCTTCTTCTCTGGCATATGTTAGTAAAATGCAAAAGATTTTGCTTTGCCTTATTAAAACAGGGAACTAATGTGAAAATATTTGAAATATGTTATTCTACCAGGATGTCTGGGAGTTTCAGCCATATGTTTTTGAAGAAAAATAAGTTGATATAGCATATTCAAATGGAAAAGCCTAAACTAATTCTATCATGCTGGCAGTTTATAGAGTATTGGGTATGTCTGCTATGGTATCTATATGAACAATATGGGAATCATACTGATGACTCAGATTCATGTACAACTGGCTTGCAATGAGAAAAATGTTCTGAGTTGTTGATCCATAATCTGCAAGTGGGCAAGAAACCGAAATCAGGCTTTGCTTTCAGCAGACCTGCTGTGGTTCTCTAATGCAATGCAGTTCTGAGTCCACATTGTTCAAAACCCCAGTGGAATTTCCTTTCTATCCAGCTTTCTTAGCCTTTCTCAGAAATTTATTTCTCGCTGCCAGAAATACAGATGGAGCCTGTGACTAGTAGATTTTTTGTCCCTGCCTGTTGCACATATAGGGAGGTACCATGTTTCATGGTTTTTGCAACTCCATGCCAGCAGCTGCCCACTGAGGCAGGGATCTATGCCTTCAATTTCATCAGTCTCCTAGCATTCAACCATCATCCATAGAATCAGATCATGATTTGACTGCACTCAGCTTCAAATCCACAGGGCACATACAGACTTAAACCCATCTGCAGTCTTACCCAGCATACCAGCACCAGGACCACTGATTCACAATAATCCACACTCCCTCTTCAAAAGGGTTCTGAACATGTATGTCCCATATCCCTGCACTAGTCCAAAACCTCCAAGGGCCAGGTGCTCTCTGGACACAGTCCAATGATGCAGAGGGGCCCACACTGTCTGTCCAGTTCTGTTCCCTGGCAAACTGGCCCAATTCCTTGGCAGAAGACTCCAAAGGGATTTTAGCTCACTGACCAAAGTCACAAGTCCTTATTGATCCAGGGGAAATCACACACAAAGGAAATCAGTACTTTCCAGGATGACATCTCTCCAAAGCAGGAGCCACACATTTCAGCCCCAGAACTTCCAGAAATCCTTGGTGAAGAGAATGATTTATCTAACTGGGAGGCTTTGCTGAGGAAAAGAATCCAGTGGGAGGAAGTAGGAAGGTATAGGAAAATGTTACATGATTATTTTGAAAAATGATACCTAAGTAAAAAATGATTTCTAAATGTAACAAATATTGTGCTTACAGAACCCTAAAATAAAGAAATAATATTGCATCACAGGAGACATTATTTGGAGATCAGCCCCTCTCTTCCCAACCTTCATTGTCTATCTCTTTGGAAGAAAAGCATTAATAAGAAACTGTGTAAGGCTGAACTGTGAACTAAGTTCACCTTCTTATTCAGTGCACTGCACTGTCACTATGCATTGGTTTGTGTTCTGGTGGTATTTGACCTCACAGCAAGAGGGTCTTGGGAATCTTCTGGAGTAGTACATGGGATAAGGCAGCTGGTGCTGTCAGCAGGTGTTGAACTGTTTTATGGGGTGAAAGGATGTTAGAGCACACCTGGGACCTGGGATCCAAGACACACCTAGGTCATGTGCAGTTTTACCTCTCCTGGATAAAGCAATAAATACAGCCACAAACCAAGTTTGTTACAGAAAATTCACTTGGGAAGAATTGAGTGAAGTCATGTGGATGTTGGTTCAATTCTTGACAAATTGGCTGAGCCTAGTGGATTTCAAGTAAGGCAGGCAGCACAGCAGCAAGACTTCTGTGAAGTGCCAATTTTTATTCCTATTCTTGGAGATGCCAATATTCTTTGCTAAGGTCTTGTGTGGGATGTTCACACCATCCTTCAAAGCAGCTGGAGCTGGCCACCACTGGTGGAGTCTGATTCTGGTTAGTTGGCTTGCTGGATGTTTTTGCCTTCCTATGTTTGGCAGACATGGTGATAGATTTTGATCTGTTTTACTTTCTTCTGCTGACCTTTTATTTTCTCTCAATGTGTTTTTTGTTTGGCTTGAACTGGTATCAAAATAAATGGATGCATTTGAAGAGTGCTCTTTCTGTTGTTTTTTTTTCACCAGTGAGAGCAGAACTAGCTGGAGGTCCTACTTTTCTTGAAAAAGCAGTGTGAAAAAAGCTGGGATCATGTATTTTGGCAGGTGATAATACATAAATAGCTTTTCTGAATGCCTATTAAATGCACTATTGTAGTAATAATAACCAGTCGAGCCAGTAATTGGTTTATTATGATTTTGAACCACAGATTTGTTTTTAACCTGGATGGCTTGGCCATCATATTAAAGTGAACTAAGCTTTAATGTTTGTGCCATGTGCAAGTGATACAGCTGTATCCGTGATTTCCAGAGTTCACAAGTTTAATATATTCTGAAAAGAAATAATTTCAGTATGTCTTTTTCATGCTCCATCTTACTCTAGAGCTGAATGTTTGGAAAGGCTCAGCAGAATATTTTCCTTCATTTCATTAATTACTCAGCTGTTGAAAAATGTCTGTTATTTCCTTCCAAAAACAGACTGTGGAAGAATTAGAATTGTGGTTTTAAGATAAAATGGGAATAAACTACCTCAGCTGTTATTATAGAATGTATGCTGACTGGGAGAAAAAGGCTGGCTCCATCTTCTTTTGCAACCTCCCTTCAGGTGTTTGTGCATGTTGATGAGATCCTCCCTGAGGCTTTTCTTCTCCAGGTTGCACAGTTCCTGCTCAGCCTTTCATCATATGAGAAATGTTCTAGACCCTTAGTTAGCTTAGTGGCCTTTCACTGGACTTGCTCCACAGCTCCATCTCCTTTGTTCTGGGGAGTCCTGAACTGGACACAGTACTCCAGATTTGGCCCCATAGTGCTGAGTAGAGTGGAAGGACCACTTCCCTCAAACTGCCGTCTGCTCCTCCTCATGCACTCCTGGATACTGTTTGCCTTCCTTCTAGTAAAGGCAGTTTGTTGGCCCTGTCCAACTTGGTGTCCACCAGCACCCCCAGTCCTTTCTGCAAAGCTGCTTTTCCATGTGCTGGTCCTCCTGGCAGCATGGGGCTCTTCCTCCTTACATGAATACTTTTACCTTTGTTGAAATGCATGAGTTGCTGAATTGCACTCAGAACTGAACTCAGTTGTTGAATTGAACTCAGTCCATTTCTCCAGCCTGTTCAGATCCCTTTGGTTGGTTGGCATCATGACCCTCACAATTTTCTCTCATCAGCTAACTTGCTGAGGATCCACCCTGCCCCATCACCCAGATAATTATGACAACATTGAGCAGTTCTGTCCCCCAGTATTGATTCCTGGGGTACATTGCTCATTATTGGTCTCCAATTTGACCTTGTAGCACTGATTGTCACCCTCTGGGCCCAGCAGTTCAGCCAGTTTTCATTCTCATTCAGGCCATAATTCATCATCTGTGTATGGATCTTATGGGGAACAGTGTCAAAAGCCTGACTTAAGTCAACAATATCCATTGTCCTGACCATGTCTGTCATTTCATTGTAGAATATCATCAGGTTGATGCTACTTTTACTTTTCCATGGTGAGTCCATGCTCCTGGTCATCTTGTCCTTCATGTGCCTGGAAGTGGTTTCCAGGATGAGTGGCTCTTAGGGCTGGAAACTACAGACCAGCCTGTAGTTCTGTGGCTCCTTGTTCCTGCCCTTCTCAAAGATACAAATGCCCTTTGCTTTCTTGCACTCCTCAGACATGTCTCCCAGTTGCCATGATTGTTCAAGGTTTAGAGTGGCCTCAAGACATCAGCCAGCTCTAAAACACTCTTGTGCTTTTGGCCCCATCTTGTATCATGAAGAATATAGAGAATAAACTTGTCACAACCAGTTCTGCTTCTAAAATGCTGTGAAGGGCAGAAGTCAAAGCAGAAATGAGGTGTTAAGAAGTATAATCATTCAAGAATTCTTCCCAGTATATTCAGGAAACCTAAGAAAAAGTGAATACAACCCAGTCTTAAAAATGAAAATGACAAGCCTGACAACTTTACTACTCCAGCTATCTACTTAAGCATATAAAAAATGTTCTGCAGTGAGTTCTCCTGGTTGTTATTCCATTTCTACCTCTCTATGGTTTTTCCTTGAGAGTTTGCCCACTGCTTTCCTCTCTTACTCCACTGCCCTGCTGATTGCTTGCTCCTATAATCCCACACTCAAGCCTGTCCAAGGTTGTTCCCATGCTCCTGCAGTTATATGGAGAGTGGGATAAAGAAAATTGTTCCTTTTGCTGGGGAAAAGAGACGAGGGAGCTTTACAACAAGGAACTGAAAGCATAATCCACCTTCTCAAGCAAAATATTCTGCCCCCAGGGAATAAAAATCCCTTGATGGCTCTCACAGACAGGTAAAATACCAATTTGTGTTTAGCTGTAGTATATATATGATCTTCCCTTTGACTAATGCAGAAAAGATGAAGACTTGCCAATTGCCCCTCCATGTTGAAACTCAATAAGCTTCAGATGGTGAAATGGGACAGAGCCAGTGGAAACCAAAAATTGAAACATCATTTCTAAGTGAAGAAGGCTACATTACCTACAGAGTAGTGGGTCAAGAAAAGGTGAGTCCAGTTCAGCTGAATAGGGAGAAAAGTAATTTATCTAATTCTTTTTCTTTTCCCACATAATTTTGGTGGAAAAAAATAGAGGGATATGAGCATTTCTGTGACTAAGACAGAGACATCATTCTCTGGAATTCTCACGGATTTTGATAGCCACAAGATTGTGAGGGCTACAGTTGCATTCAGATCCAAAAAGAGCAAAAGCAAGCTGTTTATTGAAGTGAGAAATTATATATATTCTTATCCTTAAGCTGGTGTTAAAAGGCAAAAGTTAGAAAGCAGTGATAGACAGATTAATACACACTGCAAGAAATCACCTCTTCAGGCTCTGTGACAAATGTCACTAATTTTCTTAAGAACTTATTTGTTATAGGAATGATTATTAAAAGACAGAAAGTTGGGATGACCAGACTTCTTAAGGGTTAAAGTCCATGAGATAGATTTTGCAAAGTTAATGCTGTGGTTTTTATTTTCCTAACTCCTCCAGGAGTTTGTCATGCTAATTTACTTCCCGTGTATTTAGGGAATACACGATTCTCTCCAAAATCAGGCTTTGCAAGGAATGTTATTTCTGCCCTCTCGTGGCCACGGGCGATTTTGCAGTTTTACATCGACGAGAATTCCAGACTCGAATCGCATTTCAATAATTGCAAATTGCTTTTACTTTAGAGAACAGACATAAGTTTTGTATCTCTGAGTCAGCTTTCCTATATAAAATGTATTTATTTATATCTTTAATTTCAATATAATAGTTGATTATTTAGATTATCAAATTAATTACATAAAATTCTTCTAGTTGATGTCATAGCTCAGAATATGAAGCCGTGACTTGGATGTTACAAGAAGCAGTTAAACAGTGTTTATTTTCTAGTGGCTGAAATTATTTTAGTTTTAGGGCCTGTGCCCCACTTTTGGTCTGTTCACATGAAAAATGTTCTATAATTCCATGCAGCAGCTTCTTCTCAACTTCAGTGAATCTTTAACTTATTTATAAATTAAATTGCACTCAGTTTCCATGTCATGTCAATCAATCAATCCACTGATTCTACTGGAGTTACTTAAAATTTATCACATGTTGGCAGGATCAGACCACAAGGTCAATTTGTATTTTAGAAAGATCATATATCATATATCCCATGTATGAATAGTCCTGTCCCCTACAGGCTTATAGAGGGTTGAATTGTTTCAGTTATCACATTTTCTGATAGCCAGGTGTCTGGAGACAGAATAGTTACATATGCATGCACAGTGATTTCTCTTGTGCTTATTAGATGCTGAGGGTCTGCACAAGAAATTTTGTAGCACACATATAAGAGCATATAATGCAATAGAGATTTAAGACAAAAGTATTATTAAAAAAAAAAAAGAATCGATTATTCACTGTCAAATAATACTAACAAATGAGAATATTTTTCTGTTACATGTTGGAAAATGGGGGATAATCCCTTGACTTTATACATCACCTGCAAACTTTCACCTATGTGCTCCTTTTCAGTCAGCCCAAGTTTGTGTATCCACATCTTGGTGATTTCTGGGGTAACTAAGAAAATCACTACTGCACATGGTGTGCCAGGACCAAACTCTGCACCATCTGCACTTAGAAGCAGAGGCAAATAAGACCTAGAAAGAATTTATCTCTAGTTACACATTTGAGATGAGGAAATCCTCCAGCCTCCCCAGATTCATAAAATTGTATGCTGTATAAATATGTGCAAGAACATATTTAGTAGGAAATGTTTTGAAATACAGAATTTGCAGAAGCATGCAGTGGTGGCTGAGCAGACACAGGAAGAAGCTTCTGAAAACTGTCTGCTCTTTTCCTCTCCCCTGCTCTTTCTGCAGACTGACACATCAAGAGCAATACAGAATCACCTGGGTTAACACTTCTTTCAAGATTCCATAAACCATATGTGATCCCAGTATAACTACAACAGAGGCTCCTCTGGAATACCTCCACTGATATTTAATTTCTTCACAGGAACCTAAATTAAACTTCTGACTTTTCTTTCATAGCTGCCAAAAGAAATCAGCTGCTGAATAGGGCTGTACAATTTTGTTTGAAATGTGTCTTGAGGGACAGGCAAACCTGCCCCTCTCAGGATTGATGATGGTCTCTAAAGGCAAGAAGGTACTTAGTCAAAATGGTAACTACACTCAAAGACAAGCTCAGTACCAAACATGTGCTTTTATGTTTTTCTTGAGCCGCTCTCTTCAACAGCAGAGTTCAAAGAAAGTTTATCTCCATTCTTTTACAAATAAATTTCTCTACATTTGCCATAGAATAAATTCCAAGCACTTTTATTGCCCCAAAATCTGGATGTATTTTAAGTACCCACAGAGTTAAGCAGTTAAGAGAAGTGATGATTTTTAAAAGTTCCCCTCTGTTCTCCTTCACTAATTCATCCAAATAGGAAGTGCTCCAGGCTTTGGAGCAGAGATCCCCCTGCATCCTGCAGACCCAGATGAGGCAGGCTGTCCCCCTACACCCCATGGAGAACCCCACAGCAGAGCAAGTGGATGCCAGGAGGAGGCTGTGTAGGAAGGCTGTAGTAGGAAGGCTGTAGGAAGACTTCCCATGTAGGAAGGCTGCACTGGAGAGGGTTTGCAGGCAGGACTGTGAGCCTGCAGGGGACCAACACTGGACAGTCTGCTCCTGTGGACAGCACCCCGTGGGAGGCACTCACACTGTGGATATTTGGGAAGATGTGCAGCCTGTGGAAAGGACTCACACTGGAAAACCCATGGAGGAGTGTCTCCAAGAAGAGGGATTCCATGTTGGAGCAGAGGAAGAATGTGAGGAGTCCTGAGGGGGAAGGGATGGCAGAAACATTACTTGATTAACTGACCCCAATCCCTAATCCCCATTCCCTGCACTGCAGAGGTGGAGGAGGTACAGGTAGAGAATTTGGGAGTGATCTTCCTTATCTTCACCCATGAGACTTTTGTTAAATTAGTTTCTTAACTGTCCAGCTGAAGATGGAAGTGATATGGTGGTTTTGGTAGGCTCCTTGTGTCCACCCTGGATTAGCCCACCACAAGCATCTCCACAAATTGTAAATCTGATTTCAACTGATAACTTTGATATAAAGCTTCTCAGAGATATAGGATGCACTTTGAACTGCAGTGATGCAAACAAATTTAATGTTTTTTTTCATGTGAGGTGGAGTGCCTTGAGGAACTAAGGGTCAAAACCCAAGGAAAGTTTTGGTTTACAGTATTCCTAATACTTTCCTCTGGTTTTGAACCACTTTTTATTTATTATTTGTTAACCTGTATATGCACAAATGTGGTATTTGCAAAGATATCTTCATGGCTCTCTGTGCCCTACAACACTCATCTTGCATTGTTGCATGTTTATGCATTTGTGCTACAGCATGCAGCATGTGAAGTTTAGCTCCAGTTTCTATTATTTAAACATTTTAAAATGTCTTGCTCAAAGTTTGGAAATTTCTAGTGGTTGTCATGACTAAGGATAGCCCAGTTGTCATATTTTAAAGAAAATGCAAAGAGCATTTACTCTTCTAAGGGTAAACCAAGAGTGTCACTTTACACTCCACTAAATCTGTCTAAATGATATATTGAAATCAACCCCATGATGAGCCTTTGGACTTAGAAATTAATCAGTACATTGTCAGCTGTCTTCTCTATAAGCTTAAGTCAGAACCTAAAATAAGCCTGGTGTTTTTTGCATGGGGAGTTTAATAATAGGCATAAATATTACCTGTATGGCAAGGAAGGCTGGGAGCTCCTGAACCCTACAAGAATTCCTGCCAGGAAACCTCAGTAGCCTGTCAATTGATTTATTTGTGTCCTTTCCTTGCTTTTCCCCAATTCATGAATAATACCTGTATGTGGATAATAAATAATCCAGTGAGTGATAGTTAGAGCAATGTATGTTGCCTGTTGTCCCCCTTCTCCTCCTGTTGCACTATCCAGTGATTGTTTTCTTGGCTCATGTGCTCTCAAGCCAAACAGAAATTTTGCACAGTATAGCATAATTCCTACTTTATGTACTTTTCACCTAGCAGTTCCTCTGCTGAGGGAAAATAAATCAGTAGCCATCTCCTGTACCCATGCTATGAAGCTTGCAATGAGAGGACAACTTAATTGTACCTGCTGCTGGGGCACTGTTTGGGCTTCTGCTTTCCTCCCACAGCAGCTATCATTAATGCCAGTTGATGTGCACCCCTTCCCTGTTGCTAGGTGATATGTGCCTTAAAAAGACAGCTTCTATTGCTGCTCAGGGTTTCTCACAAATCTTGTTTGCTTTTGGTTCACATGATGTGCAGTGAGTTTTGCAGGACCAGAACCCCAGCTCAAAGTTCAGGGCATTTCCTTCTGCTGTCCATTTGACTGTAAATCACTTAAAGATCCTGGTTTTCCTGACTGAAGAATGAATGTCACCTGTTCTGGTGGTAGGCAATGGCAAGGCTTCTGCTTCATAGCCTGGATCTTTTACTTGCCCCACACATAATTCATTGACCAGTGTCCTTCAGCATGGACTTGCTGTACACAAGTCCTACACTGCAAAATAGGCCTTCAACAGCACTTGCTAGGTAAAGTGTTTTCTGAGGCTCAGAGAAAAACCCAAAGATTGATTTGGGACTCTTAAATTCAGAAAGTGTAATCTCATTTTTTATCTGTTTTTATCTGTTTAGAATTTCCTATCTCTTTGTTATTTCAGGTATGAGTGAGTAGAGAGAATAGATATTCTCAGGACTATAATCTGATTCCTTTGGATTGAATCAGATTCACCAGGCACAGGTGAATGTTGTGTTTCCTGTAGCCTCATCAACTTTGTGGAGGAATGGCAACTCAGCCTCTGTCCCATCTATGAATTTATCTGATCAGTTTGATAGGGTTTTTTCCCAGGTTCTTCTAAAGATATGTGGAATGGAAGATTATCTGGTTACTGGTTTTTCAGCCTAAAGGCTAAGACAAGAGACAGGAGAAGTAATAAACTCTCAGATACCTAAACCTTGAGGAAGAGGAGGCAACAGGACAGTAAGAAAGAGCAGAACCCCTTCTTGATGGGACCAAAGGGCTGCTGATGAAGGTACCCATGTGTGTGTGATTCTATTGTCAATTTAAAGCTGGACTAGCTGGCGAGCAGAAGAAGAGGTGTAGGAGCCAGATGCCAGAGAGACAAGTTGCCTTTCAGATTTATGTCTAAGATGACCCATGAAAAGCAGGAAAAGTGTTTTCCCAACACTTGATTTTTTTTAGCTGCTTATGACACAAAGGTTAACAGCAGTTTTTATCCTGCTTCTGATTGTTATTCATATTGTAGGCTTCTTTTTATTTGAACCATGCATCTTTATTAATTTTATGCTTCTTTTAATTCTGCTTAAAATGCTTTAAATTACACAGCCATTGTTCCATAATTTGGTTTTACAACCAACAGGACATAAGTAGCACAGAAATAAATAGAATTTACACTACACTGCCACTGAAGGAAACTACTACAACAATCACTACAATTATCATTGTCTTATATGTCAAGAGTTTGTACAGAAACAATGCTTTATGCATACACAAAGGCAGGTTTGCATTTCAATTCACACATTTCCTTTTCATGACCTTGAGTTTTGAAAACGCATTGCAGCTTTTCCAAGTCTTTCAGATTCCATCTTCATAATTTCATTCCAGTATTGATGTAACTGTTAGAATTCATATCCCTAGAAATACCAGACAAATAAAACAAAAGCTGTTACAATTAGGTGAGACAGTGAGAAAGGAATGGAAGGAATCAAATTAAATGAGGGAGCACCTTGGCTTCTAATATATCTGTTATCTTTTCTGGCCTGAACTTCTGTTTTATGCATATGTCAGATGGAGGTCAGGGGTAGCCAACAGAAACTTGGTTACAAGAAAAATGGGCAGTTCCAGTAAGGCAGCAGCTATGATAAGAAGGACTGTTACTGAAGAGCTGGTTTAAATTATTCTTAGTAATAGCAGGAAATAGTTTTTCTATCCTGAAAGAAATTCTGAGATGTCATATAATTTTTTTCATTGTAACATGGAATGAAAAATCACAATCTCAAGCATTGTCTCAGTAAGAAAATATGAAAAAAACCCCAGGATCAGATGAGAAAAAATAATTTTCAGAATGCTGCTATTAAGTTTAGAATTTTGTCTTTTTTTAAACTCTAATTTGCATTAATTTGGAAAATGGAACAGTAATTTTTAGGTAAGTTTGTAATTTTATAGTACTGAAATGGGATATTTTAATGATTCTGAACCTTCTTCACCAAAGCCATAGCTTTTCAGAGTGAAACCTGATCTAAAAAATCATCAAATCTAATCCTGTCAGATGAACATTTTCAGATTTGGCTATTTGGCACCTTCTCATTAGAAAAGGCTTTATAAAAAGATTCTTTACTACCTTTGAGGAGACTTTTTGATT
Organism: Oenanthe melanoleuca; assembly: GCF_029582105.1. Taxonomy (NCBI): domain Eukaryota; kingdom Metazoa; phylum Chordata; class Aves; order Passeriformes; family Muscicapidae; genus Oenanthe; species Oenanthe melanoleuca. The sequence goes on along the minus strand of NC_079335.1, from coordinate 116,851,458 downwards.
TGATGAAATGCAATCATTCTTTTGGCAAATTGAACTCATATTGAAATGCTTAGGGATATTCCTAAAGGAATTCTGGCTGTATTTAATCATTACTAACCTATGATTTAATATACATTTTAATATGTGGCTTGAACACTTGTGCAGCAATACCTGGTTCAGATTCCTGAATGTCTTGAGGCAGATTGACAGCCAGTGACTTCCCAAATCTCTGTGGCAAATTTAGAAGTGATTGACTGGAACCTTTAACCAGTGGAGATCTCCCAAGCCTGTGTGATTCCTTTGGAGCACGATTAGGTATGTTCTCTCCAAAAGCTCTTCCAAATCTCAGGGGCAAATTAGCAAATGGTTTAATGCTTCTTTCTTCTGGATAATTTCTTCCAAATCTAAGAGGTAAATTAGCAACTGAATTTGGCATCTTGCTTCCTGTAAAAGGGTTCATTTTAATCATATCTTTTGATCCCCATTCTTCCATTTCATCAAAATCGAGACTCCTCTGCTTTTCTTCCAAAATATCTTCTTTAATCTAAACAAAAATAATTTTAAAAAGGATACAATCATTTTATAGGGAACTACTCCAGCTACCAATCACACAAAGTATTCAATTTCATACCTCCTTAAAAAGCTGCTGGGTAATGGTCTTATTTATTTGAATATGTAATTTTTTTTTAGTTCCATTTGCTGAACTGCATTGTAAGGTAAGCTCCTTCATATGGATTACTTAATATGCTGACATTGTCCTGCTTACCTTTTCAGAACTCTGACCACAAGGGCATATTTCCATATTAGTATCAGCAAATGGTTCAGCTCAAATGGTGTCAGTAGGAAATATTTCTGGACACAGGTGTCAGTACCTGTGCAATCAGTCAAGGCAGGACAGCATTAGCTGTTGGGAGGGGAAGATGCTGAACATATTTAGTGACTTCACACAGACCCAGACTCTTCCTCATCTGGTCTGGATGAACAGGAGGATGGAACAAGCTACTAGAAGGTGTAGCTCATATTTCCTCCTCAGCATTGGGTGGTGCTTTGGACCCAATATCCATCCAGGCTGACAGACAGGGAAGGAATGGAAATCTGTTGCCCCGAGCTTTAAATTGTTTTAGTCCTCCTCTAGTACACAAGATTCTATGGAAGTTTTTGTGCTCCTAATTTTTGTGCAACTGGCACAAAATGTACTTTCTATATCTATGCTGTCATACAGTGAAGAACTGAGCCTAGTATATTACCTGTCTCATGATGTAAAGGGCAGCTATTGCCTGAAAAATAGCTTTATCAATATGAGCCTTCTTACAGAGCAGTGTTCTTCCCTCAGGATATTGAAAATCACTTTCTTTTGTGACAAGAATAAGTTTCCAGCACTTCACAGCAAATATGTACAAACACAGATTTAAATTTCAGTTAAAGGCACAGATGCTACTAATCCTAATTTCACTTCCTCATCCCTATTTGCCTTTCCTGTGAACTTCTCCAGTTACTGGCAGAGAACAGGAACGAGCCATTCTAGTTCATACTTCATGATTGAAATTTCAAATAAACTATCCCTCTGATTGCACCTGCACACTGCTCCTGGAAGTATACAAAAGTGAGCTAAAGTTCAGAGGATTTGACTAGCATAATTGAAATTGTACTTTCTTTTGAAGGATGTTTCTTATACCCATGATGATAAGTCAAAAAGAGAGGTTGGCTCCCATTTCCTAAGGAGTATTTGCAGGGAAGACATGAAAAATAATACAGATGAAGTGTGCAAATCTCATCTGGCACCTATTGAGACATAATAAATGTGCAACCCTGCAAAGAAAATTTTTATAGGCAATTTCCAGAGTAAAATTTTAAGACCATTAACTATATTAGATTTAAAATGTTCTCTGTTTATCATTATTCTTTGAGTATTACAAGCATGCCTTTATTAATTTTGGATTAAAAATCTATCTGTTATATTATGTGCATAAAATGCCTGACAGGAATGTTAATTGAGGACTGACTGTGTAAGTAAGAAGCATTTCAGAAAAAGTCACAGCCTAATCACAAAGCTGTACTGCAAGAAAATGAAACATGAGTTGATTTACACAGCATGTGTGTTTAAGCAAATGAATTTCTTGAAAATTCTTTCAACAAGCTTTTTTCTTACTGCTAGTGCTGTAATGCTGAATGCTGTGGGATGAGTTTAGGACAGCCTGTGCCAAAACATCCAGGGTGCTCAGGATCTGACCCACAGTTCCCCCCAGCAATGTCATAGTAATACAGATCTTACCTCATAATATTTATCATCACTGTCCTCTCTGCTCTGCAGCCTGGACTTCATTGCTTCATTTAGGCACATGCTGTTTGGTGTGAGAAAAACCACTGTAGCTAAAGCAAACAGAATAAACTTCTTGGTTGAAATTACTTTCATTTTTCTCCAGTTAAGCTTACTTAGAGAGCTCAGAATCTGTACAGAAAATAAAACTGCCATCTTTTTATATAATCAGAAAACAAAACAATTTTTTTTTTTCACCATGACATCAGTCTCTAAAGCTCCAATTCCCAGTATTAATTAGGGAAGTAATTTGAATATATTTGAAGAATGTTGGGAATTTCTTTTAGACAACATAACTTCTTGTTAGGGACACGCTGACTTTACAAATATTTTCTTCTGGTGAAGTATGTCTTAATTAGCTGATTTTGAGAGCCACAACAGTAGGGATATACAATAGCCACAATGCTTCATCATCGTAGACAAAATCACCTTGTTTCTTTCTTTTTATTGGTGTTCTCAGAAGGACTATGAAAGGAAGCTTTCCCCATGTAAGCACTCTTCTTTTAAAACAATCCTTTTGGACCACAGAATGCTTGTTTATACTTATGTACACCTAGGAACATTTGTCCCATTGAAATCAAGCACTGTGTATTAGAGCTGCTGATCAGATCCTAAGAGATGTTGTGCATCCATGTGATCTATTGACATATATGGTGTCTATACTCTAAAATTTACATTCAAAATGGATTAGGCACATGTTTTTAAAACCCTGCCCAAAAGGTGAATTTTTAAAAATTCCAAAGATTCTGTTACATCTCTATTTTTCAGGCCAAATTTCCAACAGTAGTTTCTAAAAAGGCATCTGCCACTTAGCTGATCACAGTGAAAGCACTGGACTGCCCATGAGTGTTCTGTCCCAGAAGGAGATTCAGGATGCAGATTAAAACTACCCTTAAAGCACACATTGAATTGGTGGCTAGACAGGCTGGTGAGCCAGCCTAATATTAGAAAAAAAGCATATTGTGTTGTTCTTCCATTTGTTATTCCTAAATTCTTGAACTGATTTAAATCAGTGCTTAAAATCAGCCCCATATGGAGGAAATCTGATTGCTTGCATTAAGTGCTCACACTGAAAACTGGACTCTAGGCATGTCACTTTGCAATTCAACACCAGAGTTGTAAAATGTCCATTCCATCACAGCACTAGCAGTGTTGTCCCATAAGAACATGTTTTATGCTGTGGGCAGCAGGGATAGCATGGACTGTTTATCTGTTGACAGTATGTTACTGTCTTTGCTGCACAGTGAAGCTGAAGGATTTGCAAGTAAACTCATTTTTTAATTAAGTTGGCTGTTTTGATGGGTGCATGCATGCAGTCATTTCTACCTTAGATTCCCTGAAACTGAGATCCTGAAAGCCATGAGCAGCCTTCAGAAGGAAATCCCATTGACAGAGCTGGAAGTGAAAAGGGGACAGTATCTCTTGGATGAACTTCCCCAGGAGGAGAGGATGTCAAAGATTCTGCTCATTTTTTATGTGACAGAGACCATTAAATTGCTAAAATAGATGAGAATTGTATCAGTAAGATAATTAGGAGCTCCTGTGAGAAAAGAGTGTATTTTAATCATTCACTGGCTTTTGTGTGCCACTTTCCTTTGCTGTTGTACATTTACATTTTTTACATTTACATTTTTGTAATCCTTGTATCTTTGTGGTGTACAATCATTCTGGCTCTGGCTGCCAGCAAAAAAGACTATAGAATCATGGATGTGTTTTGAGTTGGAAGGGACCTTAAAGATCATCTAGTTCCAGCTCCCCATGCCATAGTCAGGGGTGCTTTCCCCTAGATCAGGTTGTTCTGAGCCTCATCCAAGCTGGCCATCCACATCCACAGCTTTTCCTGGCAACCTGTTCCAGTGCCTCACCACCTTCATAGTGAAGAATTTTTTCTCTATATCTAATCCAAATCCACTCTCTTTAAGTTTAAAGCTATTCCCCCTTGTCCTTTCACTCCATGCCCCTATAAAGAGTCTCCAGCTTTCTTGTAGGCTCCCTTGAGGTACTGAAAGGTGCTTAAGGAGCCTTCCTTTCTCCAGGCTGAACAACCCCAACTCTCTCAGCCTGTCTTCATAGGAAAGGTTCTCCAGCCCTATGATCATCTTCACTGCCCTCCTCTGGACCCACTCCAACAGGACCATGTCCTTATTGTGTCAGTGGGCCCAGAGCTGGATGCCATAATTCATTATTCAGGTGGAATCTCATGAGAGTGGAGTAGAGGAGCAGACTCACCTCCCTCACCTTCTGGCCACACTTGTTTTGATGCAGCCCAGCTCATGGTTGGCTTTCTGGGCTGCAAGATCACTTTTCTGGCTCATGTGATGGGAGTAAGCACAGCTCTGTATAGTCTCAAGGGGCAGTGGCTCCCCTTGCATTCTCTGAGACTGTTCTGCAAGGTGCTTTAGAGTGGTAGAGAAGGAGGGAAAAGATACTGTACCTGTAGTGATTCATGAAGAGGGCTTGTATGAGCACACAGAAACCATGCATGCAGGAAGAAAGAATGCATGATGATGCATCTGTCCTCAGGATGCCTTGGTATGAGCCCTCTTCTCAGAGCTGGTGACTTATCTTCTGTTTTTAAATAATATTCATGGCAGGGAAATGGAATTCTAGTAATTTGCTGGTACCAGAAATCTAGTAAAATGTTGGTGTTTGCAAATCTGAACCAAATTCTTTGGAAAACAGAGGGAATAAAATGTCAGTGATGACCTCTAGAAAGAGCCCATGTCCTCTTAGTCAGGTCAGGGGCAGCAATTGTCTCTCTCCACCAAGGGCTGAATGTAGATTCCTGACTCTGTGGAGCCTCATGTCAGGGGGCTTCAATCTGTGGGAATAGACAGATTTTCCAAGCTCCTTTACTTTATGGTAACAATAAAGACATAGAATAGCAATAAAGAATGGAATTCATACTCTCATATCTATCTAATTTGGTCATTTACCACTGGGCCTTCCTTATCTAGCTGCTGCTTTATGAACCTCTCTTGATCAATGATCTTGCAATTAACTCTGTGAAGATATTTGCTTACTAAATTAAATGGTATTTGCAAGATTCAAAAATTCTCTCTTACATTGTTTGGCATAAATACAAATTGTACTTTCCCTGGACAGAAAAGAAAATGTATTGCTGTTGTCCAAACCAAATCAGGCTTTCTTGACATTCAGCTTGTCTCCTATGTATGTTGATTTGCTAATCAAAATAAAGTGAAATTTTCAAGTGTTTTGTAGGCCAGGCAGTCAGGGAGTTGTGTGCCCTTGTACTTTCTAATGAATCAATTTGCCTTTGATGGCTCTACAGCAGGAACTCCTTGGAAATTTCAAGTCAAGAAATTACAGTGATTGTTCATTACCTTCCAGAGGAAGGACTTGTCAGACCCTGCTGCTCAAGTACCAGAATGGATAACATGAGTGCTCTTCATCACTGTGATCATGACTTCAGTAGCAGCATAAGCTGGCCCAGCTGACTTCCAGCTGAGGCAGCTGAGGCATCTTGTCAGGGTTTATTAAAATTATTTATTTGCAGAGAGAAGACAGATTTGTTGGTGACACATTGTGTTGTAGAAGTGGGCTGTTTATTTTTTAATTGTTTCTGCTTGATCCACAAAGGGTCTGATTAAGGCACATGGAGGGGAAACAGCTCTGGGTATTGTTGAAAATGATTTTTGAGTTCTTAGTCTCTGGTCCTATACTTGTTTTTTCTTGCCATTTACATTACTCATCAGCCAAGCTATTCATAGGACTTTAACACAACGGGAACTCTGTTTTGAAAATTCCCCGGTTCAACAGGAATGAGCTGTGCCATCTATATGTGAAACAAGGCTCACAGGCAGTGACAATTTAGAGTTTTCCCACTGGTGCATACTAGAGACTAGGGCAAGGCAGTGTTTGCTTCTGGTCTTCCCTTCATTTAATGTAGGTAGCACATAGGTAGGAGCATTTTGGCTTAGTGGTATAAGAGTAAGGTGGATCTGATCTGTGACAAGTTGATGGATATCTACTTTAAAATTTTGACATTAATATATAATTAGTAGTAATGGCAAAAGTAGTTCAATTTCATAAGCAACTCCATGCACAATTATTTGATTCTGGAGAAAGAACAAGTTTTAATATTGCTCTTTTTTCATATGAGAATATACTGATAAATTCTTATCCATTATTAACAACATATTGTGTGAAAATTGCATGTTATATGACTCATGACACCAATAAGCATCTGTGAATTTCCATAATGATAAATCATTCATAATAGATTCATTTTGCCATTATGACCTATCCTATGGCTCATTTTGTAGATTTAAGAAGATTTAAAAATTTGTAACTCTTTTCATTGGCAAGCAATTCTATTCATTTTTCACCTGCTCCTATGGCATACAGGGGGTTGTGTTGGCTTTGCTGTGTTGTGCTTCAGTTCTGTGAACAATACAAGGAGTATTTGCCTGGAATGTATATGACTCCAAGCAGATAAATATACTTCCACTTCACTCAGCACCCTGACTCTGTATGCACATACAGGCCTGGTATCCTTCTTATACTGACAATAAATATCTCAGTGACCAGGGGAATCAGTGAAGCTTGCTTTCCCATAATTTACTGTTTGAATATTAAATGACAGTGGGCAATCTCTGAGGTCCAGTAAGGATTGACCTTACTGTAGGATCTCTCTGTGAGCAGTGTCTCTAGCCTCTCTTGCTATGCCTGTTATTTCAGAGAGATTTTTTCCCTGCCAAATTCAACTGAACTTGCCTTCCAGACTTGAAAGTTATCAGGGGTGACTGACAGACACACACTTATGCACTAAGGAACGGACTTGCCCCATTTCATTAGAAAACCAATGCCAAATCAAGAAATATCACAAGTATAAAGCCTCAACATCTACAAATTTACTATGGACACAGTGGCAATTTTGGTCTTTATTAATGAGACATTAGCTCACCTTTTGGGGTTTTGCAGAACAGGAGAACCTACTCCACTGAAAGAATAGGAGAACTTATTCTACTATGAAAGCTCCATTCTTTGTGTACTGTATGGAAAAATAACATTTATGAAACAGCCCTCTCTGATCTGCAGAATCAGACCTTTAGTTTTAAACCACATTTCCCCCTATATGTATCTCTGAGCTTTCATGTTAGATGGATAGTAGTAAACAAAGCACAAATGCATACAAATATCAAGATACAAACAATTTTATTTTTAGGTTAACCCCTCTGAATTAATTGCCATTGTTAGAAGATATTTTCCCCTTGACTCCCTGAATCCAGACTACAGATGTGTAACTTTGCATTTTAATTTTTATTTTTGCTTGAGCTTTTGGAGCAGCAGGACAGCATGAGAAACAGGAAAACAATGAGAGGCTTGAGCTGTTATGGTAACAAGCTGAAAATGACTTTGTCTTCTTGGTAAATAAGGTGTGAACAATAATTCCAGATTAGACAGGTTCTTCAATTATACATTTGTGCTAGTAATAAAATAAACATGTTTTCAATAACATTTGAGATATAAATATGCTCCTTTTTCCTAACTACTCTGCAGAGTGTAATACCATACATACCAATCTACTGTAGCTTGTAGCACTCTTGCCCATTCTTGTCTATTAAAAATTAAACCCTTTTACCATACATTATTAAAAGTGCTTTGGTTGGCTGCAAATCAAGCAAGACTTCATAAAGTCTTACAAGAAAAAGAAATCTGATTAAATATAGAGTCCACAGGCAGCAATGGAAAGTGCATGAGAAAAAATACAACATTAAATTATGCCTTAAGAACTCCTTCAGGACTTAAAAAAATCATTAGTAGATTTTATCCAAGTTAACAACTAACCAAGGGACTCCTAGTAGATTCATTATTCCATGTTTCCCCTTCACTTTTTCAGTTTGGGACTTGAGTAGTTATAGATACAAATACCTTCATTCCTTGTTCACTCCTTTTTCAGACTGTTGGGTTTTTTTCTTAGAAATATTATGCTTTTTTAATAGTTCCCCTGTGCCTTGTATACAAACACAGGACTTTGAAGAGTAAATTATATGTTAGCTGAATTGGGGGTTGCAGGGACTGATTTTCACTTTAGGAAAAAATGTATACAATTTAGGAGAGGAAAAAAATTAATGGAAAACACCTATGTTTTGTGGAGTAAGAAAAAGACTGCAAGCATTTTACTGACAAAGGTGGAGAAGCAGGTCCAGCTTATTTGAGCAAGCCTTCTGCCAGGGCCATTGCTGCCCAATTTGTGCAGCTTTCTTTGACACTTGTACTGGATATTGCTGGAGAGTTTGGCTGCTTTAGCACTGAAATTTTTATGGCTTTTGAAAAAAAAAAAAAGTGTCAATTTTCTCCTCTATTTTCTCTCCCTATTTATTTATTTATTTATTTATTTATTTGGTAATTGTGCTTCCCTCTTCATCTGAAATTCAGAGGACAGATTCTTGTGAAGATCTGATCCTTATGGTGTGACTATGGGATCTTCTTCTAATGGGAAGCCTGGGAATTGTAAGGTGCAAGTCAGTATTGGAATCTGTGCACTGGCTGTTGTACAGCTCATCTGTGATATATCAGGGCAGTTGAATGAGGAAAGCCAAGAAGAAATAAATAATGAAAAAAAAAAAAAGAGCTGAGAGGACAAATCTAGAACCTGAATCTAGAACTCTAGAAGGGACATGACATTTTCAAATAAAAGGATCTAGAGGAAAACATCAGGATTGCTCAGGTTTAATTGCTGGGCTAGTTTGGGGCCCGTGTGTACTGAAAAATCTGTGTTCACCCTCACTCTGTTTTGAAGGAGAACACTTCAAATCTGTTACACAGTTAGGGGTCCCTAACTTATTATATAATCTGATGAGTTGGGGACCCATCAGGACCACCAAGTCCAACTCCTTGCCCTGTGAAGGAAACACTAAAGACACACCATGTGACTCAGAGCACTGTAAGCCTTTATGAATCAAAAACATTTATTTGTCCTAGGAGTTATCAGAGGTGTCCAGCGTTTCTGGGATGGGCTGACAATGGCCTGGAAGTGTCACTCTTAAATTCCTGACAAATTAGCTTGGGCATCAGAAACTTTTATTGGAATTTTGTTCCTTGAAATCCTTATCAAATGCCAAGACAGATCATTTGCTACTCAGTTTCCTGAACCTTGCAATGATTTTTTTAAAAGACAAAACCAAGGAGTTTTAGTCCCAAAAGCAAAGGAGTTTTGGAGGTGATTGCTGCACTGTAAGGGAAGTGCTAGAGCTGTGTGTGGTGCCAGGGCAGTAAAAGAATAAGAGAAAGAAAGCATAGGAGAAGAAGAGTAAATCTGGACATTCTGTGCAGGATGTCGGCCCAAAGCTCAGTTCCTTTCTCTTGAGTATGGGAACTAAGTAAATTTTGAGTTATAGGGCTGTAATTCCATTGCTGCACTGTGGTGACTGTATAAGGCCACTTGAGCTCTGCTCTGATAGTTTATGATTTCACCACAATCCCCTGGTGGAATTACAGCCCTGTAACTTTTTACAGTAGTGAGCTGCTTATTTTCCTGTTTACAACAGTACATCACTGGAGAAGTTGGTAATGGTCACCTAGTCCTACCACATAGTCCCTTATACTCCTGCATTTGTTTTTGAATAAAAAGTTAAAATTTTTCTTTAGAAGCAGGCTGACAGGCTGGGCACAGAGGAACAAAGCTCCTTTTCAGCCTCTCTATCTCATTAAAGATTGTTTAATTTAGCAACTATTTGTCTAGATGCAGGAGAGGGTAATGACTACGAATTTCACATCTCTGTATGACAAACAGCTGCAGGACTCCTACTTTCCCATATTGTCCTTTCTCTTCCTTGCCCCCCTGCTGTATATTAATTTCTCAATTAAAGCTCATCCCACCAGCCTCTTGCACAAGATAATACAAGGCTGAGGGGAGGTCAGTGTGGATCACCACAGGACTGAGGAAGAAACAGTTCTTGGGCTTGATCCCACCCTAGCATCATGCCATGGGATTTGGTCCAGAACAGATGGACCTAACTGTTAATTTGATTAGCTGTGAGTGTGGAAGGGAGGCAGTCACAGCAAAAGGGGATGGGCACAGTAGGCAGGTAATTTAAGTGTCATATGCTTGTCTGCTGTAGCGTCACAGCCGTGTTCTGCTCCACAGGTAATGGTGCCAAGTACTTAGTGCACATCAATAAATAGAAGCATTTAACAATCAGCACAGTTGCCCAATCTACCCATTGTACACTGAGTACTGAGAGAGAAGGCATCACAAACTTGGCAACAGTTCTGGGGAGCTGCTTAGGAGAGTCAAGTGTTTGAAGACAGAGGTAGGGGATGCCCTGAAGCTTTTGATTTTGATGGAAGAACTGACCTTGGCATTTAGAAAAACTCAGTGTCTCTATTAACATCTTTCAGTACAACTCTCAGTGATTTTATGGTATGTCTGAGGCCAAAAGGAACTGAACCTGTCTCCACAAGCAGAGTAATGGGTGTATAACAGACATCTGCAGGACTGTGATTTTGGATGAATATGAATTATTGACAATGTGTTTCATTACAAATACTGAATTACCACTAATTCTAATCTTGAAAATTACCATTGTGTCATAAAACCGGCTACATGTGGCGACTCCTTTGTTTCTTTTTGTTGTAAACAACAAAGTGCTGGATGTGACATCTGTTAATAATTCTTTTTCTTTAGTCTGGGATGTGAAGAAGCATATTAAAACATCTATCATGATATCTGCTTTGCCAAGACTCCTAAGACTGGACGTTTGAGAAAAGGCTCACACATCCATGTCCTTGACACTGAATCTACAGATTTAGAATATCAGCTGCTGTTTTCAGGGCATATTTTTAATTAAACTATAGATAAAAACCTAAGATATCTAGACATTAAGAAGTCTAATTTATACCCAGGTTATGGTTGGTGCCCTCCAAGCACCAAGCATATTGCAGGTCAATGCAATACATGCTGCAATTTCAGGTGAGGCATTTTTAATCTATCATAGGTTAGTCCATGGTTGTTCCTAAAGCAGCTCAGAATTTTCTGTATTTTGTTTATTTGCAGATGTTCACTATCAGTAAAATATCTAAATTAGGCTTTTACACAGTTTGGCCACCCTCTTCCTTTGGGCACATGTTGCTGTGTGCAAATAAAGAGAAAAGCCACGCCAACGGTTTTATTCAGTAGTGTTTCCATTTAACCACATGGGGGCATGAGATATTTATTTAAGAGAGCTTTTTAGGCATATGATTGGGAAGTATGAAGAAAGAAAGCCTTCCTGGTAAATTGGAATCAAAATTGTCACTTGCTTTTTAAAATCTTTTTTTTTGCAATCAAAATACTTAGTAAACAGTTATTGCAAATGACATTAACCTAAAATATAGTAGCAAACAAAAATATAACCTGGACAGGAAAGAATATCAAAACAGATTTTAAATATCCCCATTAGTTAAGCTGGCCTCTAAATATATTTTTATGATGCTGTTTTGGGGCCTCTGTGAGCAAAATCTGAAATCTTCCATGCAACATTGCATATCTGACTTACATAAACTCAATATTTATATTAAATGGAAGGAGGCTGCTCTGAAATATAGCAACCTACATCTGGAGTAAATCCATTTCATTAATTGCCTAGATGACATTAATTTTTGTCGTTCACTTGCAAGATGAGTACTATACATTATATCTATACATATACAGCAGAGCACTTGAAATCATAGCTAATGATGTTAAGTGCTTGAATAGCTCTCCTTGAGCACATGCCTTAAGCTGAGTATGTACTGAAGTGCATTCCAACACAGAGAAAGTAGCACAATCAAACCTTTAATTAGTTTTAAAATGGAATTCAAAATGCAATGCAATTCTTTGCACTTTGCATTGAAAAAAAATGCATGCTTTGAGACTCTCTTGGGACAGAAATGACTAAACCTATTTATCCACTTTGGTTTCCAAAGGGACTGAATGCTCATTGTTTTCTGCTGCTTTTCTCCCCTAAATTTATAAATTTCTTTTGCTCAGTCAACTGGTTTGTTTACAGCAGAATATTTATATGGCTATTTCCAAGACTTTTTTTTTTAATATGGACTTTTTTTATTTATAAGATAATCCCCACATTTTATTGGTATTTAAAAGGCCGGAATATTTTTGCTTCTGCTCCTGTAGTTTTAAATCAAAGCAAAAATGAGCAGCAGTACCACTGCATAAGCAAGTGCTCACAGTACCTGAAAGCTTGTTTCTTTTCAAAATAAATAGAAAATCAGGATTTTGTTCTGCACATTTCTGATCCAGATATTTAATTCTCACACAGGTCAAAGGAGCCATAAATTTAGATCTCATATTTTAAGCCATTTTGTGCTTTCCATTCTGCAGTATTCAGTATGTCTGTCTGAACAAGACTGCTTCACACAGGTGAATTCCAAGTCTGAGAGGGAATGCTGACCTTTTGTTCCTCTCAGAGAGAAAAAACTGAGAAAAGGATCCCTGAATTCAATCCATACTTCACCAAAACTTGGAGTACTTATTTTCCTTAGTTTTGTATAAACCCATTTTTGTGGTAAATATAAAGAAAGTCTAAATATTTCCCAGAGTCAACAGACAGAGGAAAAACTATTTCTGACAAAAATGTAACTTGTACAGCACAGCAGAATTTGTTCTAGCAGACTACAGCTGTTGGGCACCTTTTCCTAAGTATAAAAATTTCTCATGTCAATGCCTAGGCTTGGATCCATTCAGTTTGCTCCAACAGTTTAATCTTGATGTCTTGCATTTTAAGTGCTCTATAGAAGCACTGAAATGCCTGAAGATCCTTCCCAAAAAATGCTGAAATAACTTGAGCCTGCTGATCCACTTGTACCACAAAGGATCTCACATCTCTTTACTGTGTTGTCAGAGTTAAACCACAAGCACTTGAGAGGAACTGATGAGTCCACACTGCACCCCTACCCTGCAAAATGTCCACTGACACTATCTGTGCACTTTCTGTCCCCAAAACAGTCCATGGTAGGTTTGACTGTGTTTCTTTTATGCTCACTAAAATGTCTGTTCCTTGCTAGCAATGAAGCACTGGTCTATATTAATAATCTCTAAAGCTATCAGCTCACCTCTACGCTCTCTAAAATGAATGAGGCAATGAACATGGTGTCAGATGCTGTTTTCCAGTAAGCTTTTCTGATCCACTAATGCATCAAATACATTTGAATTTACTATTCACATAACTTTTTATGGAACACTATTAAGCCAATCTGGTTGATAACCACTGTAACCTTTTTAGTAAGTGACAGCACAGTGAGGTCACTATTCCTGGATGTGGTTTGCTGTATCATGCACTATGTGCTGATGCCATGACATCCTTGTATGAAGCAGGAGAGCACAGTTAGCTGGTTTTGTTTCTGGGATTTTTTTTTTTTTAATTGCTTGTTTTTAAATCAAGAACTGATTAGAGAGAATGATTTAATACTGCTTTTCCTCAAAAGCAACACAGTCTTGGGAAAGGATCAAACAGTCCCTCTAAGCTGGCTACCACCTTCCTGACTTCACATTGTTTTTCAATGAAACATCTGACACATTCTCCAGCTGGGATGTTATTTTGTTCTTCTTGACAAAGCAATTCAAAATTCACTGAAAAACAAGCTGAATGGAAGAGAGATTTTTTTTTTTTCCCATAGACATCTGTAGCTTTCTTTCAAAGCTGATGTGATCTTTCATCTGGACAAGAAAGGCTTTGATCCAAACTCTAAGATCCCCATATCTCCCAGTTAATTGGTGTTAGTGAGGTAGGTTTGACAGTCCTTAACACAGTCTGTGGAATTCTTTTCTGTGTTAAGACCTGTCTATTGTGGCTCAGTCAGCTCAAAGACATCAGCTTTCTCTTGTTTGACTTCTGCCCCACTGGGAATGGTTACAGGTTTTATGTGCTTTCATTATTTTCTCTTGTAAAACCACTGAATGCCAACAAAGCAAAACACTTGTGAAATTGAACAAAAACAATGTCTTACAGACATTCCTGTAACCTTTGATTTTCACACAAACTCACAGATAGGAGAGGAGAAGAGAGGGATCACATTAAAAATTGAGCTCTTAAATTTTTAATAACTTGATTGCTTTTGGGGGTGATCATGTCTGTAATGTATTTGTTATTTGATCATCCTGTAATATATTTATTATTGAAACAATAGAAGCAAGCATCATAACTCCTACCATATGTAAATGAGTTGACTATTGTGCATAACAAAGTATTATTCTCCAAAGAAACTGCTTATTTTAAAATCCAAAATTGAAACAAAATCTGTGCCCTTCCTTCATGATAGGACATAGCAGAATAAAGATCTTATCTTCTCCACTGTGTAGCATTTGGCATTGAGGGTAATAACTTGGCAAAGAGCTCTTACTGTATGGGGCTTTTTCACTGTGTTAAGGTGGACTGTTCACAGTGAATGGACACACAGCCACATTCTTACTGGAATTAGAGAGGAGACAGGAAAGAAATGCATAAAATTGATTTCCTCTTCTGATTCAGGGGCACTACAAAACCCCCTGTCACTTCTCCCTCAGGGTGCAACTCCATGTTCCCATACCTAGACTTCCAGAAATATTACAACTAAAAAGGAAAAGAACACTAATAATTACAATAACAGAGCATTAATATTATAGCTAAGGAGCACTCAGAATTTCTTAGGTAGATAGTTCAGCTTTCTACAGATGAAAAACTTGATGCTTTGTAATCCATCCTTTTTCCAATGGAGCTTTTTCTCTCAGTCTAACAATTACAATTATCCAGTTAAACGTGATATTTGAAAATATATGTAACCAAAATATGTCATTTTTTTTTCCTACAACAACTATTAATCTCATTAATTTTATTATGCTTTTGCTTAGGCCCTACTCACTTCTTTACCTTTGCAACTATAACAAAGCTCCAGCTTCACCAGAAAAATGAAACTTCTTCAATGGTCTGTGAGATGGTGGGAGTGAACATCCCCTTATGAAAAATCACAGGTGACTCACCCAAATACTATCAGAACATGCAGCTGTCATATTCCTGAGGATCTCTGGGCTGTGACAATTGCCAGCTATTCTTTAAGGTACAGCAAGCAATGTAATAAAGAATAATTCCCATTTAAGTATCATGCTGAGCTGTTGCAGCTTTGTTTAGGGGGCTGGCAGACAAACCAAAAGCTATTGACCATAGCAGTACTGAAAAGTCTCTGACTCCAAATTACCTCAACATTCCAGAACTATATTTTGGAAAGAGTGGAGGATCTTTGTGGTGTGTTTATTGTCTGTTAAGCTAGAGGGGAAGCTTACTCAGGTCCTGATACCTGATCATGAGAACATAATATGAATTTCAATATTGAAAATATTAAAGATGAAAGTAGAGATTCCTCATCCACCAGGCATAAAAAACACAAAGCAAAAATCATTATTAGCTGATATGTTTGAGAAACTATGTGACAGCTATGACCCTGCAGCTGTTATTGATCTTGGCAGTTAGAGGTTTAATATTGATTAGAAACTGATATACCACTGACATGCACATATCCATTTGTTTCTGAATATATGTCTCATTTTTTTTCTTCAGGTTCATCTCCAGAGCAAAGATCTCAGAGTTCAATGCACTGCTCAATAGCCGCTTCTACATCCCACAGTTATTTTTTTTTTAGTGCAGACTGTTTCTAAAAGTTGATAGGAAGGTGATGCCTTTGAACTACAGTGAACATGGATATCTGCAGAGGATAAGGTTTAAGTAGGGAGCTCAGGTTTGCAGGGAAAAAAGGAAGAAAAATTAAATTAGGTAAAAAAAGATTTTTTACATTGATTAAAAAAATCCAACTCACCATTGTAAACAGGAAGTGAAGGCAGCATACAAATTGAGCCACAGACTTATGATTGTTTTTTCTAATCAGGGCCAAGACAGAAGACTGTTAAAAGAGCTAATCCTGTGCTTAGTGAAGACATTTCAGGATAAAAACTCTTTTCACGAGTGATGCTGACATGCCCACACTGTAACTGTGACAAATGCATCAGTGGACAACGAGATTGTTTAGATGTGGGTGGCTTGCAGGTTTTGAGGAGAAAAGGAGAGACATACAGATCTGCTGGTGGCTCTTTAGGTGAGAAGGTCACTTAGTCCATGCTGGGATCCCTGACCCTGTGTCTCTGTAGCTCAGAGGGCTTGGCCTGCCATAGTCTGAGCACCAGCAGCTTCTGCCTCCGTGGGATGGAGCACCTGGTCTCTCTGAGATCTGCAGCCTTTGGACAGCCATGCCCATGCTGCTCCAGGGGTTCCTGGCTTTTTGAAACAGCCACAGACTGCCACTTTCAGAAGTCATGGTTGCAAATGAAGGGCACAAGAATCATTACTCCAATCTTGCAGCTGTGAGAGGCTGCTCTAGAGTGGGAAGAAGAAAACACACATAACCAAGTGCATTAAGCAGCCACTCATTTTGGACTGGGGATTTTTGTTTCTTTGATTGTGTTTAAGGGGTGCAATAATTTATTTTTAGCAAAGTAATGTGCAATTTTTCCATTGGCTGACTTCTTTAGGGAAGTGTAACAAATGTAGTGATTATTCTCTGGCATCCTGAGACAAGTGCCGGGCTGTTTCCATATCACTACTGAAATCTGAAACCAATGAGAAATTTGGGCCAGTTGTTAAGTTATATACATAAAATCTCCTACATGAGCTTAGGGTTTTTCACATGTTTAAGCACCTAGGGTTGATTCAAAGTGACTGATGGAATAACCAGGCTTTATGCATTAGACATGAAAGGCATTTGAATAAATTCCAGTTCGGCATTTACGTCTGGCATTTTCAAGATTTACTCTTATCTCACTTCCTTTCAAGAAAATTGGGGCTCTGCTTTACCCAGCTTTTCAAGCATTTCCAGATAAATACCTTTGGAGAAAAGAAATCTGGCTGAAGAATGTACTTGCTTCCTTTACTTATTCACAATTTCAGCAACAAACCCAGGCAGGTTTTTATTTTTAACCTCTTCAGGGCTGAATGTGTCAGAAAGTTCAGTCACAGCCCAAGGAGTTCCATTTACTTACTGCTAACATTTTGGACTGGCATAGATGTAATCTCATTAGGGTATCCATGGAGAATGACATGCAGAGGGAAGTAGCTTCTATTGTTTACTTGTACTGTATGTTGGGATAATCTGTGAAGCCCTAGTGGAGTTGTAACTCTGAACATGCTGATCAGAAGCATTAAGGAAATTAACATAAAGCTCTATTAATGGCTTAAGGGAATCTGACTAAACAAACAAGGCCACACTGAGCAATAAATGTGAGTCTCAGACTGCATGACTTTCCTTATAACTGCTCTAATTAATTGCTACAAAAGATTAATTTTATAATACAGCTTGCATATCAAAGGGAATAGCTTTGTGATTTAAGTGTTACTTGTCTCCCTGGGAGATTCAGGTTCAGTTCTTCATGCAGCTGTTGTCAGCCTTCCAAAATATAATAGCTAAAATGAATTCCTTGGATTTTACTCCTGGAGCTGCTATGGAATAAAGACCTCAGACCCTCCTCCACTGAAGTCAGTGGCAGGTTGCTATTAATTTCAGTGGAAATAAAAGCAGGTACACAAATATTAAAACCAAATTCTACTTCGAAACTGTGTTTGTACTTTTTCATAAATTTAAAACCATGTTATAACACACAAAATATCCCTGCCAAAACCCTGCTTTCCAGTAGTGGTTAGCTGTACGTGGTGACATGAGCTCTGTACACCTCCTTTACAACTTGGATGCATAATTAGCTGAAATTGATTGCATTGGTTTCTGAATCACTATGTGGCAGAATTGTGATTTAGTGTGTTTGGAAATGCAGCAGAGCTAGGCTATAAAATTTCTTGTGAAATATGTTAGAGGAGATGACTGTAATAGACTGCCTTTGCATGACCTCTTGTTTGGTCAGTAGTTAAATTCTGCCTTGTCCAGAAAAAAGTGAGGTGGAGTTCCTTGGAGGAGTTTGAGCCCAGTATGTGCTTTCTTTTTGGACTGAAGCAAAACATGTCCATGACACTGTTTCTTATGGTGCTGTACTGCTGTATATTAACCTCTATATAGAAGTCCAAACTGGAAATTTCAGGTTAGAGGACAGAGCAGTTATCTAAGAGCTCAGGCACACAGGACAGGAGTCATACCAGATAAAACTATTTTCTTCCAGTCTAGTTATCTTTCTGAGGTGGTTGCCTTCATGATCCAGAGAGGAAAATATGCACTTTGCAAGTGCAATTCCTCTGACTTCAAGACTTGCATTTTAGGAGAAGGTGGATGGCACCCAGACTGTCTCACTAACTCTTATTCTGGTTCTATGAATCCCAGCTGCAACCAATCTGTTGCTTGAAATAGCTGCCAGAGTTGTCTTTCAGTGCCACAACTGAGCTTGTGGTGTCTATATGAATGGTTTAAGTGACAGCAAAGGCAAAACAACATGGCTTTGATTAGTCCCTGTGAAGAGGGTGAAGCCAAGTCACATAATTTTATATTTGCAAGGCCATGCACATGGGAAGTGTGCTGATAGCTCAGCTGATGTGTGATACCCCAACTGTACATCTGAGCCCAAAGGGTCATCAGCCAGGCTTGTTAATCACCTCAGTGAAGAACTGTCAAGCAGAACAATGGCCCTCTACTTGTAGATCTTGGCTGAAGCTGTTGTTTGATGGCTGGCCTGATCTTTCCTCTCCAAAAACTTGTGAATGGAATCCAATAATTATTCTTGGTTTATTTTGACAAGTGTTTCCATTGCTTCCCCCTCACTTAATATTTATCTACATGAGCCAAGTTGGAGGTTTATGTTTTAAAGAAAATGAATGGTGAAATAAGACTCTGCATTCAGAATAAGCAGCCTAACTAGGTGACCTGATTTTCAAAAATGCCAATTGCCCAGAAAAGACTTCCAGCCCTAGAGACCATTTAAAAAATCTCAGCTTTGTAACTGTTATTACAATTATTATTTATGGTATGTATTGCAGTAGTACTCTGGCAGTGCACAAAGACCCATTGTGTGAGACACTGTACGACCACAGAGACGAAAGTTACACAGATTAAAATTCCAACTGCCTGTTCCACGGTGGAAACAAACTCAGAGTATGCACACCTCGCCCAGCCACCCCCTCCTTGGAAAATGTCTGTCAGCTATTCAAATGCTCTGCTTTTTAAATGAGTCAGTCAGCCAGGGGCCTTTGCAGGGCAGGAGAGGAGCCAGGGAGCTTTGTCCTGTGCACCCCATCATTTCTGAGACCCCTCTGGACACTGGTTGAGGTCCCTCTCTGCTGCTCTCCATCCCTGGGCATGTCACATCACTCGGTATGAGCCCAGCCAGTTTTCCCCATGCAGCACTAATGGCTTTGGCTAAAGTGACAGGTCCCCTTATTTGTGGCTGTTTCTGTCCCTTTCACGCCCAATCAAAAATGTTTACAAAGGTGCAGTCGGGGAATGAAGGAGAGGGGAGCAGAAGAAAAGAAATCCAATTTTGTTTGGAAACAGTTTCAGAGCTTAATTAGTAAAGAGGGGGTGGGAAGGGGGGCTGAACAGGTGGTGTATTATTCTGCCAGGGATCCTCAAAAGAGAGGGAGTGCATATTGTTAGTTTTCTGCAGAATGAGAAATGAGGAGGTCGACAGTACCTGGATACCTAAGAGCAGGTGAGCTGCCGAAGTAAGGTCAGAGTTATGCACACATACACACTCAAAAAAATCTGCATAGAAAAAAAAATTCCCTTTTACCCACAAGGGGACAGATCCCAGCTCCACGTCAGAGATTTACATGGATTCATATTCATTACATTAGCAGTAGCCACATTTAGCAGAGATTCCCAAAGGAGCAGGAAAATGATGGCCTGGAAGAAAGCTGCCACATTTCAAACTCTCCAGCTGTGCCTTGCCACCATTGCTACATTCCACTGCCAAATGCAGTAATTTATGAATTTGTCTTTTTTATCTGAAAAAAATGTTAATTTTCAGAATGAAGAGAAGAATAGGAAAGCACTAACATGCCTGGAAAAGAAATGTCTGTATTTTCCTTTAACTGCTTTATAACTATTTCTCTGACGCTGTAAATGTTATTTGTGTTCATAAGGTCATTATTATTTTGCATTAGATGCTTAAAAGAAAGCAGGGGTGCCAGCAGATAGAGCGTTCCAGCTTACAAAAGAGTCATTCTAAAGACATGGTAGCCCAGCAAGACTACCACAGAGTTTGAAAACATAGAGAATGAATTATGAACTGTAATGATTTTTTGCTTTGTTTATTTAAGTACTGAGCATGTGCCATAAAAGAATAATAGATATTGCAGTTGTTTCAAAAAAGCTATTTTGTGTAGCATTGGATGGAACTAAGTACATGTACATCTGTTCTAGCAGGGCAGACTAGGACTTACACTTTTTAAAAATTAAATTATTAGTAGGATAAAGCAAAGTCTTTGTAATTTTTCTGGCACCAAAAGGAAAAAAAAAATATTCCTAATTAAATATCTGTCCCTCCTTTAGCTTTGTTGCTGAAAGCATCAAGCAGAGCTGTCTTTGGGACCACTGAAAGAGCTTGCAGAGTGAAAAGCATGTGCATAATAGTCTTAGTTGTGGGTTGATTCTATTTTGCAGTATTTCAGTTTTCAGTGTAAGGGAATTCAATCTCACTGTATGCATTTTTGGGTTTTGTGGAGTACCTTAAGGCATGAGATCCAAAGTTTGTCTTTCTGTAAAAGTTTCTGTACCTTGTGAGGCACCTTGGTAGAGGTGGAGCTCGGTGTGGTCCAAGAGCAGCTCTGCCAAGGCTTCCTCATACTGCAGTTTAATAAATTCAGCACTTTCACTCAGACCCAGGATAGAACCTTTCTAATTCAAAGTTTTGCTACTGTTTTGTTCAAAGGAATGAAGATCCTGTTCAAGTGAGAGTAGTTCACATCCAGGGATATCTGCCAGCAGATCAGCAGGTAGAGCTGTATTAAAACCTTTATGTGCTCCTTTGTGAAACCAGGCATTTATAATGTTGACTAATTATGGTGTCTTCCCCCTGGTGCTCAATTATTCCTAGTTTTATGGGCTACTTAATGAAGCAAAATTCTCCATTAGTTTTTAAAATGTCTTTACTGTCTAATGCTAGGGGCTGTCTTCTCAAAATTATGTCTGCTTGGACCAAAGTCTCTTGCTCTGTTGACTAAATGGAGGCAAGGCACTTGCAGGAGGAAATAATCAGCTTGAGATTCCAGGAAGGAAAAGTACATTTTTTACCTGGCTGATGAATTAGAAATTGTATGAAGTGAAAAAATACCTCTTTATGGTGACTCTGCCCATCTTGGTCTGCATCAAGGTAATGCAGGATTAACAGCTCAAGAGAAGACAGGATGTCTCAGTGATGTCTATGCTGACACCCCAGAGGGGAGAAGAGCCAGCATGCTGTGCCTGCTGTGTGCTGCCTGTGGCATAACAACCAGGCAGCATCATGAGCAAGGTCCTCAGGTGCCCTTGAGAGCAGGCAGGAAATGTTTGCTGTGAGTCAAGAGGAAGGCTGGCACTCTGGCCCATCTCACAGGGCTTAGTCAACACTGAATTCTCTAAACAACTCCAGATATCTCCTAGGTTCCCTGGCCAGTGAAGAAAGGAACAGAACAGTGGTTTTGTCTCCTGCCTCAAAAGGTCATTCTAATACATGACTGGTCCTTCCAACTGAACATGGTTCCCTTTGTTTCACTTCACCTGTTCACTTTGTGCTATTCCTTTTCTTTGCTTCCATTCTGAAAATAACATTCTCCTGGGTTTCAAGTTTGTTTGCTGCTAGTGTTTACAGACTGTGAATCAAAGTCTTCTTTCACTTATAAGCCTTTCATAATGCCTCTGATTTTGGTCATGGTATGTAGGATTTACACCCGTGTAAATGAAATCAGTACATGACCCATGACAGGGGCTCCTTAGCAGTCTTTTTTTTTTAGGCTGTATAAATTAATTTTTCTTGAGTTTCCTCTCAGGATAGCATAAATTATGAGACAGAAACCTATAATTCACTGCTAGGCGAGCAGCAGTTACTCCCCCTCTACCACTTTCCTGCCAAAATTATGGGAGAATAGCTGGTGATCTCAGCTCATATTTACATGACATGAACAAGAACAAGACAGAAAAATGCTTGCTCAGGTGTCATGAAGACATGTACCCATTTTTGCTGCTGCCTTTCTTCCAATGTGGGAAATGCCTTGGAGAGCAGAGGCACTGTCTGTGCACTCTTGCTTCTTGGTTCCTCTTAATATGCAAAGGAGAGGATATTATTGTCACAGAAATTGTGCACTGATGAATGCACAAAATATTATACTGGATGCTCCTGGTTGCTGAAATTGCATCATCAAGGTTTCTTTTTTTCTTTCCTCTTCTTTGATTCAAGACCTCTCTGTGTAAATATTAACTATAGCTATCAAGAGGCAAAGAAGAGTTTCAGGAGACCTGGTCATTTGATGTCAGCTCTTTAAATCATGATAATATTTCTTCTTGCACTGTGTTCTAAAGGTTGTGCCCTGCACTTGGCCCACACAGAGACTGCTGCCTGATGGAAGCCCTAAAAAATGCAAGGTTCATCATTCCACTTGGTCTGGATCTGCAGATATTGAGACCGGCTGTGAGTGCCTCTGGCTGCTCACCAGCCAAGCATCAGCCACCCCCAGAAGAGCTGGAGTGGCTCAGGTGTCAAAGAGCAGAGCTTGAGAGACAAGAAGCCCTGCAAACTCCCATTTCACAGGAGCAATGTCACTGCCTAGGCTGCTGAATCAGTGGTAAAAGTGAAGAAGCAGATGACTGTGTTGGCTGACACACTGCCTGTTGTACTGAAGTCAGACCAGCCCAGCTTGCTGAAGATGCTCCTGGTTTCTAGCACAAATCCAGTAATTCCTTGCATTATACAGGTGGACATTGCTGCAGCCTGTTTTTTTCAGTTGTTTTGGTGACTGCTCAGCTTCATTTCTATTTGCTAATGTATCATCATGCTTCTGAAATATGCTTAACCTTCTTTATTGACTTCCCAATGTGAAAGTATAATTATAAACCCACTCATATTTAGCAACAACTGAAGTTTTTCATCTTGAGATTCATCCCTTACTCACTGCTGAACTGTGAGAGTGAGTTACAACCTTGTAAGTGACTCACAGGTATTTATTATTCTGTGTATAAAGGTCAGGTTTTAATGTTCTGAGTGATATATGGACATGGCTCAAGATCAGGCAGTCTTGAATGATAGGTCTTAAAATTATGATCCTGTGGAAGAGGAAAGAAATGAGAAATCACAACTTTTGTTAAACAAGCCTGAAAAAACACTTGCTAGTGGTGGAAACCTGCCAAATTCAGAGGCTAGTTTACTAAGCCATAGTATTGTGGCCCATGGAGGCCAGCTCAGAGAACTGAGATGAAATTTTTAAGAGCCAGATTCATGTCTCTCTAGGCTTCCTTTCTGTGTCTCAAAGTGTAAAGATTCAGTATTAATAGATAGCAGGGCTGATAGCAGACTGTAAATTCCTAAATACCCTTCTGAGTGTGTCTTGACACTCTCACATCTGCCTGGCACCTCTAGGTGACCTTGCCTACACCTATGCAACAGAGTTGTCCTCAGGCATCTTGCTTCCCTGTGCATGTGCATAGCTTTTGAGCATTCTTCTGTTGAGGGTACCTACAACTAAGGTACCTTTGTGGGTCCTCCTGCACATGCACATACCCTGTGAAACAATTTTGAATCGTTCAGACCTTGGGCTCCAGTTCAGAAGGACATGTGGGTGATAGAAGGGCAGCAGAGGCACTTCTCTGCATTCCTGCAGGGAGGCAGAGCAGTGGTTACAGGAGGTGCACAAGTAGTGTGGCTTTCAAGGGTAGAGCAGGACTAAAGCATAACACAACTCCTGGTGCCCCATGAGGTTGGCAGTCCCTGTGAGCTCTGCCAGCACTGTAATACAAAACCATCTGGGGCATTCTAGGGAAAAAAAAAATGTTAAAAACTGCTTCAAAGATGCCTTCTTATCTCTCCTCCTGAGCTCTTCTAAGACAGAGTTTCTTGTTGTGGAAGATATAGCCACAAGCCTTATATTTCTAAAATTTTTTACACAGGCAGTTACTCACCCTCAAAAGACTCTAAAAATATAAGGAAAAAAAAAATCTGTGGTTTTATATCTGGTACAGCTGAAATTCTGCTATTTTATTATTCTGCTTTTAATGTTGGTGACAAGAGTTCAAACCTTGCTCACAAAGTAGCAGATTTGGCTGTCAGCACCAACATGCCCTGACTTTATTTAGAATTGAACATCTAAGGGGTATTCCTTACATATAGCTGTTGTGGGTTTGGCTATCTGAAAGAAAATATGGAAGTGGAGGAGAATGTAAAACTGCAGCTCTCTGTATGTTCATGTCTTTTACTACCTGAGAACAGGAGTTTTATGTGGTTATTTGTACCAAGGCTGTGATAAACAAAGTGAAGAAATGTGTAATGAAACTAAGATTGGCCAAAATCTTATTGAATTTGGGAGCTGGGACTTAAATGGGAAACTGAATGGCAATGATTTTAGTGGCTTTCAACTCTTTATGTAGATTTCTGCTACTGTGCTTTCTTTGTCCTGTCAGTAGCAATGGGGTTATTCTGTGTTCATACAGCCATGAGGGAGAATAGAATTTCATGCAACTCTGTCTACTTTTGGGAAAGTGTGCTCCTTAGAAAAATAAGAAAAATAATAATATAATTAAATGTGGGTTCAGTGTTTGACTAGAATAGTTCAGGATCTGTTATTCTTATTAATAGCAAAAAGTCCTACTTACTCTGTCATGCATATGGAAATATGACTTTCTTTTAAACTGGGTAAGGAAATTACAGTAATGTGATTGGTTATTTAGACAGGGAAATGTTAGCTGCTTGTAGAAAATGGGAGCTTCCTGCCTCTTCATTTTGGATGCATTCTACAGATGTGGCCCTTGTTTTTAGTCTCAAGTATAACTATTTAGATTTGATTTACAGTTATGATACTCCTGAGATGGTAAAGAAATCAGAACTGAAAATTCTTTAAGAGTAATTTCTTACTGGTTCTTAAGCAAAAAAAAAACCAAACTTTTGTGAGAAACCTGGTGATTAGGTACACCATAGGAATGATTTTTTTTTTTGGTTGCCTAAGTTATCTTTCTATAACTATGACTGCTGTGTACATGAGTTCCAAATCAGTGTCTTCACCTAAATAGTAATTTTTTTATATCTCATCACTATCTAACTGACTTAGGTTATATTCTTAATTTCAACAAAGTGGATAACTTATTTTGTTGTGCACCCAGTTTACAAAAAATTCTACTATTTCTTGCAAATCAGTCTAAGAATTCTAAAAAAGAAAGTGTTTAAAATAGCCCCCAAGTGTCAAAATCAGACTATATTTGATGAAAACAAAACAATGAGCACTCCTGTGTCCCAAAGTTTGATTTTGCCTTTAACAGATTGAATCTGTTTTTTTTTTTTCTGTTCCCATTGCATGGTATCTTGCAAACCTTATTCAGCATTTCATCAGGGCTGTAGTATATATTTCTATGAGTGAGGCCAGAGCTGTCATTATATACTGGGGACATCTGAATCCTTTGATGCCCATCAGCAGGTAGAAGGGTTACCCAGGAAAAATAATTTAGCAAAGGTATCCAGCCTTCACAGAGAAGAAAGAAGATGGAAAATTCAAATGAGAAGTCTGATCTAGCACTGTAGCAATCAGCTGAGCCCCCATTAGTTTCATAGAATCATAGATTGGTGTAGGTTGGAAGGGGCCTTAAAGGTCATCTTGTTCCAGCCCCCCTGCCATAGGCAGGGACACCTTCCACTAGAACAGGTTGCTCAGAGCCCCATCCAGCCATGCCTTGAACACTTCCAGGGATGAGGCATCCACAACTTCTCTGGGCAACCTGTTCCAGTGTCTCACCACCCTCACTGTAAGGAATTTTTTCCTAATACTTAGTATAAACCTACTGTTGTTCAGCTTGAATCCATTCCTCCTTGTCCTGTCACTATGTGCTCTTGTAAAGTCTCTATCCATTTTTATTGTAGGCACCCTTCAGATACTGGAAGGGCACAATTAGGGCACACTGAAGCCTTCTCTTTTAAACTGATCCAAAATATTTTCTTTTGATTTGAAAAAACCCCAAACCTGACATCATTCCATGCAAACTGCCCTTGCCATCTAAGCACATCACTTGCATTTTTTTCTGTCAAAATGTTGTTGAAATATTAGAATAAATTTGGACATAATTTTTATCTTTCTTTTCTCAGATTCCTCATGAACAGATAAAACTCATTCACTTCTAATAACAGTGCTATGGCTCTGATCTGATGATCCTGGTTTTTTAAAAATTGTAATCCTTATAACTACACTGGCAGCTGCATCTAATGCACAAAACTTAGTGAACACATGCCCTCTGCCTGGATTTGTCAGAGGTCAGATGAGTAGCTGAGATTTCTGTGCTTGTGAGTGGTGTAATGTGCAGCAGGATTTGTCAGGGCTGGTGGCTCCATGGTCTTGGGCCAGCTTTGCACTTCATAGAACCTGAGCAGATCTCACACAGAGAATGTCTTCACTGGCACAGGGCACTGAGGGCTGGGAAATGTCCTTCTCCTCCCCTGCCAGCCTTAGCCCTGTTGCAGAACCTGACTCATTGCTCATTCATTGGCATCAAAACTGTCCCTGCAGTGTGACATGCATAATAGAGACAGCCTTGAAAGTAAATAGCTTTCTGCACTTGCTGGTATACCTAGGCAACATCATTAGATCATGTTTATAGAATTTATTCATTGCAATCTATTATGCAAAACAGAGAAATGTTTGGGTCAAATAGATATAAAGGGGTTTGGAACCATCAGAAACATATTCTCTCATCCAGTACTATTTACAGAAACAAAAAATTATTTTAAAAGTCCCAAAGTATCACTTTCAAAATTAATTGCAGTTTTTTTCTCTATTATCAAGCTTCCAGAAGCCTTTTTTAGTTCCATACCTCTCAGGTTTTAAGGACTGTTGCATTAACTTGGAAATGAAATCTCAAACCTCAGCTGTTCTCTCATTTTATTAGAGTGATATAGTGATAATCTCACAAGGATCTTAATAAGTACATGAGGAAAAAAGAATCAGCTAAATGGGAGATGTGAAAATGTTCTAGCCTAGTGCTATTACATAGGTCTTCTACTTTTTTCTGCCTGTTCCATAATAGGATATTTGCAAATTCTTCTCTCAGCAGGTTTTGAACATGAACTTGCATTATTGTTCTTACAAAATAATAAACAGCTCTGGGCTATAAAATCTCTCAAATTGTTTTCCACAGAAGGGATTTGCATGCTGACTCATTCCTGCTATATTTATCACCTATTGCCAAACCACTGCAACTGCAGGATTTCTAATAAAGCTATGGAAATTGTATGCATTGCAATGGGAGTTGAATACATTTACATTTGTAGTATTTTACCATTTCAAAATTTATGGCATATTACCTTGTTTGTGCATGTCTGGACTTTAATGGTTATTTTTTATAGCAGAAAATAGTAGTTTATGGTGGTATTCCCAGTAGAAGGCTTTTATGAATCTACCATATGGAGTATTACATAAAACTAAACTTGCATCAGCAGTGATTTTATGTAGAGTAAGACAGTGAACATTATCAAGAATTAGTGATTACAGAAAATGTCTGAAAACTTGAAATCTTATGAATGTGGGGTTGTTTGGTTTTTGGTTGTTTAGTTTCTTTTTTTTTGTTGTTGTTGTTGTTATTTTTAATGTATTTTAACTTCTATTAATAGCAGTCCAAATCCCTGCTTCTTCATGCAGAAGAAATCTTTATCCTGGGCAGCTCAAAACAAACAATATTTACTGTTACTGACCATCCCTCCCTGCCATCTCCCCTGAAGGTGCCCTTCATGGAGTTTAGCACAAGAGAGATGTGGTGATTTATGCAGGAGAAGATGATAGAAATCCATATAATCCATAAAGTCTTCCCATTTTTCCAAACACCAGCATTGATGGTAGAAAACTGTTGTTTTCCTCTGCCTTCCTACTAAAAGAATGAAAAACTTCTGCTAGCAAAAAGCTGCATCCAGGAAAAGTATCACAATTCCATAGGAGAACATAGAGATTAGCAAGGCTGTTCTCATGGAAATATGTGCTTGCATAAGTATTGACATCAGGAGATGCTACACAGCTTTGTCAAAGAGGACCTCATGGATTTGGGAGCCATTTGGCCAGGAAAAAGAAATGTGCCATGAAAAGTAGGTAACCAGTCACACCAAGAGAGCAGCAGATGGTGCATCCGTGGAGCAATTGTCACTGCCAAGAGCCTGGCATGTTCTGCAGGCTGGAATGTATCTGCCTCATTAATGGAGCAAGCACTTGGGCAGGGAATGTCTATGAAACTCTGTATATGGTTGCAAGTGCAAGCTGTGAGGTTTGTATCTGAGATGTAAAGAAAGAGAATGGGAAGGGGAGACAGCTGTAGCTGTAGGTGCCCAATCCTGCTTCTTTTACAGCCCCCAGTCCTGGCAGAAATTCCTGGGCAGCACAAAGCAGGCTTGGATTCCAAGGCACAGTGCATCAGGGATGGTGACCCAGGTAACTACTGCTTTTCTACACTTTCCCAATCCCTGGATAGCAATTTCCTCTTTACATCAAATTTGTTCAGGAATGAGGGCATAAGGACAGCTTTGCTCACTGTGAGGAATTTACACATAAAGGCAACTGTGCATTTTCTAGCAGTAAAAAAAAAATTTAAGGATGGTCCAGCTCCTAGAACTTGATAACCATATCTGTAGAATAGCACCAAAACCATATGGGTCTGCTGTATATCTTTAGGGTAATCTGTGTGATCTGTGCAAAATTTTCTATTCTTCATCGTTTTCCTGCAGAAATCCTTCTTGCTTGAGACAGTCTTGAAATCAGAGAGGCTGATACATATCTACCAACATATCCTGGGTTGCTGTCAAGGTTACATCTGTAATATTTCAAGGTCACATAGGGGACTTTTATCATTTTATCTGACTTTTTTTAGAAGTCTAGTGCCTTTGTGGCTCAGAAATCTTGCAGTTTATGCCCATGGAAAGGATGTTGCATGACAGAGCTTTGCTCTGGGAGAAATCCTCTACTGGGTTATGGGCTCAGGATCCCAGGAGTGTGTGCTACTACCCCTGCTCCCATCAGCTAAGAAACTGCCTCTTGGCCTCTCTGCTGATTTGAATCACAGCCTCTCTGCTTTTTCATTAGCTGATGTATCATGGCCTTACAGCTGTCTTCTCTCCATCTAAATTGCACACTAATACTGTACATTATTGATTAAATGAGTCTACAAATGTCTTTTTAATACTGTATGGGTTGATCAGTCTTCTCAGTTCATGTGCAGCACCTCCAGTGGGCTTTAAAACCTGGTGAAGCAGCTTTTAACCAGATCTTACTGAGAAAGAAAAAACTGCCTGAGACACTGTGCTCACACACAGGCTGGGTTTGTGTTTTGGCAGTGGGGAATTAGTAATGATTTCACTTACTATGCTAAAAAGCTCCCTCTGTTCACAGATTCTTATTTTGATGATCACAACTGCTGATCCTACTCTTTGCAGCTAAAACAATTCACAGGAGATTGTTGTTATATATGCCAGTGGAAAGGCTGCACAGTAACAGTAGTTTAGCAACTAAATTGCCTTTTTTAGTGACATTTTTGGAGGAAAGGTTTCAAAGTCTTTTTAGCCTTTTTTCAGCCTTTCAAAAATTTTATGTACACAGGACTGTAATAACTACATTGCCCATGTTTGAATTTGATCACAAAAATAGTAGTATTCTATCTATTTCAAGTGATTCCATTACATAAGCAGCATTCAGGAATGATTCTAGTTTCTACCTCCACTAGTTAATTATTATAATTTTCCTTTTGCTTTCATTTCTTGAATTTCAATTCCTCTTTATCACCCTTCACAATCCAATCTACAGGCAAGTATTGCTCCTTTTATTACACAGGAGGAGAAGCATGTTTGTATTTTTGGGTGGGTGTCATGTATGTCTGGTTTCATAGTATTGTATAAAATTGAGCTGAAAGAGCCTGGAGATATCACCTAAATCCTCACCATTCTATTTTAAACAGGAGACAAAAATGAGGTTTTCTATGCACATATTTGCTGAAATACTAACTTTACCTCAGATCTGTGTGCTTAAGGCATTGCACAAATAACAGTGGAGCTCTAGTCCAATGGAGGAGGTCTTGTGGGGGTATTTGTGCTTTCTGTGTACACTTCTCATGAGGGGTCTTGCCATATAGGTGTAGCCAAAACCAACCCAAAATATTTACACTCCCTTGTCATTATTCAGATGGACATCTGCATTGCTACTAAAAAGCCCCCAAATCTCTATGCAGATTGGTCAGTGTGGGTGTATTTAGTCTGCACAAAGTTTTGAAAGGCAAATAAGTGTTTTCAGTTCTTAAATGGCAACTGTGCTGGGAAGTGGCAGCTGCCCAGTGACTGGTGGCTGAGCCTCTTGGTGTCCTTTGGGATGCTGGACACAGCTTTGTGGTGTTTAGAAAAACAATGGCGAAATAAGCAGTGAGAAAAAGAATCCCCAAGACAGAGCAGCAGATCTGGATTAAATGCAAAGGTAGCAGTTAGACTGAAGAGACTGGGGGATGCACAGCAGCAGGAATAACACTGAGAAAGGGGTTGGTTCCTGCTCCTATTCCTGGGTGATGTGCAGCTCCAGAATCCATGTTAGTATTAAAAAATGGAAAAAAAAATTACTTATACCTCAGTAGAGTAGCTTCTGCTAGGCAGTCAAACATTTAGCTCCTTGTCAGATCCTTTGAGCCATACATTAGCAATGAAAGAGTGATATTGCCACTATCATCCTGATGACTCAGCAAGGAGCAAAGCATGATAGCCTTTCTAACAAGGCTGTTATTCAGATATATCACTCGACATCCCCACTCCAACTGCTCACTGGTTCAGAGTGCTAATGCTCTGCATATTGTGCTTAATAGAATTTTAAATTATTTTGATTAAAGTGTCAAGGGATGATTATTTAAGATTGATCAAAACTACTTGCTTGTGCTGTGGCAGTTGTTAACCAGCCACTTTCACAACATTATTGCACAGGCTTAAGTAACATTAGGACATGAGAAATATGAGGAAATACTTCTCCTAAGTTCATATTGGGGAACAAGAGGGCAAGGAGTATATATATTTCATAAACACTGACTGACTTGGGGTCCCAGTCCTTCATTAGTGGAAGTTGATAGGACCTTTACCACTGCCTTCAATTTAATGTAATTCAACCATGGATGCATGATAGCAAAAATCCAGTAGGGAAAGCCTTCACTTCTTTGAGAAGACACTGTAAGCATTAAAATATTATTTTATAATGAAGAAAACTGGACACCTTCTGAGTGGAACCTTAGAGGACGTGCCTCCCAAATCATTGTCTCAGCTCGTGTGTTTGTTAATATTTTGACCTGAAGTTGCCTAGCTATGCCATGAAACCACCATCTATTCCAGTCCTCTGCAAGGTGATGCAGTGTTCTTCTCTACTTTGCTTATAAAATAAAGAATAATACCCTATCCAGCTCTTGCTTAGCATTTCACTAAAGGATAATTGCTTAAAATCTCAGTAGACTTTGCATCCACATCTGTAAATGGCCATATGGCACTTTATGGTAGACTATCCTGAGCCAGACAGGTTGGTGTGCTCTAGCTGCCCATGTTCCTTTAATAATGCAAAGCAGTCATAAACTCACCTTAAGTGGCTGTTTAAGTCATGTTTACAGCCACTGAGTGACTGCACTGCTGAAGCCACCTCTTGCACTACATGTAGGTTGTTTAGACAAGCACTTTATTGAAATGACAAGCTTGATGTGAAATAGTGTTGTCTTCTACCTGGTGCAATCTAAAGAATAATAATACATGAAGCTGCTATTGACTAGAATTATTCAGATAGAAGCAAATGTTTTGATTGCTGTCCTGTTCAGCAATTAAGTGTGAATTATAATAACAGTTAAAGACCATTTACCTAAAATGGTTTAGTGGTGGAGTCAACAGTGCTAGGCTAAAGGTGGGACTTGATCTTAAAAGTCTCTTCCTATGTAAATAATTCTATGATTCTACAATTCTGTGAAAATTGAATTAATTTAGCTCAAAGATAAGGAGACTATTTGTTGTTCACAAAATCTCAGAGTACAATGAGAGAAATGGCTGATGCTATGAAAATTGTTTAATAGTTTAAGCCAAAAACATAGAAGATCCAGAAGCTGAAAATAAAAAGGTATGGTAAAAGTCCATCTTGACAGCTCTTGATTTGTGTGAGTGGGCACATCTGTGCTCTGTTGTACAAGACAGAGAGAGCAGGAAAAGAGCATTCAAAGTACAGTTGTGTTTTTCTATAGTCCCTTTCACAGCAGTTGCCCAAAGCATTCTTTCAGAGAAGCAACAGATAGAAGTATTTTGTATCAATCCACAAAAAATACCTACCTATTGTTGCATAATGCAAAATCTCTGCTTATGCACCCCCCTCCAGCCATTAAACAGAGTCTGGTGGGCTGAAGGCATCTGATGTATGAGCTTCATCCTGTTTCCAGTGGGGACGTCCAGAACTGCAGCCATTTAACAGACAAATGAATATACAGAGCCATTAAAACATATTAAATACTCCTGCAAGTGTTTAACTGCAAGTATATGACTAATCTTTTTGACTCCAGAGGCAGCAAGGCATACATCTTAAGCAGGTAGTTGAGAATTTTGTTGAATGGAGCTCACAGAACATTAGTTCCTTTACTGGCATGTTAGCTGGTGTAATTATCAAGGATTGTGATGCAGGGAGAGCAGGGCTGCAGTCACAGGTCCCTCCTTGTGCACTCTCACTGCATTCACCACCTAGCAGTGTGTCCTCCAAGGACTGTTTGGACCACATAAGGCACCTGTAGGACAGACCCTGGAGAAAATATGGGATGACTCCTGTCCCTTGTCAAAATGGACCTTACACTGGCAATGAGAAAAGCTTGGCAAAATGGAAATCAGGGAGGGAAAAAAAAAGAATTCAGAGTGGTGGGACTCTGCAGCAATACTGAAGTTGTGTGGTACTTCAAAGTAAGGAGCAACTTCCACCCCTGTGCAAAGTCAGGGTGCAGTGAGCACCAGGTCAGGCTCAGCTGGCACTGTTGCTGCTGCCAGATCAGTACACACCTCGTGGCTGCTGCTATTGAATGGACTCAAGCACCCTGTGAAACAGCAGATCTGTAAGAATTGGGTTGAGTCACTGAAGGCATTGCCCATCATTCATGGTCCTTGGATCCTGGCCTAACCAGGGAGCTAATGATGCAAAGGCAGAGCAAAGTTAGTTTCCTGGAAAAAAGTTGCATCATAATTTACAGAGTAACCTTTACATGGTGAGGAAAAGGATATTTCATAGAGACAAAAGGCAAGGACATGGATCTCTTTGTGAAACTTTCCATTCTTTTTACCTCTGTCTCCATTTAAATGAAATAGGGAGACCCATTTGCAGCCAACAAAATTAGCTAAAAGCTACTCACATAAAGACAGAGATTTCATTGAAATCAAATCCATATATTATCTCACAGGAACAGTTGTCCAGAGTTAATTTCCAGGTTAATAAGCTGTTTTTGCCATTTTCAAATAAAGCAATTAAAAGTAATATTCTTATATTACTGATAAGGAAGATCACGCTGCATTGGATTATCAGCTTATTTTGTTCAATGTTCTTAATCAAAAAGTATCTAGTATAAATTACTCTAGGCCAAAGTGGAACAAGACTGCCTAGAAGAAAAAATACCTTTCTGAAATAAAAGGTAGATTTTTCATTAAAATTTGAAGCAATGAACTCTATTCATTAACTTGTGAGACTTGTAGAAAGTATTTTCTGTCTAAATGTTCTTTTATCAGTTTTTCTGAATGAAAAGCAGAGGTAAAACGAGATGTTAATTATATATCAGACATGTTTTCCTGTAGATGTTGAATGCTTTCCATGGAGCTTGTGTAACATGTTAAACTATAATCTCTTCCACAAAAGTGCTTTGTGGAAACTCCCAGAATATTTCCAGTTCTTTACTGAAAGAAAATCTGTACCATATAGGCAAAAATCTGATCAAGGAGAAGAAATATAATTTCTCATGGGGAATTATCATAACATGTGAATGAGAAAACACGACCTTTCCCTTCTAAAATAACATAACTGTAACATATGTCCTGCTACAATTAGAAACTGTCTTTTTTAGATTATCATCGTGTCAGCCTGCACTTGTGAAAGCAATTTTGATGGATTTGGGGCAAATTTAAAATCAAAGGAGAGAGCTAACCTTAGAATTTAAAAGGAGACGTTAATTTTTCACAGAGGGTGTTTTTTGTCTGTTTGAAGAAGACAAAGTGCTGAGAAAATCCCCATATTCATGCTGCTTTGATGGATAAATGCCTGTGTATTTTGCAGTAGCAAAACAACTGTATTCATCTGTTTTGAGGGATTTGCTGGACCAGAGAAATCTGACTGGACATTGTTTCTGTCTGATGAAGCCTCCAAGTTTGCTGTTTCTCTGGGGTGACTGGTCTAGCATAAGAGCTTGTAGTTGTCACTGTCCTGGAAAAGTTTTACTGAACAGGATGAGTTGATTTTGACTGCAGTTGGTCATCAGTCATGGGCCATGCAGGGAATCCTGACCTGGGAATGTGCCTCATGGTGATGAGAACCTGATGTTTCTGTGTCTTCATGGATCTACAGCTCAGATTTGGAGTACAGCAAAGGGAGTCAGTTCCTGGCATTCCTCTTCACAGGCCTCCAGTCTTTGGATTTATGGGATGTATTGCTTCAACATCCCCCATGTCAGTAAACCTTTTCATCCCTGAGAAAACACCTGTGGTTTATGTTTAATCCTTAAGACCTGTGAAAGTTTTGACACATGCCTAAATAATGCTTCACTTTGAAAGGTATAAAAAATGACCTTGCAGTGCAGCCTTCCCAGTCACTGGCATGTATTCACCAAGTGGGGCAACATAAATAAGAAAGTGGCAAAGGTCTGTGCTGATTTCAGTCACTCTGGAGTATGAAATTCTTGATAAAATGAATCCTCTGGGATCCGATTCAAAGACTCAGATGTGAAGTGCACCTGTCTTTTGAGAATTCTGGGTTGAGCCCATGCCAAACAAAATTAATTGGAGAGCCAGAGTAAGCATTTCTGATTTAAAGCACATGCTGCATTGCTCAGTGATATGGGGGAGGGACATAAGAGAGGGTACTTCCAGGTCCCAGGGAAGTTGTGTTTGAAGAGCACAGGATACTTTGGGTTTGTGCTGTTCACAAGAAGTGACATTCCTTCATCCCCAAAGGCCAGCTCAAGACCTGTGCTCTCCTCAGCTCTCACATCAGACTTGCTTTCACAGAGTAAATTGTAGGTTTGCCTTCAGACAGGGCTTTTCCAGAGGGACAGGATGGTGCTGGGAAGGATGTAAGCTGTCTTCTGCTGCACACAGAGCTTCAAGTGCACATGAGAAGCACAAAGGAGTGCTTCTCACTGTCAGCAAGTGACACTTTGCCTTTCAGATTGAAGTTTTTAATTAAAATGGGAATTTCTGGACTGAATATTGGCAGCCACAGGACTGTTGAAATGTGACATCATTTATGACTCCAGCAGTAAGGAGTTCACTGTCCATGATCATAAAGCAGATTCCAGTCTTGATTTGATATTGATTTAACACTCAGCATAAGTTTGCCCTTTAATATTAAACAAAATATGTCAGATCAAAGCATTAACAGTATTCTTCCTCTGGGTTTCTCCATGGACATTGCCTCCAGTTCTTCCAAGCAGAGGTGTCTGCAGAGACCTCTGTCCCATAACACCTCTTTTCAGTGCTATCCTGCACTGCCCCTGCACACTGTCATTCCCTCACCACTCTTTTTCTCCCTAACACAGACTAAAGCCATTTCTGCTACAAACCTTCTATTACAGTAATTGCCAAAGGCTGGCAAATCCAGTCTTCATTTCACTCTGCAGACCCTCTGCAGCTCTGTGCTCAACCCTTCCTTCCCAGGCATCCCTGTTCTAATGGCTTCAGTCTATTCTTGCAAGTCTCATTTATTTTCTTGCTTCTTTTTGACACGAGTGATACAATAAGTGACCTCTGTCATGTGTCCTGATTTGTCTGTCTCCTGCCCCCATGTTTCTGATATTCATTAAAGTGATATTCACTTTTCCAGCTCTGCTCTGCCCCTTAGTGAGAGGCACTATACTCAGAGACTCACATCAATGTCTTTTTAAATTCAATTTTCTTATTGCCATATGTGAATTTAATCTCTAGTATATTCCTTCTTGGTTTTAGCTGTAATTCTTCTACCATCTTTTGTCCCTTTGTTTAAAAAAGTAACTGAAATCATGCAGTAATTTTTGAGTTCTGAGATACCAGGAGGAATCTGATCTATTTGGAAAAATAGTCAATCCCATGAGAACTCCAGAATTACACTTTAGACAGTTTTGACAATTTACTGCCATTGTGAGCTAAAAGAACCTGATAGCAGTATATAAATTTTTCTCTCAATACCAGTTCCAAGCCAAAATCCTTATGTAGCAATAAAGGCAGAGGCAACACTGATCTGACACAGAGCTTGAATAGCCCCTTCCTGTACTGTTCTCTGAGAGACTGTTTGGGGAGAGCTGAGGAGGAAAGGGTCATTTCTTTTAATTGTAAGGATGTGAAAGTTGGGAAAATTTTTATTCATACTGTATTGTTCTGCTGCTGGGATGGGAAGACTCATGGGATATGTGATACACTTTGCACGCTTTTTATTTTAGTTTTTCATTAAATATCAGGACTGCTGGAAATACAAGATAATATTATGGTAGATCTATAATATAAATGGAAGTAAACAGATGCATTAGCAACCTGCTTGTGTACTTAAACATATCTTGCCCTTGCATATGTCTGTCTTTGCTACCATTTCCTTTCGTTTACCACAGTGAACTGGAGTTGATTTGATCTGACATTTTAAATCTGGGCTTGGTCAGTAATGCTGGCTTTCTGAACACAAAAAGTAGTTTTCTCTGTATCAGCATGCAGAAGCTTATGGTTGATAGATGTGTAAATTCCATTTTGGTCCTCTGCTTATTCTCCTTATGAAGTCATAGGTGGAAGAAGATGTTTTGCCACTTATATAGCAGATCTTGGAAGTGAAGCTGAAGTTAAATAAAAGCTTTGTGAAAATTTGATTGATTTTTACTGCTTATGGAGGAAATCAGGGGAGCTGAAAAGATAATATGATCAGAGACAGACAGGAATCCCTAGTTTGTAAAATTATTTCCACATTAATTCAACTGCTGTTAAGACTACAGAAAAATGCATGTTTGTGATTGTAGTACATGGGTTTCAACCTTAGCAGCCAGGGTGTTTGCTGCCTGTGGCCTAAGACCTTTGCCTCCTCTCCACTTTTGGTGGAATTTCCTCATGCACTTGTTCATGTCACTTGCTCATGTCCAGCCCACAGTCACTGTTGAGGCTGGACGCCAAGAAAGGCAAAATTCACTCACAAATTTCCACCCAGACAAAGTTCAAATCCAGTTAGATGAACCAGGGCTCTCATTTTAGACCCTGATGCTCTGCAGTGATACCTAACCTGCACTCACTGCAAGAAAATCAGGCCTCATTTAATTGTTCCACATCAACTATGTATTCCCCAACTGGAGAATAAGTTTAATTTTACCCTCTGATTACCCAAAAGTAATCTGCCCAAAATCACTGATATTTCCATCGTCTTAGACTGATGACAGCCCATGATTTACATGCAGCAATGTGGTTCTGAGGGGTCTCAGAACCATCTGAATATAAAGGTTTAATGATTGGATTATATATTCTCTCTCCATGATAGAAAATAAGACAACTGACTTGGCTTTCAGGCAGATTACATAAGCCCAAGTTAAGTGGGAGAATAAAAATGACTGATATTCCTTCTTGACTTAAATACAGCACTAAGTACTATGCCCTTGAATTCTGCATAAAGCAATTTCCTCCTCTTTGGTAACAGCTAGGGGGCATTCCGAATGCAAATAGAGTCAGCTTTGCATTTTTAATATTTCTTATATACATAATTCACTGCCTCGGTTTAGAAACATTATTGCTACCTCTTCTGTGCATTTAAATTATTTTGCACCTCTGAACTTTCATATTAACTTTAATGTCAGCTCTTAAAGTGCATTTTGTACAGGCGAGCTCATGGCTCTTGAAATTCCCAGATTGCACAAATGCTCATCCAGGCACAAATACACAGCACAGTTTAACCTGTGTAATTTCACTGGGGTGTTCACTGACTGCACACATGGTTATACCAAAGCCCTGAAAATCAATAGGTAGCAAATGGGAGCAAAGCAAGAGCAATCAGCATTAGAATATTGCATTTGTGTGTGGTCCACTCTGCATACATAGCCCACTGAGGATTCCAGCTGATCAATAGGAAACAGTGCTTTTTTTTTTTAAAAGTAGCTTTCAAAAGAATAGAAATTATGGATGGAAGAATATGACCACAATGGAAGGAAATCTGTCTTGTGGCTAATGTGGAATTAACTGATGCATTCCATAAGGCCAGAGAGTATGAGATGATTCTGAGCAAGATTTACTTCATTGCATTTTTCAGAAGAGAGAGGCAGTTGTGGCCATCTCCTGTGACCATGGATGTTCCCAAGAAATTTTCACTCCAGAGGCGAAGATTTACAGCATCTTGTTTGATCCTTCAAACTTCTTCAGTTACTGGCTGACATTGTCAGCTGCATGAAACAGCAGATCTCAGGGAGGTGGTGGTTGATGGCTTTGTTCATCTCTGCTGATACTCTTTGTGGGGGCATAGATCTGTCTCTTACTCACTCCATGCAGGAAATGGTGCCAGAAACATCCTCTCTATTGGTCTCATTCCTCTTGCAGCCCCTCAGAGCAGGAAGGCAGGGATCTGGCTGTGCTTCTTCTTTGGAAGAAATACCTTTCCTGTGTGACATCCTGAGATGGAGAGTGAATGGGGTCATCTCATCTCCTCCTCCACCCCATCCTTACCAGACCAATGTGGTTGCACAGCAGAATACATTGCAACATATACCAAATGTTTCCCTGGAAGCCTCTCTTAAGGATTACAAAACTGAAGCTGGACTGAATAATTTACAGTGCTTTGACTGCTGACACCTGTACAGCCAGCACGACTGGTACTTGGATCATAAACTGTGCTTCCTGTCTAAAAATGACTATAAACAAAAGATATGCCCAAAATCTCTCTTAGTTTGACTCTACTGACTGTTTCTCAAAATAGAAAGAGAAAATCAAGCCTGCTGCCTCCTGCATTGCAATTGAAATAGATGCCCTGCTCATACTCTAATTTCCCATCAATTTATACCAATGTAAGCCCAATGGTATGGTGGAAAATCCACCCCAGTGTGCACAGATTTTGTAGGCTGTTGTAGCTCTGCAAAGCCAATGCAGAGGCTGTGCTAGAGTTGACAGTCACAGGCATGCTGACAAAAGCCTGGAAGGTTTCCTGGCTGCAGATGAGTGCCATGTTCCAGAGATGATGACTGCTCTTACTGAAAAGGAGATTGCCTCTGGGCTGATCCTGCCCTGGCAGTCATCAGCTTAGACCCCACTCCTGGATCTTTTCCACTACGTAGGTGGTGGGGTCAGTCTTCCATTTGATTTCTCTCCTCTCATCTGAAGTAGTTACTGATGAAGTTATAGTGGGAAACAAAATGAGTTCAGGGTTTATGCTAATGTTACTGGTGGCACTGTGAGTGAGGAAAGAGACTGAAGAGCATGAGGAGTCACTAAGATGATGAAATCAGCACTCTGCAAAGCTGGTCTAGCTGAGACCAGAAGTTGGGATATAAATACAAATGCATTGTGTGCCATCAGTGCACATGGCTCCCAGCAGTGCCCATTTACTGCAGTAAATGGGGAACTGAACTGCAGCTGGAGCACTGCAAGCAGCTCAGGATGCAGCAGGGGATCCACCTGAGGAGCAGCCAAGTTTGCCCATGTTCCCATCCTTCCACACTGAATTACTGCCTTTGAAGTGGGCTGTTGTCACTGGCCCTGCAGACACTCTGGGCCCATGGCCAGGTGAGTGAAGCAGGTTCATTTTGATCACTCCAAGGACCCCTGTCATCTGACTGTGCCTGCAGCCATCCACCCTGTCTGATGCAATAGGCAGGGCAGCTAAGGTAGTAATTGCAGCAGCTGTTCCTAACAAATTCCTGACTTGAGCCTAATGTTTTGGTTTGCTGGGCAAACCATTCAATTTGGATTGAATGAGTGGTTACTGTTATTACTTTAAATGACAAAATAAATATCCTACTTCAACCTCTGCCCTAATATAATATATTCATTTAATACAAAATAGCCAACCTTAGATGCAAAAAGAATAACTTAACAAAATTGAAGTAGTTTGTTTTGTAGTGCTTGTAAGAGGGAGCCTTGGGCTCTATTCATGCTGACTACCCAGTAGCCTAGTGTTTAGAACACATCTAAAATGGGGAATTTGGATTTGGATCTTCTTCTCTCCCTGAAGGCGGTCACAGTCCTGTCCTCAAGGAAGGATTCCCCACCTGCAGTGCTAAGTCAGTGTGCAATTTGGGGTGCAGGAAGTTCATGATGGGTATCTTTAGTTGATGCTGCTCTCTTTGAATAAATTGTTAAAAACAGGATCCTTATCTTTCACCTTTAGGTGAATATGTTGCCTGTAAACCCAGGGAGTTGTTTGCTAATATATTTGGAGGGGCATCTTACAATATACGCACTGTGTAAGAACAAAATTTCTCAGCTAAAGATTCATGTGGACAAATTGCTCATCTTCCTTCTTGGACTTGTTTAAAATACTTCATTTGTCTTTGCAAGAGTTTTGAGGATAAACTGCAAGTGTGGGCAATATCAGTGCAAACTTTGTTGTAAGGACCAGTGCATTTTTATTATTTAGTGAGTTCTTTTGTAAAGTGGCTTGTAACATAGCATGTGTCTTATTGTACTGGTAGTCACAGAAAAGTCTGTATTTGGGCAGCTGTTAAGACCCTTCTTCCCATATTTCCTCATTTTCCTTTGCTCTAGGAAAAGTTGGAATTCTTTAAAAAAGTGACCTCCTCAGGCACCATCTTTCCTCTTATTTATTTCACGTTTCAGCTGTCATTCATTACATTAAAGGTTATTTTTTTAATGAAGCACTGTGGGTAGGGAGAAATAACTTTTACCTTCTGTTCTAATTGATGAATGATGTGTTAACTAATCAGAAAGCTTTTCTATAGCCACCATTAAAGCAACAGATGTATGTGGCTCAGGAGAGATTTGTTGAACAGCTTCAACCTTTTAGTGCAGAGGATAAATGGGTGGTGACATCATTATACCTTGACAAATAGAAATTATATCATTCTCTTTTTTTCATTACTGATGGTTGATTTATTTCCATGGTTTCATTTTGATGAGATCCATTCATTGTCTCTACAGTTAAAGCCTTTGAAAATTGCAATATGCAACAAAGTGGTTATAATAATTTGCACGTGATCTTCAGCCTGTTATCTTTTGAGGTTTTGTCATGAAAGTTACTTCTAATGGGAAAATAGTATGATCTGGAGTATGATAAGACAAAAAAGACAAAAAAAGATTAAAAAACATTTGAAATTCATCCTTGGGTTCATTTTTAAGCTAGCCACAAGAACAGCACATAGGCAGTCAGAGGACATTTGATGTGGTTATAAAGCACCTGCATTGGTTGCTGGAGGATTTTATTTTTGCAGTGAACTCGAAGCCTTAGAAAATAGACAGTTGTTCTGCACAGCAGTTCTGTGCCATAATAAACAAGCAAA
Source organism: Oenanthe melanoleuca (assembly GCF_029582105.1). NCBI lineage: Eukaryota > Metazoa > Chordata > Aves > Passeriformes > Muscicapidae > Oenanthe > Oenanthe melanoleuca. The sequence goes on along the minus strand of NC_079335.1, from coordinate 116,809,385 downwards.
TGTTCCCCTCTCTCCCATCTCTCCCCAGTATATTTTGAGCTCTTACCTTGTTTGATTGCATTTCTCATACAGTCACTGAGATGGATCAGAATTTCCCTGAAAATTCTGGTTATTACTGAAGATTGCATTTTTTCCACTTTTACTGCAGCTTACAAATCAGAAACTAAAAATAAAGTGTGCATCTGTTTGGATAATCTATTTCTCCAGAGCAGATTAAAATGACAGAATAAATCTTGTATGTACTTGGAAGAGCTTTGAATAAATTACAACAAGAGATGAAAACAAGGTGAGTTTTGCTTGGCTAGGACCTCAGTGAGGGAATTAAGCTGATGCTGGGTCAGGGCAAAGTTTGCAAGATAAAATAGGGGTCCTTAGCATCTACTACAGAAGTATAAACAGCAGATTAAAGCTGACATTTCTGCCAGAAGACCTTTACATACACTGGGGAAAAAAGAGATCAAGATTAGTTAGAAAAGAAAGTCAGGAAGACAAAATTCATACAGAAGATCTCTTGGGTGTGAGCAGGGTTTCCCTGTCCATGGCCAGAGCTTGGAAAGTAAGGACTGAGTAAGTGCCTGTACTTGTACCCTGGAGTGGGGGCAGGCAACACAAGGATACGATGTGCTGGCAAGTTCTCTGCTTCTTCAGATTCCAGGCAGGAGTTCTTAGGCTGAAACTTTCCTGTATGAGAAAACATTAAAAAAAAAAAGAAAAAAAAAAAAAAAAAAGACCTGAACATGTTGGCTGATCCTCAGAAAAGCTGATGAGCTAATCCCAGCATGCATTCCATTTTGAAGGGATACATGGTCCAGAGCATGGAAAGACCTGGTGGCTGCCTCTGCTAATGATGCTACCCGCATCACTGCTGTTCTGGCCAGGAGTGGGACCAGAAAATAACATTGCAGTACTCCTGTTCTGGGGTTGCTTTATTGAAATTTAATGTAAATAGGTGTCTATTTGTGGTTTTAGGAGTCAAATCTTAGTGTTCTGCTTGCTGTCAGCCAGCTGACTTTAAAATGGTAAATTATCCTAAGTGCAAGAAAAGCGTGAAGATGCAATTTAATGTAAATATAGAAAGTTTAAGTTCTGTCACTAAACTACAACTAAATCCATTTTGGAAAAGCTTCACAGGAAGAAATGCATTTGCTTCAGTAACAGCAATGAAAAAAATAGCGGTGTTTTTACAAGAGAACTGGGAACAGATGATCTTTCAAGTCCCTTCTGGCCTTAAATCTGTGAATCTAGGAAATGATGCCTCATTTCACACTCTAAGTCATTAAAAACACACTTTCATTATTGAAGTAATCACATTCTTGGAAATGTGGCTACTACCTGCTAAGATGATATAGCAGATGATCAGTATTTTACTGAAATTCATGAAAAGAGCAGTGCTCGTTACCAGAAGTCTTCTTTTTTATTATTTCCACAAACTCACTGAAACTCTAAAATTAGAAAGCAACTCGGTGTTATGTATTATAAAAAGACAAACTTAGCAAGGTAGGTCTTTGTGTGACTCCCCTTCTCCATAAGATCAGGGAAGGTATAAAGCTCTCACAAATAGGGAGAGAGATGTCTGAGGAACACAGTTGCATATACACCCTAGAATAACTCATACAAAAAGAATGTTGGGGGTTGGGAGAGGGGCAAGAGAGGCTTTAGCACTGGTTAGTACTTTTAAATAATCTTAGACACATTTCAAAATACTTCTCAATTGTTTTTTCAGTACTGGAAAAATTCCTATCCTACAACTTTCTAATTGGAGTTCACATCCTTACCCTCCACCCAATGAGGAGACCTTGGGGCACAGCTGGATTTCAAACAAGGCTGTTTCCTAACCTTAAGGCACTGTACTGGGTCAGACTGTTCTTTCCTATTACATCCTTTTATGGTTTGCTGGGGAAGACAAAAAGATGCTCTAAAAACCCCAGTAACATCTTACAAAGATACTGCTCAATCCCCATGTGCTATAAATGTGTCTTTGCAAGAGAGAACATAGGCAAGCACTGTCTTCAGGTTTGTTTCTTTCAATAACAATCCAAGGGAGAGGGACCAATATAACTTGAATTTCTTGATGGTGCTGTAAAACATGACCAATTAAACACATCCAGTGAGCCTCCCTGTGAGCTCCAGTATTGGTGCTGCAAACTAGGATTTAACTTCCTATGCATGGGGCTGTACTGGCACAAAACTCCATTTCACACAGGCACTTCTGGGTAAATAATAAGCTCAACCAGAGAGGATGAATAAAGGAAAAAAATAATTTTTCATACTGAATGAGTACAAGATAGGACTGAAGTAAATGAAACTATTTGCTTGAGAAAGTGAGTGCAGTAAAAACTTCTGGTTTTGATGAGCTGTCTCTCCAAAGAGCTGGATATACTTTAACAGTATCATTTCTGATTTATCTGCTGCTGCCAGATAAATTTTCTTCTGGGGGAAAAGCAGAATTCTCTTTATTTAATGTACCATGTCTGGAATGTGGACTAGATTCAGCTACATGTCGCTTATAATTATTTATGTAACTTATTAATCACTGGGCTGTCACTCAGCTGTTTATAAAACACAAAAGAACACTTGGAGCCTGAAAAATTACATTTTTCCTCCCCTGCACCTCCCCAAAGGCCTCTTTGCACTTCTGAAGAGACCTCCATTTAAATAAAAATCTCTTGCCCAGTTTAAGAAGAACTCTTTAATGATAATTTAAAGAATACCCTTGTACTTAACGCTTGGGAATTGAAAGATTTGCTTTAAGGTGCTGTAAAACTTTCTTTTCAACTTTTCCAACCAATGTCCTTGGGTCTTTGTTTAGTTTATTTTCTCAAATAGGTCATGCATAGGGTCCCTTTCTTGTTTGCTCAACAACCTGTTTTCCCTGTACTCAGTGTTTGGAAAATGGCAGCCCCTCTCAGATTGCTGCCTCTGCATCATTGCTGCTTGAAACTGGTCAATGCATAGAAAAGATGCTGAAACACAGACTTGCTCACACCTACTCACACCCTGTTTCACACCTGCCATTTCACCCTGTGAAGAGTTAATCTGTGTGGCTCTGTGCAGCTCTCTTCTGAGCTCCTGTGCAGGATGGCTCGCTGCTTTTCTTCCAGGGGAAGGGACCGTGCCAGTTCAGAGACCAGCATCCGGGCTTGTAAATGATGCACAGAAGAGCAATGATTCCATTCAGCTGAATTACATTTAAAATTTGATTATGAATGGCATCTTTGAGGCAGGCTATTCATCATTCCATGTCCTGTGTGGGTCTCAATGTCTTGGAGCTTCATAAAGGCAATTCATTAAACAGCTTTCGCCAGACCAAGAGGTGACTCAGCGGGCTGGTGAAAAACAGTGGCTGGCACCCCACTGCTGGCCATGGCATTATTGTCTAGGGCTGCAATGTATTGGCAGGGTGCTTGTCCTTTTGGTGCCTCAGTTCAGCCACTGGTGTAATGGCCATACCAGAATTTACCTGCCTTCTCACCCATTTGCTGGGCTGACTAGCAACATGTTTTCAATTTTTGCATGAAAGGCTCCACATTAATCCATGCCACAATTTGCTTTGTTTGCTTTCACCACTAAAATTACTTGTTTCCCCCAAAGATCTGCCATCTGTCACTATTCACCTTTTGCGTTTTTATGCTCCACAGTTGAGCAAACACTAACGCCTGAATAACTCTATTTCCCATTATCAGTCCTTGGAAGTGCCCTGAGGTCAAGGCAGTTGTGATGTCTTGCCCCTGGCTGGATTCTCTGAGACCTCAGGGCTCACCCTGTAGCCTTGCCCTCTCTGCAGCCACTAAAAACATCCTGGGTCTTTTTCTTCATGGGGGTTTCCCAGTCTTAAAAAAAAAATAGAATTAGTTCTGTCTGCCCCATACTGCCATAATGTGGCAGATGCAGCATAGAATTGTAGGAGGGAGAGGCAGAGAGATGAGACATTGTCTGGGTGGATGTGGGCAGCTGATGGGGACTGCTGTCTGCTCTCTACATGGGTGATGATATCGTGATATCGTTGGGTATCTTTGTCTGCACTTGACAAAGGGAAGGGGCAGACCCTGGGTGACAGCTGGGAAGTGCAGCTGTGAGGCACAAGCCACTGTCTGAGTAGCCACTTGCAAATGATTTTTGTGTTTTCATAATCCTTGTGAGTAATATCCTGTCAAAGTCTTCATCAAAAGTTATTAGTCCCTCCATAAACTGGTACTTCAATATGTAAACTTGCCTTGTAATTAATTTTATGAGCTATGCCCCTGGCACCATAGAGCTCTTATTTCATTTTAGGAGCATAATTGATTAGGCTTCCTGTTGCTGTGATGTAGACCAAGGATGTTGCCACCAAACGAGGAGTAATTTGTGACAGCTCATTTATGAGGAGATATCTACTGTTTGCCAGCACTGAGCATGCACACAAGGCAAAGTAAAATATTTTGTATTGCTACTGCTGTGCACCGCTTGAAGTTGAAAAAGCAAAAGGAAAAACAAAGCAACTATAATTATACAGCCAAATTAGTATGGTTAATTATTATATATTAGTACAGCATCTTTTATTCTTCACTGTAAAGGTTTTTGTTCTCTGCTGAATTCCTTTGAAGATGTTTGTCTCAGAAGAGCATCAGATGACATTCCTGTCTGGGCAACTAGATTTTGTATTGCTAAAATTTCCTTTTGTTTCAATGGTATCAGATACTTTTCTCTACTTCCAACAACTGTTATGGCACAATAAAGTGTCTCACTCTGATACAACTTTTAGCAATTGCAGAGTCCATCTTGATGCCAATGGTTTGCATTTTCCTTTCTTTTCTCTCACTGTTTGAGTGAATGTTATCTGAGAGAAATATGCTGGACACTCAGGCTGTATTAGCTTAATTTATGGCTAGCATAAATGAAGCAATATTTCCTGTGGGTAAGGTCAAAAGGGCTTTGTTTTCTATTAATTAAAAATAGGCTCATATAAGACAATGCATGTAAGTAATAAAGACCTAATGCTTATTTGTGTGGCCATAAAGAAAAGGAGTAGGTTGCACACAGACCATCAATCAAAGCTCCAGTCTCTCCCTGACCCTGACAACTGACCAAAAAAAGAAAATGTATAATTTTATCCTTTCCATACCTGGCTTGTGCAAGCTAGAGAAGTGAGCTGAATGTCCGAGAGAGGAAGTCCTAGGTTGCTGCAGCCCCTTAAAACCTGTGAGCACAAGGTTGCTGCCTTTCCAGGGGAAATTATGTATGGCTAAATACAACTGGAGCTCTGTCAGAAATAAAAAAAAAACAAAAAAAAAAAAACCAAACAAACCACAAAATCTCAGAAACCGGATGTTTAAAAAATGAAACTAAGAGAATTTCAGAGGGAGAGTCAGAAGAAATGAGAAATGCTACCCTCCAAAACTGAACCAGAATGATAAATTACTTTTGCCTTTCTGAAGCCAAGCTAGAAAACCTCTGCTCACCTCTATTATCTACTTCTGGTCTCTGAAGATGCATTACCATATTAATTCATTGTGTTATACAATTTGAGCAACTAAATGAGTTTACCTCATGCCCTCTTAATAGAATTTTCTTCTAATGCTAAGTTTAAGTGATACATTTTAGGGGATACTTGAAGCAGAATGCATCACAAAAATTTATTTAGACTCAATTTTGTTTACAAATTATGACTTAACCCTTCTTGATAAACCAAGTGTAGAAAAGCCCCAGCCTGCCTGTGGGCAAAATATCTCTCAGCATTGGAAGTAGTACCATCTCCTAAGTAATGTGAGGTTTTTCTGGGATCAGGAGAGGTAGGAGGACTATTTGTGTTAAAAGACAACCTGCATGTCACAAAGAAAATGACATGCATGGTGAATTGGGGTGGGCTGACAGGCAGCCCATCAGAATGGGTGGAGAGGTGCTGTGATGTACTGTGGCTGCACCATGAGAGGGCTCACCAGGCAGCAGGCTGCTGGACACTGGGCTTGGGCCAGAGGCCAGCCTGCAGTGCAAAATCTCAGAAAGTGTTTTCCAAGCACTGAGAGTGTAGAAAAGAGGATCAAAAACGGGACAAGTCAGTTTTAACAACAGGGTTCCTGTCAGGACACGAATTTTATGTCCTGTGGCTGTGGTACCAACAGGGATCCTCCATCTGGGCACAGGCTACATTTTTTTCTATATGTTTATATATTTCTATATTCATGTAAATGCACACAAAAAATATGCCTACAAGCAGCTTATAAACAGAAGCAGAAATGTGATCTGTGGCCTCATTCCTTTCTTTGTTCTTTTCCATTACCCAAGAGGCCAAGGAACTCGTATCTCATGGAATTGCCCCAGGATTTTTGAGCTGATGAGCCTACCAGCTGCAAACGTGTCCCTACATCACACACACAAAGGCTTCAAGGAGTGAGAAGCCTCACTGGAAGCTCTTCATACAGCTGGTCCCCAGTTCTGCTTGTTCTCATTCCTGGGTTTCCTGTTGGTCGGTGCCTTCAGCTGCTCTGGAACATTTTTGTGCATTTTGAAAAATTCTTATATGTTCCAGTTTTAGCAGAGGTGAATGTTTTTCAAAATGTCCATTGTGCACCTCCCCTCTATTTATTGGGGCCTCATTCAGCAAAGCCTTGATTAGCTGAATTATATACACTGTATTTTCCTGGAACACAGATAATGGGTGTTATTCCATGAAGTTCCCACTTCAGTCATCCATGGAAACAACACAGACAGTACTGTGCAATTTAGGTATCTAAATTTTAAACACAAATATTTTGCAAATAACCTGAAAATCACTCATTCAGTGTAATGGTTATCAACAAATTCTGACTATTAGAAAAAAAAACCCAAACCAACAGTTTCCCTTTGTGGTCTCAAGAGGTTTGCATTCAGTAGAACTACTCTCACATGTGAAGTTAAGCACCCACATAAAGTTTTATATATCTGGAATTATGCTTTTGTCCATGAATGATGGAAACTCCAATATTATGGACAGAATTATCACCTTGTTTCAAAACCCTAGATGCTACTAATGAAAAAAATAGATGCTACTAATGAAATTGTTCTGCTTCAGATTCTTAAAATATAACAGCAAGATCAACCTAGCATCTTTGGTTGGCTTTTGTGGTTGTTTACCCCTCTTGGAGCTTTGGTTGTCTTCATTTTAAAAATCAAGTGTTAGCTATTTGCAATGACTGATAGAAATAACATTAACTTACTGCCTACTGGAAATCAGTTCCTATTTGACCTTCTGATATGTATTAACCACCTTTAAACTTTAATGAGAATTTCATCCCACTTTTGTGGCATTGACATAAAATAGTAAATAGAAAGTGTCTTCATTTGAGATTTTCCACAGTAAGGACATGATCAACAGAGTCTTATGTTCAGTGATTTTAATTTAATGGGTTTATCCCTGTGCTAGATATGGTTTTCATTTAAACTGACCTTGCTTTATTTGAATTATTGCTCGGATTTGCACAAGTACAAATGACCTAATCTTCCAAAATATGTTTTCTGACCGACATAAGCAAACAGTCTGAAGAAGCAATTATGTAAAAGAAATGCTTTTAGGCAACAAATGGGTCTATAAATAAACAAGTACTTCCTAATCACAAGCTAAAATGGTGTCATTTTTTCCATTTTTAATAAAAAAAAAAGTTGAACTCAATGAATTTTAATGTTCCTGGAAGTGAGGGACCAAGATTTTTTTGCAAAACTGAGTACAGTGAAATCAAAAGCTGCATCACCTTTTTGCTAAAGTTCAGCCAGCATAGCTGCATCTAACCAGCACTACCTTTGACTTTCCAGGCCAAATCAGCAAGAAATCATATGGAAAAGAAAGGTCCATTTTTATATTTGCAATGTGTAGCAGGGAATGGGATTTTTGTACAAGTCAGACATTTTTTTCTCCCCAAAGTAAAAGAAAGTGCAAAAATATACCACCCTATGTACCTTTGTGTCTTTTCTATATTTTTCCATTTCCATTGCCCTGGGGTCTCATTACTTAGTTGTATTTATGCACCTTAAATAAAGGAAGCATATTAGGAAATATTTGTTGAAAAATGTTTCAGAAGGGGAACTTTTTTCTACTCTTGGTATTTGGGGAAAAAAAGTGATTGTTAACTGTTAGGTATTATTAGGACATGTATTATAGTTGTGTTAATGGGCATGAGAAGAAAAGTGATAGCTGAAGCTTAGTACTGGAGGGATCAGTGTAGACAAATTATTTTCTCACAGTGAATAAATGAAGGTTTTCTCACAGATAATAAATCAAGTACTCAACTAAAGATGATGGACAGTTACATAGCTATACATTGGTATGAGCAGAGTCTCAAGTCTAGGAAAAATAAGGTGGATGAAAAGGCAAAAGTCACCTGACATGAGGAGAAATTATACTGCTAAAGCAAGAGAGGAAGAGCAGCACAATAGATATGAAATCTGGTTAGAGATATCTATCTGTGGAAAGAAAACAAAGAGAGGAATTAATGGAGAGTGTATGATGTCAGAGAGATGACAGAGAAAGAAAAAAAAAATCTTTTAAAAACCCCAAAGAAATTCAGGAAGGCAGAAACACAGAAATGCTAAAGCAGAGTATGAAATGCTCCAACTCCAAACTCCACACACCAACTCTCCCAAAATCCTGTGTCTGCTTTGCTCTGGCTTGTTTGCAGACATTTGGGTTGGGCTGTATCTCAGGCAGGCAAGACACCCCAGCTGTGAGGGACAAACTCTGGAAACCTGAGGAAAAACAGCTTTTGCTAGGGTAGAGAGGTGTCTGTGTGTGCATGTGTGAGGTTTAAGAGAAGTTCTTGAAGCCCCAAGGAGAAATAATAGAAAATGAAAGAAATCAGATATTGTCCCTGTGTTGCTCAGAAGAAGGGTGCAGGAGTGAAACAGGTTCATATTCACTTTTTAATGTTAAGGACACTTCTTTGGCTGAAGAGAAATCAGAACTAAAAAGGGCAAGTTTTGCAGAAATCAGTCTTCCTCTCCATGACACTGAAGGAAAGTGGTTCTCACCAAAATAAACCAATTAGAACAGAAAATCTCAAGTTTGTTTCTGAGGTCATCCAGGTAAAATACAGTTTTCTAAGCACAGCATATACACACACCTCTACTGTTTCCATAGGGAAGAATAGGCAAAGGCATTTGAGCTGATGACCCCTCTAGTCTCAAATCACCCTTTTTTTATAATTTTCATTTTAAAGCTGATTTCCTGCTTTCTGTTTATACCTGTGCTCCCTTGGCAGCTCAGACCTCACACCTCCATTGCCTTCTGGAGCTGGACTGTAGCTAGAAATGCAAATGCTGTTTGCAGTCAGCTGCTAGTCCACTGTCAGTGTCCTGAGCTGCACTCAATGTCTCTCTTACCAGGGAGAACAAATTCTTCCAAATTAAATGTTCAAGATGTCTCTTACATGTGAGTTTTGTGACAGTCACAATCCTTGGGTGTGATGTTGAGTTACTGTACATGACACATAGCATAGCTGGCAAATAATAAGTTGCTTTGTCTAGATAAATAAATGCATAAATGCAAATGTTTTCTTTCCTTGTTTCCTTTGTCTCAGGAAGCAGTATGGATATAAGGAGAATACATCTTCCCAAGTTTGTAGCTGTTTGGAGTCCTAAAAACAAGAATGTCTTTTCACATGCACTTTAATGTTCTCCCAGTATCTGCAGGTTACCATCACCCTTATGATAAAAGACTCCAGGACAACAGATTATTTTCACCTTTAATTTTGCAGCAGTTATATAGGGGGATTATGAAAGGAAGTACCCAGTCCTACATAAGTCATATATTGTGCAAATGAAAGGCATGTCTCTGTGGGACTTAGGGGGCCAGCATGGTGCCACCTCAGTGAGCATCTGTCCCCGAGCAGGCAGGGTGCTCAGACCCTTGTCAGTGGCACCAGAGTCCCCAGGAAGGAGGAGGCATGTTTGTCACATCTCCAGCTGACTGCCTACACAGTGTGAGCAGAAGACAGGCTTTTTTAATGTAAATACACCAGTTATGTTTCTCAAGGCAATGTCTTTATAACTTTGATGCATACTATGATAAGAAAAAATGCAGTGTCCCTGGAGAAACAAGTGCTTTTTAGATTTACAGATAAGGAGTTACTTACACATCCCTCCCTGGCAGGGAAGAGGGAGAAACATGGCACAGTAGGGACAGTGTGTTAAGCAAATGTTTAAGCTTCATATCCAAGATACATACTGCTTTCTTCTAAAAAAAGTATGCTTGTACCCCAGAGAAAAAAACAAAAAATTAGCAAAGTGAAAAGCGACACCACATGAAGTTTTAGGTTAGATACTTGCTTGTTTCCTCAGACTTCTGAGTTTCTCAAATACCTCTCCTTTGCATAGTTTGGACCATGGAAGATGTTTCCATGGTGACAAATAGATGTTTTGTTTATTTACTGGGCAGCGGGGAATGACAATGTCAGCAAAAGACATTTCTATTCCTTTTATTCCTTCTTTTTTTTTTTTTTTTTTTTTTTTCCCAGGGAGATGTGTTTTAGCTAATGAAACTAACAGCAGCAGCATCAACAGTTTTTCAGATACCCTTCCCAGCCCCATTGTGAATATGTGTGTGTGAGATAAAAGCAGGCAGCAGTTACTGTGGCTGAGTCATTCTCTGATCAAGCCTTTGAAGCCTTTTGCTCTCTTTGGTATGCACATAGTTTCTTGTGAACAGCACTGCCCAAGAGGTATCAAGGAGATTTCAGGCTTTACTCAGGGGAAAGAACCTAAATATTTCTTGCATTAGATGCCTGGCCTTTTTTTCAACCCTCCCACACACACACCTGTTCTTGTTGACAGCTCTACTACATTGTCCAAAAAAAATAACTTATAACTAAACCTCAACCTTGTAGTTGATGGTGCTCTGGTAAAAATAAATGAATAAATAAATAATCTTAATATTTGCAGCAGGCTGTGCAAAGTAGGAAAGAGATTTTCAGAAGGACTCTTCTGAGATAAGAGATCAGGGTCTGAAAAAGAAACAGTTTTTGCAGGTTGATTTGTTCAGAGATTTTATACCTGTAGAAATATTTTTCAACCTGAAACCCTCTGTAGCCCCTCAGGGTTTCCCATCAGCTCTTCTGGGGGACATGTAGCTCAGTGGGGAGGTGGAAGGTGGTAGGTCCATTAATTGTTTATTCTTGTGTCTGTCTCTGTAGAAAAATATAGTAGTGTGAGACTTTCCTCTCCTAGCCCAGGAAAGAGACAGTGCTGGTACCTGGCTTCACCTTTGATGGGCAGTGACACACAGGCTCTGCTACCCTCTGGGATTCAGGAGGGGTGTAAAATTACTGCTAGGAGTTTAAAGCTTTTGTATTTGGCCCTTTCCTCCCTCCTACCTCATGTGCCTGAACCAGAGCTGGCTGGTATCTGTTAAACAGCAAGACAAGCAGTTGCATGCAATATTAACAAGCTGGAGGTAGAAACTGATGATAACAGTGCCAGACTGGAAAAAATTTCAACAGTTGACTTCAACTTTCAAGAGCAATGGTTAGGTAAACTCCCACTGTTTTGTTTTTCTCACACATAGCATTTCCTCAGTTTTCTCTTATTGGATGACAGAAATACAAGGATCAAGGGGAAGAGTTTCACAAAAGCTAAATGAATGTATGGCTGGAGGAAAAAAAACTCAGTAAAAACCAGTTATATCCACCCCTCCAAAAAAATCCCAACTCAAACAAACTATAATCTCAGGAGCCATGGTGTGCTGGTTTTGATTGGGATGCAGTTGATTTTCTTCACAGTAGCTTTCATGGCACTATGATTTATATTTATAATTTTTTAAAAAGTGTTGACAATACAGGGATATTTTACAGAATTGCACCATCACAGAATATCCTGAGTTGGAAGGGACTCTTAAGGATCACTGAAGTCCAACTCCTGGCCCTGCACAGCACCATCCCCAAGAGTCACACTGTGTGCCTGAGAGTGTTGTCCAGACACTTCTTGAGCTCTGTCAGGTTGGTGCTGTGACCACTTCCCTGGGGAGATGTTCCAGTGTTCCAAACACCCTCTGGGTGAAGAACCTTTTCCTGATATCCAATCTAACCTCCCCTGACACAGCTTGGAGCCATTCCTTGTTGCTGGTCAGCACAGAGCAGAGGTCAGTGCCTGCCCCTCCTCTTCCCCTCTCAAGAAGTTGTAACTGCAGTGAGGTCTCCCCTTATTGTCCTTTTCTCCAGCCTGAACAGACAAAGTGACCTCAGTTGCTCCTTGCATGGCTTCTCCAGGCCCTTCACCATCTTTGCTGCCCTCCTTTGGATGCTCTCTAATAGTTCACTATCTTTCTTATATTGTGGTGCCAAAAACTGCCCCCAGCATTGGAGGTGAGGCTGCCCCAGCTCAGAGCAGAGCAGGACAATCCCCTCCCTTGCCCAGCTGTGATGCTGTCCCTGATGCCCCCAGGACAGGGTTGTCCCTCCTGGCTGCCAGGGCACTGCTGACTCATGTTCACCTTGCCATCAACCAGGACCTTCCCAGTCCCTTTCCATGACACTGCTCTCCATCTTCCCCTTTCCAACATCCAGGGCTGCCCCATCCCAGGTGCAGAATCCCTTGTTGAAATTCATGTGGTTGGTGATTGCCCAGGCCTCTCATTTGTCCAGGTCTCTCTGCAGGCCCTCCCTGCCTTCAAGGGAGTGAGCAGCTCCTCTCAGCTTTGTATCCTCTGTGAGCTTGCTGAGTATCCCTTCCAGTCCTGTGTCCCAGTCATTCAGCTGCTGCTGAGCAGTGCATGTGCAGCACCAACACCCTCACTGTGTCCCACAGCACCTCTCCAGGGAGTGGGCTGGGGGACACAAGGAGCTGGGAGGGGACACAGCTGGGACAACAGACCCCAGAGGGATATTCCATACCATGTGGTGCTGTGCTTGGCAATAAAAAGAGGGGGAAAGGGAGAAAGGGAGCTAACAAAGACATGCTAAAATGGTACCTGTGTGTTTCACAGAGGTGGAATCCTGTCTCTAGTTGAAAGATACACAGTCTGCACTAGTTGAAACAGAATCAGCACTTTCCTACAGCTTTTTATAGTCTGGCATCTATATATATGTGTATGTATATATACACACATATATATATATACACAATTGCATAGAGAGGGAGAAATTGATCTCTCTGTAACTGATTAGAAAGTCAGTATTTCTTCTGAGCTTAGAGGTGGTTTGTTCTTGTGACTTCTCTTTTTTTTTTTTCTCCCCAAGTGTTCTGTGTTATGGACCTCTCTTCGAATTTCTACATCCATCCATCTGCCTGCTGGATCTTGGGCCTTGGACCAGAACTTGCTATTCCTCTCAAATTTGAGGGAACCTAACTCAGGAAATGTTAAATATAAACAGAGTTTGTCCATAGGCCATAGCAGGCACACAAGAGAATGCATTTTTTCCTTTAAGACACAGTAGCCCTGTTTATGCTCTGTTTCCAACTGTCAGTTAATTTAATAACGGAGATTTGATCCTTACATCTTGAAAATAAATTAGTTGCACTTTTTTTCCTCTTTTTGACTGCTAGGTCAGACCCACCTAAAGTTGGCACATATCTACAGTCCCAAGAATGTAAAACAAAACTCCTCACTAATGCATGAGATTAAAATATGTGAAGTTCTATTCACATCAGTTCCTCTAAAACCATGTTTGTGTGCTTTAGCAAGGAAGTCTTCTGACTAATGTCAGGCAGATCCCTGGGATGGCTATTACATTCCTCCTGTCAGGGATCAGAAGAGTCTGTGCAGTTGCCTTTGGCCTTGAGACAAAGAACTTTGTGGCATGGTATCAAGGAGAGGAGGAGACAGTAACATGGAGAACTAAGAAATTACTTGGCCAAGCCAGAAAATGTGAAGCTGGAGCTAAGCCAAAGCCAGCCCTGAGACACAGTTTAAACTGTGAAAACCCTGGGGTCCCTGTCCTGTTGTTTGTTGTGGATCAGCAGGTGTGCAGCAGTGCTGGACCAGGGAAGGCTGAACCCTCCTCTGGATCAGGGCAGGGATGCCAGACATCAGTCCCAAACCAGACTGGAAACAAGAATGGGAAAAGAAAAACATGCAGAATTTATGGAGTTTTTGGATTGAATTTGAATGATTCTGACAAGTGGTGGGGTACCAGGGCTTTTGGTGCATTTGAATTAAAGGGTAGGAGCTTGATTTTGGGATGTGGTGGACTTCTCTGCTCTCAAAATAATCTCTGAGGAGACTGACTGTGCTTGGTGCATGAGCTGGTAAGGGGAAGCTCTGGTGCAACCCTGCTGTTTGTGAAGGATAATTTAGATGATATCTAAAGATTTCATGCAGGGAAGCTTTAGATAATATCACTGCTCATCATAACAATCTCCAGATTTTCCCTCCCATAAAGAAGCCTTTCAGAGACTGGGGATTTATTGAGAAATTATATATTCCCATGCTTAGTGTTTTCTAAGGGATCAGGTCCAAAGCCCTTGGAAGTCTTTCAGCTGATTGCAATGGTCAGTGGCTCCAGCTTACAGTGTTTTTATATGGCTTTTACCAAGAACTTCATAATGATGTTGTGACACCTCATAGCATCCCTCTGAGGCTGGACTCCACAAAGAAAATGCTCCCCAGCTCATTTGTTTTGGTGACTAGCTCACATGGTTTTTCATGCTGAAAAGGGAGGAAACTGTCTGCCAATCCAGGTCCTGTGGGCTTCAAATAAAGCTAGGGGAAAAAAAAGCAGATTTAAAAACTAGTCTTCTTATTCTTTGCATAACAAACCAACCAATATAATTCTTCTGCCAGTGTTTGATCATCCCTGAGGGATCACATGCAGGCAAGGACAGCCTCAACACTGAAAGACAAAGCAGAGAAATGAGACATAGGTGGATGTGACAACAGGAGGGAGGAGTGGAAGGTAGTTTGAGGATGGGCTGGCACCAGAAGGACCAGCAGAGGACCATGAAATGGATCTCACCATTTGACAGTGGCATATTCTGATGGGAGTTGGAATGGTACAAAAGCAAATGTTGAACAACCAGACCAGACATCTGAAAACATACCCATTTCCATCAGAGTGACAACCTCAGTAATTTTAAGTTTTGTGGCATAAGGTCTTACTGTCTGGCAGAATTGACATGGAGGAAATCCAAATAAAGCCACTTGCCCTTGCTAAGGGCCTAAGGCTATGGAGTCTGAGGAATCAATATTAGCCTTTCTATATGTTTCAGACAAATTAGTTCTTGGTCAATAGTGTTTATGGTTTCAAATCCTGGGCATTTATTTAGTCCTAAAAACAGGCAAGGAAGCACCAAGCTAGATAGCTGTTCTATATAAATCTTCTCACCAGGGCAAATGAGAACAAAAATGTCTTTAGTATGCAGGCTCTCTTTCACCTCTGCCTAGGCTCCTGCAGGCAAATCATAAGTCTCCCATGTGACTCTGATATTTGCCTTTTGTTGTTTATTCTGAGATTCACATTTGTCCAAGCTGAAGCTTAGGAAGAGAAAACCTTTAGCAGTGCTTTGTCTAGCACAAACTGCAGAGAGAGGATCCAACTAGAGGTTACCACTCATTCTGGAAAATAAGAAGGATTTCTCAAAACAGGTGGTTCTGTCATCATTCAAAAGAAAAAAGGTTTCTTCTTATGCTAAGTTACTAGTGAGGTAATGTCTTTGTCAAGATGATGATTGAAGTTGGTAGGATTGGGCAAAATCCTAATCTCTCATAGCCTTTAGTTCAATCTGCCATTTTGGACAGGAAACTACAAATGTCTGATTCCATTTAAATATGGTTTCTTATTCTGTGCAGACATCTAAAAGATGACCATCTGTCCCTTTTCTCACTCCCTGATCCTCAAATTCTTACTCCACTTGTTTTTCACTGGGAAAAAATAGGAATTTCAAGGTTCATGACCCAAATGCAGCTTCATTTTCTATGCTGACAGGATTTATAATTTCCACTGGGCTGATGAGAACGATCCTTTAAAAACTGTCTATGTGAACAGAAAAATCTATGTGATTTTATATGCTTTCCTTTTATCAGAAAGGCTAGTGCTGGGAGACCTGGAGGATTTCAGGGTTTGCTTGTCTCAGTATAATAGATTTTTAGTAGTGTGCACTTTTGGTAGATGTAGGCTGCAAGTGAATGCAATTTACGTGATGCACAGCTATCACTCATTAGTGGAATAGGTCTAGTTATGTTAGTAGCCCTGTGACCTTTCTGAAACAATTCACAGCAGCTACTGGCATAGACAGCAGGAAAGGTTGAAATGAAGAGCATTTGAGTTACACATGATTTTGGTATTTAAAACAGGAAGTTTGATGGTGAATCATGAAAAGATAATGTGCGTGTGCCTGAGCAGGATCCTTAAAGGAATGCAAAACACCAAGAGATGTGCCAGATGACTTTAAAATCATAAGCTTTTTCCAAATGCATTTCCAAGAACAGTGTCCAGTCTCCAGTGTGGAGCATGCTGCTGCAGCAATCATTTAAAATTCTGCTAAATCATTCTGCGACTCTCTAAGCAGCACTAATAGCTCTTAGGCTGGCTGGCAATTTCACTCCAATAGGAAGTCTTGCACAGGCTTCCAGACCATTTATGTGTGTGGTAGAGAGAGGGAGAGCACTGCAGATTTAATTTAGTGCCCTTGGTGGCTTTCAGTAAAATACATATATATTAAACAGTTATGACTTCTGGTTTGGGGGTGGGAGTTCATCTGGAGTACAGGAAAATCAAATGAAACTCATAAAGATGAAAGTTGTCTTGATTTCATTTGCTGATTTTAAACAGCAAATTGTTTCTTACTCATCCTTGCATGATAATTGGTAAATGTACTGAAATGGGTTATTTGAGTTTCAATGGACTCTCTGGGCAATCACAGCATAACTGGAGTTCAGAATGTGCCCTATAGGTACAATTGCTAATGGCATTGCTCAGACAATTTCTGTCTGGGAGAAACGCACATTTTGAAGCTGGCATCTTGCAACAAGGAGGCAGGGTCATATTTAGCTGTGTCTGGTGTGGGGTCCCCAAGCAGACAAGAGGCTGTAGCACAGCCCTGAATATGTGAGCCATTGACTCAGCTGCAGGGAGCAAGAAATGGGAGTAAATTGTGTGAGATGGATGAGACTCGGTGGGTCTGTAGGCAGCATTACTCTGCAGATGAGAGTCACTTCATCAGACATTAGGCTTTGAATATTGCACTTTAATTTGGTTGAGTAGTGTCTCTCTGTTGCCCTCAGAGGGCAATTTATCCTGTCTGATGCTAAGGGCTTGCATTTCCAGAATATGAGTTGTCTCCTTATCTGTGGATAATTCACCTTCTGCAGGTGTCTTTGAGAATGGATGGAGCCCGATTTAGACTTTCATGCTGAACTCCTTAGGTGATCACAGCTGGGATCAGAAGTGCCATGCCAGGGGCAGAGTTTGATCTAAGAATCTCCAGGGCAGAATGGTTTGGTTATAAGGAGCTAAATCTGAAGTAGGGATGAAGCTACAGGGTTCTGTGCTGCTGCAGCTGAGAGCATACTGTGCCTGTAGTCTGCAGATTACAGCTGTGGGGGCATTTTAATGATCCTTTTTATCTCACATCTACAGAAAGCAAGGAGGAATTTTGTTAAATGAGTGAAAATAGTGCAAGGGAGCTCAGGTTCTAAAGTGGAGTGGGAGTGCCCTGTGCTCAGAGCAGTGTGCAGGTACCTGCAGTCTGTGGGGAAGAGGTATAGGGGTGGCACTGCTGGCAGAGGGGCATCTGCCCTTTTGTCCTTCACACCCAGCAACACAGCACTGAGCAGTTCTGCTGGAAATAAGGGAAAAAACAACCAGCCAGCCACAGCTGGTGCCTGTCTCCTCCTCCAGCACATAGCTGCTGTTGCCATGGCAGCAGTCATTGCTGTTGGAGGATGCTCTGGGGAGCCTCCTCCTCCTCACCTGCTGTTCTCACTGCCCTAGGAGCATCAGGCTGCTCAGTGACAGGTTCCTTCACTGCCCCCCCTGAAGAGTGCCTGGCCTCTCCTCTCCTGAGAGTGTCTGCAGCAGCATGGTCATTTTATTGATCATTGGCAGCACCACACAACAGTGACACAATCTCCTGCTCTTACTGCACCAGGTGCTCCCTGTCTCTTGGCCCAGTCCTGTGTGTGTCATTGCCAAGCATGTTTTGTTCTTAGCATGTAAAAGAGCATATGTCAGGGTCATGACACTTCTTTGAGCCTTTAAGACGCAGAGAGCAAGTTTTCTATTTCTTTTAGTGTGGGAATATGAAATTCTGCCTGCCATTGCCCATTTTTGTGCCTTCATCAGGCAGTGGGAGTCAGTAAGGGTTGTACACTTAATTCTGCCAGCTCTCCCTCAAGACAGCTTTATTTCCTGTTTAAATAACTAAGCTGTACTACTGAGCCCTGATAACTCTCAAATACCAATAAGCATATAAAGGAGAAGTTTTGAGAGGGGTTGTTTGCAGAATTCAAAGTATGTGAATAGATGGATCTTGTGAACCAGCCACCAAAGTATGTTCAGGTTATTTCTGCAATTTGCTTCCAAATTTTCTCATTTATTTTCACTTCTTTTCTAACTAGGTGGAGATCTGGGTCAGATCTAAGTATGAATTTAAAGCAGGGTTATGGTTATGGATACCCAGGACTTCAAGGGGCTGTTGTGCCAGGCAGACATTCTGATGTAGATTTTGTCTTGCTCCCTTATCCTATGGTTGGTTCTCATACATAGAGGCTTGAGAAAAGGATGACCTAAAAGTATAGATGGCAGCAACCAAAGATTTCTCCATACAGGGGAAATCATCATAGTTCTTGTCTTCATATTCAATTGTATTTGTTCTTTCCCTGATTCCATGGAAAATTTAAGCTGTGATTGAAAGAGAATTATTACAGGGTTGACATTATAAACTTTAACTAAGTTTAATTTTTTTTAAAAAAGTAGTTTGAAAAATATTTTCCTGTTTGAATCCAGACTAAGGCTAGACTGTCCATTTTCTGGGAAATTCAGACCAAAAAAAAAAAAATCCCTCAAACAACATATTAAATTCCCTCAGCAGGGATTTTCTTAAAGGAAGCAATTATAAAACTATCAAAAACATCTTACTTCAAGGCTTTCAGAAGGCAGCATCTCTGGGGGAGTTCAAGCTCTGATATCCACAAGGTACTTCTTCCCCTGCTTCCTACTGTGGGACCCAGATCTGCACTCCATGAATCCTGCTTGATGACCTGCAGCCAGAAGTGTTTTTGAGCTCATGGTCCCCATCTGGGAAACTGAAATTTTTTTCAACCTGCAGGATTTTGATGGCTGCTAACTTTAGCATAGAGACGAGGGGAGGGGGTGAGCTGACAGGAAAGCAGACGGTGCTCCACTGGAGCCCCTGCAGGGTGAGTGAAAAATCACCATTCCTTTTCCTGAACAAGCAATTTTCAATGGAAAATGTTTTTGTTTGTTTTTTTTTTTTTTTTTCAGAATTTTTCCACCCAGCTCTTCCCTGTGGCTTTTAATGCCAGTTCTCCATGCTCTTACCCTTCTCTGGCAACCTAGCCAGCCAGAGTCCCATGGACAGCAAGGTCTCCTGTCTGCTGGACCCACTGCATTGCAGAAGAGCAGAAAGTTGGTCTTTCAGGTTGAAATGGGATGACCAACTGAGAGCTTTCTAATGGGAAATGGAAACCTGGGGTTACAGGATGCTTACCCTGCAGCACTCAGGATTCACTGCAACAGCATTTCCAGATAAAGTAATTTGGGGTACTGGACAGAGCATGTTGCTCATGGGTTCCATTTTTGTGAAAAATAACAAAAATATCTTTTAAGTTAAGAAGTAATTGTTGGGTGGATTTTTTTTTATTTATTCATAATTTTCTTAAGGCAAGGGAGGTATTTTTCATTATTATTTTCATGAAGCTGGGAAGTAAACTGTCAAAAATAAAAACTAAACATTTTGTATTAAAATTGGCTTAAAAGGATCATGTAGTGGTGGACTGGATATAGCTTTTACAAAAAAGAGAGTGAATCTTTAAAGGAAACCCCTGTGTTTGCCACAGCCAAAGTTGTATGTCAATAATATTGTCTCACATTGAGGCTTAATAGGATTTATATATTATCTGTACCAGGATTTCTGCTGTCAGCTTCAAACTGAAATAAACTGTATTGGTGCAAGCCATACCTAGCATTAACCCTCTATTTTTTTTTTTTTTTTTGTATTGGGCACTCCAGTTATTGCTGCTGCATCAATTTATTAAAAGGCATAGTGCAACCAAGCCATCATTTAATAGGAAACCCAGAAATATGCAGAGATGGCTTAAGACAGATATGTTTATTGCTGCTGCTGACAGTGTCATCTTTAAAAGGGAAGAGAGATCACATAATTAAATGTCTGTAATCTCTCAGTGTTGTGCCACAGTTCTTTCTCATGGTAGGGTTTGAATCCTTCTGTTTTCCAGAAAATCTGGCAGTCTATGCTGTTCTGTGTGTCATTATGCTGTTAGGAACTGTTTTTACCCCAGAAGTTAACAGGATGAAGGTGCTCCAAATGGTGCTGGTGTATCCCATTCCTCTGTCATGCAGGAGCAATTTGTTGGTTCTTGAAGGAATTGCTCTGAGTATTTTTAAAGTACTCCATGCTCCGTGCAGGGACAGAGTTGGAAAACTAATAAGTCCTAAAGCACACGTTCTCTCCTATCAACATGACACCAATATTATTGTGGTGCACTTGAGAAAAATCAACAAATTAAAAATATGCTGATCCTGGGAACTGCTAATGTATATGGCACAGTAGATATAAATTAAGATCATTAATCGTACAAATTAGCCGTTTTATGAATAATATTTAAATGAGCATGATATTACCCAAGTTTAAGAATAACTCAATTCAAGTGATGTTTATAATTTTGAACTAGAAGAGCTGGTGACATTATAATTATTATTAGAATACTTCTTGCATTACTTCTATTCTGCAGGGGAAAAAGGAGAGAAGGCAGTCCAGCTATTTTAAAGATACCTAAGGAATTTCCTGATTCTTTATTAGCCATTTTGAACTGCAAATTTAGGTCTGTCTGGGGAAAAAGACTGAAATAGGTCTGATCAGCTGGAAATCAATAAAGGAAAAGACTTTTAATAGCCTAGCAAAAACAAAACCATCACCTCAAAGAAAAGAAACTTGGAAAGTCACAGCCAAAGTGGGAGTGCTCATGCAAAAGTATGGAAGCAAAGGATATCAAAGAAGACTTACCCAAGGGTGAAAGAAGCATATGAGGAATTTATGTTAAGTATTCTCTTATGTATTGCTCTTTTAAGCAGTTACACTTAAAAATAAAAATTGAAAAAACATAGCTCATAAAAATTAGCTCTCCTGCTTGTGAACACAATTTTAAATTGTAACTGACTTGCTTTGTTTGCCTAACTTTATTGGTTTTATTAAATAGTTTCTAATAATCTGCTAAGGTAAATTTAAAACTACTTGATGGGAACAAAATATATTTTCAGACCTGGAAATTATTAGACAGCATTTAGTCACCAAGATCAAGTCAACCTAGGCAGATCCTGCTGGAGAACTGAACACTTGGGTGCTTGAGAGCAAAGCCTGGGCTGCAGTAACAGCATTATTTTTCATAGTTAGTAAGCCTTTTGAAAAAATCCAGTCAGATATCCTGGAAGGAGCAAAAGTGATAGAGTGGAAGATCAGATAGGGAAGGGGAAAATGTTTCCTTCCTCATCTGTAATGTCTCACTCTGATGATGCTGAACAACACTGGACATTGCAAAAGTTCTGTTCCATGCCCCTGGACTGTGATTTAGATTTTAGACATTACCATTAATTATTGAAACTCAGAAGGCTGCAAAAACATCTTGATTCATTGGCAAACTGACAAACATATGGTGTGTTTTGCAAACCTCTAGGTTTTTGTTCAGAGGAGGAGAACATTAATTGCATGCAAATTCTACTGGGATTTCTGAAACCAGCCGTCGTTAACATTGTTAGACATCGAATCTGGGAAGCTCAGTGCATTTTAAAACCTAAGTTAAAATTCAGAGCTTTTGCAAAACTTCTGAGAAGGAAAGTGCTGCAGTAATAAAATCAAAGAAGAGCATAAAAGTGTCTGATGCTCTTTGGTATTTGATGTTGGTGTATCAACAGCTTTGCTTGTTGATTAAGAGTCTGGATGGTAGGTTAATATTTGTCTTGGTAGGCTAATATTTGTCTTGTTAATATACCTTGGAAACTGGCATCAGCTGTAGCATCAACGGTGTTGCCTGTGGCCTTGTACCATTTCTGTTTTGGTATTTGATTGCTAGTTTGACATCTGAAATCCTATGAATGTCAGAACTTCAGACCTAGATTCACTGAACTCACAGTTTAATCAACATTGGCAACAGGCAACAGATGAAGGAGATTGTGCTGTGATTATTGGCACAACCCAGAAAGCCTCACCAGAGAATGCCACAACAACACATCATGTAGAAAATAAATTACCACTTTTTTCTAGGCTGTTTTTTGTGGCAGCTGTTCTTCTGCTGATAAAGAAGTGTGCTGTCCAGCCACCTCTCTGGCTGAGGAAGTGTACACAGATATGCATTACAGCTAGACATGGAGGGATAAGATCATATGGGCTGTTTTGACCAAGGGCTGTAGGATCACCCTGCCAGGTGATCCAACAGGTTTGCTCCACTTGCATGGAAAAGTTGGTAGAGCACTCACCACAGGCTGTAACTTGCAGGACAGTAATTCTGTGGCAGCATGGCTTCAAAATCTGGGATACCCTTGACTTACAGGAATGTGCAGCTGACCAGCCCATGGACTTGTTGCCCCAGCACACACAGCAGAGACTAGCTCTGTGCTGGGCCTCTCTGGGACACAGCACAGAGAAGTCCTGGCTGTGGCATATATTGACAGGATGAGAGGGCATGGCCTCAGTTTGCCCCAGAGGAGCTTTAGATGAGATATTATTGAAGAAAGAAGCCTTGAAACAGGCCAGTCCAGTGAAGTGCTCAAATCAACATCCCCCAAAGTTTAAAAAATGTATGGATATGGCTCTTGAGGACAAGGTTTATTGATTCTGTTTGTATGATTCTAAAGGACCTGGACCATTCACCAGGTCATTCCCCCACATCAGTCCCTATTATTACTTTCCCACTTCTATATGCCTTACATGACTCCTTTCTTTCAGAAGCATTAAATTCCTCCTTGTTTAGCAATTTGCACACAGCCCTAATGATTTCCCTGCTAAAGGCTGTCTCATCTTAAGCCTCATATTTCAGTGCCAGTGGTCAAACTCCAGAAGCAAAACACACCTCACTGTACTTCTGTGCACACCCTTAAGAACACCCTTCTGCAGCAGTCTCTGAAGCTGTGACTGCTGGGTGGATTTTCTTGCTTTCATCTTCCATCTTGCTGTCTTTATGTGTGTGAAAATAGTTTAAAACTGAGCCCCAATGTGCTTATAAAATGCCAGGTCATTGACAATAGTGGTACTCATTTGCTGTGGTTAATTTAGTATTAATAAGCTGAAACTGTTCTGCAGGGATTCTTCTACATGGAACATAAACTCTTTTTCTCTCACTTAAGAACACTTTCCTATGAAATTATTGCAACCTAATAGTTTTCCTCCTCATTTTAGTAACCAGGCTCAGTCTATATTAGTGCTATTTTCCCCAGCAGCTTTCCCCATAATCTCTGTTTCAAGGCACTGAATCTATGATTGCATGGTATGCAGCCCATTGAACTGTCCATCCTGGGAACCCAGCATGTATTACAGCCCCCAACATCCTAGTGCCACAATGAAAGTAGAATATACTGCAATAGGCTAAATCCAATGCTCTGATTCTTTTGGTTTTCAGTTTTCTTCCTTTATATCCAGAGATCTTATAGCAGGTGGGACGTCTTCTCTGGTGCCTTCCAGAAATGCTGAGTTTGCACATGGGTTTCCTGACCCATTGTTATTGCAAATGCAATAACAGCAATGAAAAGGAGGTTACACACCCTCCTAAAGTCATTATTCACTCAGCTCTGAAGACTGCAATTGTGCATGTTAATAACCCTGGTCACTGCATCTCTTTTCCTTTTAAACTTGTCCAGTCTCTAACCAGCTGATTTCCCAAATTCATCCTCCTTTTGCTCTTCTCTTCTTTTGCTTTCCCTGTAGTTCTGATGCTTTATATGTAGTAATCATTCTCCCATCCACATTACTCTGATTGTTGTTCAAAAATGCCCTTTATGCTTACTTCCTACTCTGATCTGCTAAAATTTTTATTAAAATTATCTAAACAGAACTGTAAACAAACTCCAACATGAATAAATGAATTTAATTCATTTATTAACCCTGCCTTCTTCTGGTGTCTTGTTTGTACAAGGCATTCCTTACTTTCTGTACCATGTATCTGCTGCAACTTCATATATACTCTTAATATATGTATTTTCACCAACTGCTGATCAGATCTCCCTGATCATATATTGTAGATATGTGAAGCCACAGCTCAATGGGGCTAGAATGTCTGGTGTAGTGGAATTATTGTTAATAATCCAGTGTAAAGCATTCCAGCAATGTAGTTACCTTGTCTGATCTCTCTTTTACAGCATGAGTGTGGTTTCTTGTCTACTTGTACTCCAGGAGGAGAACTATATAATTCCCTGATAAAATGACTCTTGTAATTTTATTCCCAATAAATTGACTGTGTGACATCATTAACTTCCTGCACATTCTGTGTGGCCATAAATAACTACCACTTCCACATGGAAAATGGAGGAAGCTGTCTTTCTGGCAGGCTATGCATTGCTATGAAGACTTATTAAAAAGAGTTATTAATTTTATATTAATTAAACTAGTATTTTAACAATAACATCTTTGTCCTTATGTTTTCCTCAGCAGTAATCAGATTCCTTCACTGTGATAAAGTGCCCGACCTTCAGCCTCACGGCTTACTCACTTGGGAATTGAATTATTGCTTCATAAGACAGAGGGTTGATTATATAATCACTTAATTAAATGTTGTACTCAGTCATTGCCAAGCTATTCCTGAAATGCGTTTGGCATCTGTAGTCACTAGTCCAATTTAAACATTGGAAGAGTTATTTTTTTCAGATGTGCATCTTTAAAGGTTATTATTTCCAGTGTTCCTTTGTCTGTGTGGTCTGGTTGTTTTCCATGTGTCAGGCTCACTTTTAATCACAAAGGAGATGAATTGCTCTTTGTGTTCCTATCTGACTTGCAGATTGCAGTCAGATTCTTGCTGTTATCATTTTGGAAACATATTTCTTGCTTCTGTGTGCAAAAGCGCTCAGAGGTAAAGAACCTGCAGTCACTTATTGAAAACTCAGTTCTGAGCTAATATTCAGGATCTCAGCAGTGACCACCAGAATTATGGTAATGAGCTGTGCATGAGGCCTTGGAAGCAGCCACGACCCCAGGTGAATCCCCTGCAGACAGGAGCAGAGCAGTGCCAGGGGCTGAGCGTGAGACAAGCCCTTCAGCTCTGCAGTGCTCAGCCAGCACCCTGGCTCAGTGACTTCCCATTCCTGAGGGAGATACACCAGTGCCAGAGTGCTTCCACAGGGCACAGTGCAGGGCAGTCCCAGGACCACAGGGGACATCACATCCCAGAGCTCCACCCCGACAAGGCTCTGTGGTTTCACCCTTCAGGGACTCGGTGACAGGAGGATAAGTAAAACACTGCCCATGAGACTGCACTGCTAAATGGCATAAACATGCAAGGATTAAGAAAGGCAGATTTGTGGGAACAAAAAGTGAACATATTTGTAAATTAAACTTCTCCATTCCTTGCTTTACCTCGATATTTCTTCAAGCCTTAGATCATAGGTGCAGTACAGAACTCATGAACAAACTGTCTCTGCTTCAATATTTGCATCTTTGTGCCTGTTCTCCACCACTACCAAGAGCTGCCCCTTAGATTAAACATGGTTTCATCACAGGTTAATGTGACCACATGCCCTGGACATATGGCACAGATGCATAACTCTTCCAGAGCAGGAAGAGGGATTAGCCATTGGCAACCAATACTTGTTGCAAGGAAATCCCACAATCTTACCAGAAATAGTTCAATTGTTCATTTTCCCTAATTTCTATCACTAAACACAGCTGTTAGTTATTTCTCTTCTACCAGGAGAAAGAAGATGCTAAACTTATCAAAGTTCTTAAGATTTCTCCTCCGTTCTTTTCCAGCTTGGGTTTTGCCCTCTGTTGGCTATAGGTTGAAAAGCACAAATAAGGCAATCTTAACCTCTTTTCTTCATCATTGTTCCACTTCTCTGCATACAACTCCAGGGTCTGGCTCAGTCTCCTGCCAATTTAATAGTACTGTTTCTGTTAACATCCAGGGGAGCAAAGAAATAGGGCAGAAAGCACAGGCTGACTTCATGTGGTTTTCACTGGTATGAAAAAGGGAATAAAAGAGCTTTTCCTCTCTGTTTCCATTTCTCTCAGGAACAGGAGTGTCTAGGACAGGAAGGCAGTAATATTTATTCTGAAACAAAATCAGAATTTCTTTGTCCATGCTCCTTTTACTCAACAACAGGCAGGTGTGGCCAGTGAAATAGCACAATCTCATTGTTGGTTTAGACGCAGCATTCTTCTCTCTATTTCCTAATTCAAAGAATTTTTCTAGATTGCAAGACTCTGTGACCAAGAGGAAAAAACTCCCTTTTTCATTAAGCTGAATTGGCCATGTTTTGGCTAAGCACTGCATATTCTGAAATATATTTTCCCCCTTGATCTTGTTTAATTATTTCCGCAGGATTAACTACTTTCTATTGTGTGTCACTTTCCTCTGCAGGAAGCTCTGTGCTGGGTAGTGTGTCTCCTCTTATTATGCATTTGCTTGGAATATAAATTGCTTTTCAATCAGATCTTTGCATTTCTAACAACATCTTCTGTATTGCAGCAGGCGCTTTCCCCAGTGGTTACTTATATGGACTCTAATGGCATGTCATCTGTCTACACAGGCACTTTGCTGCCAAATATGTAATAGAGGAATTTTCTAGTAGCAGAAGCTTCTGGTAATTTTGGTTCTTTAAAGGCTGAGACTTTTTAATTTATTTTTACATAGCTCATTTCACTGGGCTTAAATAAACTAAATTGGGAAGGTTTAAAGAGTCCTTCTAGAAGCCTGATCTCACCTCAAATCAAGGTTCTTCCTTTTCTTCAACTAGATTTCATAAGAGCGGTAAGAGCTTCTTAGTTGTGTTTTATTTTCTGTCCTGTTTTTAAAGCAGCAATAGGTTGAAAGATTAAAAAAAAAAAAAACCTAAAATAACTACTTATTCACATAGCAAGTAGTTAAACCATGAAACTTAACTCTGGGCTGTTGTGGAGGCCAGGACTACAGGCAGGTTCAAAACAGAGCTAAATGAGTGTCTGAAGAATAGATCTGGTGGTGGCATTTTTACAGGTGATATAGATGCAGCCTTTGATCAGGTAAGTTCACAGTGCCCTGCTGGCTGATAGTCAGAGGTGAGGGAAGGATGGGCTGGGATTGTTGGCTGGGATTGTTGGCTTTGGGACTTGGGTTCTGTGAGCTTCAGCAGCCTGTGCTCTGGGACAGGGTCCTGGGCTGGATGCTAGCTGAATATAACCCAGGACCTTTGAGGATGCTGACTTAATATAAACCAGGGAGAGGGACCAGTCTGAGAACACTTATGACTGGGAAAATACCTAGGGAAGAATACAGTGGTTGACAAAGTAGGTGCTTCCTAGACTCCATGTTTCTGTTCTGCCAAAAAAAAGAAGCTGCTGACTTGGAGCAAGCGTGGCTGCTGAATGAAGGCAGGGATCTGCTCTCCTCCACCCAAACCAGACACAGTACAAGGGGCATTGCTATTTGAGAGGAATGAATGGTGTGTCTGCTATTGGACTGCTTCTTTCTCTCATTGACTTGAGTTTCATTGATTTCAGGACATCAACTTATTGGTCCTTCAGTTAATCAAAGCAGTGAGATGATCACTGCAGCAATGCTGAGGTCATGGCTCTGTGATGCTTTATTTGTATGACTGCAGGCAATGAGACAGTTGCTTACAGTCTGCAGTGAAAAATCCATTTCCCCACCAGCAAACAAAGGTCCACAAATCCTCAAAACTCCAAAGTGGTCTTATTGAGAATATTGTTGCTTTTTGTACAATTTCTATAAATGAAGAGATTGCTTTTATTTTATTTTCTGTTGGGATTGCTTACTTCTTATCCTGAAGAGTGCCAAAACCACAACAACAAAAGAAGAAAGCAGAATGTGACAAGAGCTGGGGGAGGAACAGACACAACAAAATAACAGAACTGTCAGGGCCTGTATGCCTCTACAACATCTCCTATATAAGAAAAGGATTGAAAGAGTTTGTTCATGACATGATATCAGCAAGGACTATTGCCCTCTTTCATCACTACTCTGATGCCAAATCTCCTGCTAAGCCCAGCAAAACACTTACAAAACAGATTTGGGCACTACATAGGATTTTAGCTGCTGCTGGGAGGTTTATAAAAAAGAAAAGCAAACACCAGCTCTCTGTAGTACTAGCTAAGCTCTTTTAAAGCCACATGTGATAGAGAAATAAACATTTTCTATGTCCAATGGGACTTGAAACAAGAACTGCTGTGAAAAAAGAAAATTAAACAGCCCATTCAGGGCACCACCATCTCCCTCCCTCCCTGTCTAGCCCTCCAGAGGTCTGAGACTGCTCATACACATTTCATCCTTCTGTCAGGGGCAGCTTGTGACCTTTTGTACATCAGCCCCTGTAAAGAAGTGCCCATGTTGACTGAAGGGCAGGATGGACAGAGAAAAGCTGCTTAACCCTAAACTGTGCAAGGGCTGACAGCAGGACTGTGGGGAGAGGGCAGAGAGGATGGCACTGCCCCTTGGACTGCCTTGCTCAGCTCTCTTTCACAACCTCAGGCACTGCAGCACCAGCAAAGAGACTGGGAAAACAGCTCCAGCAGGAGCCTGTGGAACTCTCAAACAGCTCTGAAAAGCTCATGTCTTCACTCAGTTTTCTCTGATTGGAAAATGTGAAAAAAAAAGAAAAAAAAAAAAAAGCCATAAAGACTTTTAGTGGCATAATGTGAGCCCCAACTACACTAATGTGGGAGAGACTGGAAAAAGCCACACAGTGGGCAAGGTTTGGGTTTATTACACTCTTCTGCTGCCAGGCTGATTTCAGCTGGGTTGAATTTCCTTCTGCTTGAAATTTATGCATACATACTGGATTTTTATGTGAAACCAGAATGTTAGGAGCTCAGGCTGAGGTTCTTAACAATAAAAAAACCTGCTAGCTACAAAGGCAATGACTTTATTAATTCTATCACCAAAGTCTTTGAATTTTCTGCTTGGATCTGCCTTGTATTTCAGGAATAAATCTACTTGGTCTCAATGGAAGTAAAAAATAATGTATGTCTCAGAAAAATATTTTTAGAATAAACCTTTTCTTCCACTTCACTGTTATCTCTGAAGACAGTGAATTCTAAAGATTTTAGTAGTTGTATAAACACGGTGGGACATTTTTAAAACAAAGATTTTAAAAACCTTTTATTGAAATCAGTTCATGGACCACAAGGACCAGCTGGATATTCTCACCTACCAACATTCACACTTTTATATTATAATTACTTTTATTTCCAATGTGTGGCCTTACTGGTTAAAAAGATACAAACAAGAAAAAAAAAGTGAAACTAAACAAAAAACCCATACACAATCCAGTGAAATAGAGGAAGAAAGGCAATGCTAAAAAAACCCAGATGGTGGAGCTACTTCATTGCCAGTGACAGAATAGTGTTGTGCAGGTTTTGCTTCACAAGCTCTGCAGAAAATAATCAGGACCCAGTGGTAAGCAATTTCTTATATCTTTTGTAATGACAGCATTTATACTGAACCAGAACTTTCCCCAGCAGCACTCCTAAAATTTTGGTGCAAGGAGGATGATATAATTTGGTTCTCTTTTTTTTTTTTTATACAAAAGGGGTAAGACACCTAGAAGCACATAATGGATTATGCTTTAAAATGCAACATATCAGGATGATTTTGAAGGGAAAGCTTTCCTCAAAATAATTTTATTTCTGACTAATTCTAGGAAGCAAAGGTAAGAAAATGGGAAGCTGGTTACTCTCACTGTAAATTCCCTCAGTTTTAGTCTTAAAAAGCTCAGCTGCTGGTTTGTGCTTGGAAACATGCAGCAGACACACTATCATGTAGAGTTAATGCAGACATTTCTAGTGAACCAAAAAGAGATTAAATGTTTAAGAAGCATGGGTCAAGGTTCAAATGTCCTGCTTAGCTGGGTGCAGGTTTTTACTAGGTGCTGTGCTTTAAACACAAAACAAACAGAGGAGCAACAGTGACTTTTATTAGAGCTGAGCAGGAGGAGCTGGGTGTGAGTGAGCAAACACTGGAAGCATGCAGCTCTCCTGGGGCATCAGGAGACCTGAAACACTGGTGTCCTGCCATCAGCTGGGGCTGGCAGCCACTTTCCTGGGGTGCCTGGGAAAATGGGGCCATTTTCCTTCCCCCAATGACTTGTCAGAAAGGTCCTCTCCTGCTCATCAGGAGCAGAGGGTAGGGAGCCATCCATCCACCCCTGTTCTTCTGCCATGTCCCTATTGACATGTCCTCTGCAGCTGGATAGGGTGGAGGCAAATCTTGTATCATGGGATTTTCCAGAGGACCAGCTGAGGTATTGCATCACTGTGGCTGCTCCCTGGGGTCAGCAGGAAAGCCTGTGGGACCTGCTGCCATTGTCTCTAGCTGTTATTAGAATTGATATAGTCATTTAGGGAGCGGGCCCATCTGGCTCTGGGGATTGGATATGGGATGCGAGCTTTCCATCTCCAGGTCACCTCACAGCTGCTGGATGTGCCTGCAGTGTGTGTGACATGAGTGATGGTCTGGGGAGGACACAGGGGGCTGCATTACACGCACACATACCCAGGAATGCTGTGCAATTAGTGCCATTTGGCTCTCCCCTTGGAAACCACAGCCGAGCAGCCGGGGAGCAAGCAGCCACACAGCAAACCCAGACTGGGGTGCCCCTCTCTGAATGATACTTGGGTATTTGGCCTGGAAAATCCATTTTGGAGCTCTTGGGCTGGAAAGGTTAAGCCTGCCCTGCAGCTCATTTCATGTCTTCCTTTAGTATCAACATTTGGAGAATGAAGTAATTGGGCAAAGGAGGAGGGAGTAATTTTCGGTGAGTTTATAGGACAGATGATCTGAAAGATGTCTGCCTGCCCCTCAGGCTCCCTGCCATGTGTGTAAAAATTAACAGATATTAGTGCCAATTAAAAAACCCCAACCTCCCCTTCTCCCAAAAAATTCCAAAACCTCAAAGAAACTAGGAAGAGAAAATCCAAGGAAGGTCTCATTGTCTTGTGGCAGATATCTGGGGACACAGACGATGAACTGTATATTAACTTAAGAAATGCCATTCCTTAAAGTGGCTTTTCTGTGCTTATTTCTAGACTTTAGTTTTCCACAGCCTAATGGAGCAGTCAAAGCCACCAGGTTGTTTTCTTTTCACCACAAACCCCATTGGGTTGAGGCTCCATAACTTCTCTCTGCTCAAGTTCCCAGGGCTTCCCTGGTCTCTTCATTTCAGAAAGGCACCCTTCATTTCAAAGGCACCATGGCCCAATTTAAAAATATTTTTCCACCACTGAGGGCCAGGAGAAACCAGGTGTAGCAATTTTCTGCTTGACACACCAAGCACTCTGTCTGCCCTGCTCTCTCCACGTTGCAGCAAGTGCCATTTCTTGGGTGTTATTTGTTGACCAAATGTAGCTGGTGCTCACCTGGAGCTGGAGCAAATACCCACTGCTGTTCCCAGGACTGCCCCTGGCTCCAGCAAGGCTCGACCCTGACTTCCCCTGGAGACTGCATGGAACACAGGCAGGAGCAGCATCATTCATGGTTAAATTACTCATTGGAGACTCCCAAGTCCTGTGTTTTATCTGCTGCTCCTCTCTCTGGTATTCTTGGGTCAGGTCACTTCATTTCATGTCATCTTTAATCCCTCTCCTGTTTCCTACAACATCATGTAGCAGCACAAAGTGTTTTGCTGGGCGTAGTGTGATCCTAAAGTGTCTGACACAACTGCTACCAATATCTGGGTAGTTTCTGACTGCTACATTTACATATACATGCTTTTTCATCTTTATTATTATTGCATTTGATATCATTTCAGTTTCCATTATGTTGCTTTTCAAAGAAAATTGAAATATATTTGAAATTAATACCATTGCTACCAGCAGCTAACAATCCTATACAATGTTGCATACGGATGTAGTTATGAAATTTCTTTAGTTCATGTAAGGTGAAGGTTAATTTTAGAAAGGAGTAAGAGAATCAGAGCCATTAAAATAGGATGGAAAAATGTTACCAGATGAGAAATTGTTCAAAATAAATTAAACCCATGATTTCAATCATGTCTTTCCGGACTACTTTGATACTAGACTGTATTTTTTCTTGCCTGTATCCTGCCAGAGATTTTCATAGCAGTCATATTCATTTCCAAGGAAATCATTCTTTCTTAGGTTAACAATAAAGACTCTTTCTCAAGGTATGTGAAGGTACTTTGCAAAAGCAAAATATGTCTGATCCTCTGAAAAAACCCCAACCCTTCATTTTACTTTTCTTTTGTGTTGCCATAACTGCTGATAATCCACTATATAATAACATTAGTGCAAACACAGTATGCTGCATTATTTTGACACTTCTGGATGTGTTTCTTCATTCCCTTCTGAGCTTTATTATGCCACTGTCAAAATAGCTGCCGGTAAGAAATTTTATGACTTGTGTGGCAAAGGATGTGGTGCCAGAGAGATGAACAAAGAGTGGGTCAGCTACAGGATCATCCATCTTTCCCCCTCTGGACTGCACTCCCCCTTCCTCCTCTCCTCAGACGACTCCAAGGCTGTGCTGCAGAGCAGAGCATTGCTGTGAGACTCAGGGTTGCATTAATGCTGTGCTGGGTACCTTCCCATTCCTTCATCCTTGTGAGGATATTCCTGATGCAACTGTCATTTGACAGCTCTGATTTAGCACAGTTGGTGTATAGGAGGTTGTGAAAAATAAAACTAGCTTCATGTTCCACCTTTGTTTTTTCAAGAACGCTCCCACTGATTAAAAAAGTGTGGTAGATGCCTTTTGAAACCAGGGTCCAGGCTCATCTGCCTGCATGTCCTTGTTTCTGAGATGAAGAAAAGGTTATTTTTTATCACCTCCATAGAAAATATCATTATCCTGTGTTTTTCTACAACATTAAGCATGTTTGTTAAACAGTACTTACTGCAAAACCTTGTCTCAGAAAGCAGTTTCCTTCTCATACAGAGCCAAGCAAGACTTGCTTGTGCAAGTCAGATTTTCACTTACCAAAGGCTTCTTTTACCTCCCCTGAACAGCAGCAACATCAACAACCTCCTTAAAGAGGTTGTGCCTTTCCTTACCTCTCCTTCTGGAGCATAGTTTAGTGGGCAGCCAGCTCTCCCAGCTGTTTTAGCCTCTCACAGAGGATAGGGCATGTTTTGCAAGATCAGACAAAGAGAAATAATAAGCTGATGGTGCAGTTGAGAGGTAAGGATCATGTCATGAGATGAAAGGTGGGATATTCAGCATGATGATTTTCAATGTGTTTTTCTTTATGTGTGAAAGATAATTTAAATACAGAGTCATAGAAAAGCCTCGTCAAGCATTGGCCAAGGGCATTCATGCAAAATTTCAGTTTGTAAGAAATGCTTCTACCTAGGCAGCATAAAGTGCCTGTGTCCTGAAGGAACAGTTTCCTCCATCCCAACAATTAATGTGTATCAACAAGCAGCCCAAGTGGGGAAACCAATCAAGTAGATCCATGCCATAAGTATAGCCCCATTAACCATTACCTGTG
This sequence comes from Oenanthe melanoleuca, assembly GCF_029582105.1. Lineage (NCBI taxonomy): Eukaryota > Metazoa > Chordata > Aves > Passeriformes > Muscicapidae > Oenanthe > Oenanthe melanoleuca. The sequence goes on along the minus strand of NC_079335.1, from coordinate 116,775,609 downwards.
AAAGTGCACAATGTGAGCAGCTGAGACCTGTCCTTCAGTGCTCACTGAGCACTGCCAGCACGGCAGGGTTTGCCATCCTACACAGGACAGTTCAGCAAAGCAGAAAGGATTTCCCTCTCCTCCGCTTTCCAAACGCAGACAGCTTCTCACCATGGAATTAACTAGTTCATTTTCTCTGTTTTCTCCTCTGTGCTGTGCTAAAATGCAATTAGACAAAGACACAGCACACAGAGTCTGTTCCCTGCCAGAGGGCACTTCTGAGGAGACAGGCAGCGTATGTTGAAGTTGCTCCAGGAGTTAAGACCCAAATGGTGATTTAAAGGGAAGCATGTTGCATTAAGAAATGTTATGTGCTGCTTTGAATCCATCATTTTGCATTTGCTCAGTTATTCCCTGTGTGGCTTGAGCTTTGGCTGTTATTGCATGCATTATTTTATCAAATTTAATTTGATCACAGAGAGGAAGGTGAGGACAGGGGTATAACAATATTACACGTCCTTGTTCTCCCCTTTTACTCTCCCACAGCTTTTTGGCTGTGATGCCATCATCCCCCATTCAGGCAAAACCCATCTTGCTGCTTTTTGCCTGAGGCCCTAGTGCTCAAGGGAGGGTGGCTGGGAGCAGTACAGGCAGTGCCTGCAGGATGGGTGGTGGGGATCTGGTCACTCCCATCCTCAGGGTAACCTTCCTGGTGACAGATGATGGAAAACAAAGATCTGCCAGGAGGTGAACAGGATGTGGTTTATTCCAAACAGCGTTATGAGGTTCCTGTGGTTTGCAGTAACAGCAACTTCAATAGGCTACTGAGTCCTGAATAAAATGTCAGGAAGATTGAAAACTAAGTTTTATCTCCAAAGATGCAGAGAATTTGCTGAGCACATGAAACTCACATTTATTTTATTTCTGCAGCGTGCCAAAGAAGCCCTCATAGGCTCAAGGTTTAAACTGGCCACAGTAACAATATTTGGGAAGTCAAAAATCAGGGTAGACAAATGGTGAATATTAAAAAAAAATCACCTGTTGGAATTAACATTCGATTCTTCACACGTGTTATTGATTCTATACACAGAAATGATGGAAAATCCAATGTACAGCCAGGTCTCAAGGACATCAGGCACAGACCAGCAGTGGAGTGGAGATGAGCTCTGTGCAAACCAGATCTTGCACCAACGTGGAAGAGAGGATAGAGAATGGTGTTTGCTATAGTGAAATATCACTTATCACTGTAAATTATATTCACTTTGGCTTGCACTGTCTTGAAAAATTATGTTAGCAGAAATATAGAACTTCTTGGTTAAACAAAATTGGAGTGAGATTTAAAGGATTTACATGAGGATTTTCTTCAGAGACAGGTGAGGAAGAGCAAGGCAGACTTCTTTAGAGACAATTGGGTCAAGAACCACCTTGTTTTCCTCTTTGTATTGCAAGTTTCAAGTTAGTATTCATATGCATTAATGTAAACACAAATAATTTGCATATTCTTATAGCACAGAAACTGTCATATACAAAATTAATTTTGGACATGAAAATTTTAAAGTGAGAATCCAATTTGCACTTATACCAAAGAAAATCTGAATTAACACTCCAGAAGTGTTAAAGGAAATCCAAACTTGATATAGTTAACTATTGAGCATTATAATGTCCCATGACCATATGCAAAAACTTAAGAATTGTTTATTATTAAATATTTACATACACAAGAAAAAGGTATATGCAGTTACACTATTGAGACTATAAATTCATGATAAAGAAAAAATCTAAATTTTCAGTGTGCACATCAATTGACGGCTTCCTGTATTCAGGTAGAAATATATTATTGACCATTGTTCAGTGAAAAACTTAAAAGAATTGTGAAGATTTTGAAAAGGATGAAACTCAGTGCTCTAATGCAGTTTATCTTAAGTGATCTGCTTAAAAACCTACAGAATGTAGCAGAGAATAATCTCTGTATCTTTACTGGATCCACAACTGCATGGTCAGATTGTAATTCGCAATTAAATTCCATTCACTTGCTCAAAGGCCTTTTGATTAAGTTTAGATTTTATTAAATTAGGTTAGGTTTTATTGCATTCCACAGGATTTAGTTGTAAGAGAAAATGGAATTGGATAGCATACAGTCTAGTACTCCAGTCCAGTGCTCCTGTATGTATTGGAATCACCTTTTCATTGCTGGTGGCATCTTCAGCCTCACGACTCCCGAACATATTTAGCATTTCATTTTCTTCCATTCCAAGCTCTGCTTCTAACAACAAGTTGAACATTATCTGTTCATATGGGTTAGACAAACCGAATTTCTCTTCTTTAACACCCAATCCAACATCTATTAGAGAAAGCAGAGGGATGCCCACTGATTTTATGAGGAGCTAAATCAGTTGCAAATCAGAATAAAAGTGGTGCAAGTAGGAAAGAGTTTTGCAGCCTCAGATTATAAAAGTACATGGAGCTGCAGGAGTTGTGTGAGATCTTTTCTGAATAGGCATCTTAGACCCAGGTCCTCAGTAATGTTTAAGCCTACAAAGCATTTTGAGTATCTGAGACCTTTCTAAGAGCAGATAGGTTGAACACAGGATAAAGTGGTACTTATTGTCACAGATACAGTTCTCTTCCTGCCTATGGGTTATCCTATTGTCATCACATCCTTCCCAAATGAAGATTTAACTTTTATCTAGAAAATGTGAATCCTGGCTGTTCTTTCCTCTCTTCAGGATGACCCTGCCCAAGTTGACTTCTTGAGGAAACTCTAAGTACACCTTGACACAATCTCTTAGGTCGTCTGCACAGTGACCTGATACCAACATTTTCACATCTTTCTAAAATTAGCTGGAGGCTGCTTCTTTTATATTTTAATATTCCTTGAAAAAACACATGCCTGGAAAGTCAGTGTGGATACAGTTTTGATTCCATCCTAACACTGGGACAATCTAATGGTTACAAATAATTACATCAGAACAGCAGAATAAGAATTGTATAAAACAAGAATCAAAGCAGAGAAAATATGACTCAGCTCCTCTCTGCTCCACTCCTACCACATCTCTGAATTACTGCTTTCTCCTAGAAGTGCATTTGATCTGAAGTGCATTTGCAAGAAAGGAAAAAAATTTTGATGAATATTTCTTCTCCTGTGAGCAGAGGTCTCCAAGCAGACCTTCCATGAGTGATGTCATGGGCAGAATCACTAGTGGATCAGAACATGGGAGATTCTTTTACAGATGTGGTTGCACGCAGCTTCTTCATGATTCTTCCATATCTATTTTGCTCTCAGTCCCTTCAGTAGAGTTCTACAGATCTGATTTGGGAACCACAGCAATATCTAATGTTGGCTTCTCTAAATCAGAACAGGCTAAGGTCCATGTACACTCCATTAGCAATCTCTCTTGGCATTGCACAAAAAGATGGATCATATTCTGACCCCAATGTTCATGGTTCTGTCTCCAGAGTTTCTGTCTCCAAGGACTGTGGTACTAGTGAGGATGAAAGCAGGGTTTATATTTTGTTACAGGCTTTGAGTTTGGCCACAGCCTTGGCATTTCTTCAGAGCTGCACAAGGACTGGACCCATCTCTACAGCTGGCAGCAAAGCATTACTGCCCTGCTAGCAAGAGGAGTGCCTCACTGTCCTGGAACTGGAAAGGGGCTCCTGTTTGAACTGCTGTTGCTTCTGCTACCAGAGAAACATCTGTATGGAAGACTGGCTCCTGTCTTCGTGGTGTCATTCATCACAATGCCCCTATAGCACCCCTGTACCTCCATCTCTTTCATGCAAGCTTAGGACTGTTCAGAAGACAATTGGGGGACATCTGATGCTCCTGTCCCTCAATGCAAAGCAAAATGCATGATCCCATGAAAAGCAAGTGATGTCTGTTTTTCCCCAGTCCACTTTCCTAAAGCCAGCAATATTCCTGTGGTCACACTGTCCCAACCCAGGACAGAGGGGCTGTTTCCATCACACAACAGATCCATACCTTGTTTTTCATTGTGCTCTGTGCCCATCCTGTTTATCTCTTCTGAACTGCATATTGTTTCCACTTTAACAGCTCCTGCCAGCTGTTTTCTTTTGGTACCTTTTATTGCAGATAGAATTTCAAGGGCTTCCAGGGGGAAGCTGCTGAAAGCACTGCAGCTCTCAGACTCACTTCAAAGCAACTTTCATCATTTTTCACGCGCTCTTTTTAGGACTCTTCTTCTGTTCTTTCCCCAAAACAGATTCTCTCAAAGATCACACTGGGAGATAGCACTATTTATGGCACTTCACCAGGAGACATTGTGTTTTTTGTCCGATTTGGACACATCCACTGTCCTGTCAGTGAGGTCTCCTCCCCATCTCACTTGTAGTTTGTTGTTGGTAGGATTTTTTTCCAGAGGAAGGGGTGGGAGGAAAGGTTATTGTTGGAATTTAGCTGCCAGAAGCCTGAGGGTCAACTTTAATTTAGTTGAACCTCCCATCATTAAAGAGATTGTAGCTTCTGCACTGGAGCAGGCAGACTCATCTGTGGGAGGCCCTGGCTTCACACCAACACTAATTGTGGCTGAATTGTTCTTACAAGCTGTGAGGCTTTGTTGCTGAACTTAGAGGAGAGATAGCCCATCAGTTTCACAACTGTCTCAGGGTGGGGAACAGGAGGGGAAAGAAAATTCCTGCCTAACCCATGCCCTTGATGAGCAGCCTGCCACCCTCCCCAGGCACAGGGCAGGGCTACTATCCTGAAGAACTGAAGGCTGTGACCTGAAAAGTGGAAGGGAAAAAAGGAGCAGTAAGTCTTGAAAGGAGAGGGTCAAATGCCTAAAGGAGAGGGGTGGGAATGCCCAAATCCAGCAATGATATAAAGGGCTGTGACCTTGTGGATTAGTACAGATACACTCCTCTAACTCAGATGCTTTTTGTATTTGTCTATTTAAATTCTGGTTCTTCCACTTGACTAATTTCAAAACTCACCTGGTTAAGGCCCCAACTAACCTGTGCTGTCAATCTGACTCTGCTTTGAGCAGGAGGTTGAACTAAGTAATCTTCAACATCCCCTTTCACTCCAAACTTACCTGGGATTCCATGAGGAAATCCATTTCAGAGAAATCGTATTTAAACCAATAAAACTCTTGGTGAAGAATAGAGAATTTTGAAAGGGATGAAGACTCATTTCTCATTATATATGTAGACAGGAATATATTGTAAATCTACCTTCCCCCTATTAACACCACTGAAAAGAGAGGGAGACTGAGGCCACCTTGCCATGCTTGTGAGGGCTCACACTCCATAACAGTACAGTGCAGAAGGTAGCAATAGCAGTGAACAGTCAAAATGCTTAAACCTCCTCTCCCACTGTGCATCCAGAATTTAACAAGGCATCAGTAGCTGAGAGCACAATCCCACATCCCTCTCCTCAACAAGCATGGCTCAAAGTATCACCAGAAACACACCCCTCTGCTGCCTGCAAAACCAAGGGTAGATTTCTGTATTTTGTGATGCAAACTGTGCAAAGGACACAGCATCCAGTCAGGACCTGGAGCCAGGACCAAGGCACAATGTCCTGCTGGTTGTTACTGCTCACTGGTGGTTCATGGCTGCTCTTCTCTGCTCTGAATTAGTGGTTGCAGAACTGGATAGCTGGACAGTGGCATCTGGAGGTGCAAACTGATCTTGGATTTGCTTTGCCCTGAACCTCTGCACTTGAAACCATGATTGCTCAATGGCCCATCTTTCAATCCTTTTGTCTTAATTCTTAAATAAATAAATAAGTGAAAAGCAACCTCTATTTGTCCCTCCTTATCCATTATTCAAACAAATTAGTTTAACAATTACAGAACATCTTGTATCTATAGCTACCAAATGTTCCTGAGTGATATTGCCCACACACTCAAGTGGAAGACTGCCAAACATATCATGGATATTTTTTCTCTTAAGCATTGAAGGCTGAAGGACATACTGAAGTTAGTTGCTGGATTTGTGCCTTTGGAGCACTTTCTTTGGGTCATTTGAAAAGCAAAGGCAAATCTTTTCCTGAATTATAGCTCCAAAGTGTTGGGTGGAAAACTGAACTGAACTTGAGATATTTGGGATGGTCTCCTGGCAATCTGCTGGTATGAGAAGATGGTGTGGTGTGATAAAAGAGATGAATTTTTAGAGGAAATGCAGCTTGCTTCATGGGTATGGAGTTCCTGGGCTGTATTTGAAGACTTCTACTGAGTTCCTTGTGACCTTGTCTCCCTCTGAAACAGGTACTCCACTGAGAATACTGTCTTCCAATCTGTTTGGTAAAGCATTAAAAAGTTTCCACCTCTCAATCTCAAACATCAAAGAATTTTTATCATTAATAAAACCCTGAGAACTGCATCATTTTGAGGTTTGGTTTTTTGAGGTTTTTTTTTTTTTTTTTTTGGTTATATGTAAAAAATAAATTCTCATGTGAACAAAAATTGTGGGTCCATAGTGAAAACACAATTTACCAGTCTGAAACAATCATCTTCAGGAACTATGACCTTTTGGTGGAAAAATGCTTTTCTTGCTGTATAATCCCTGCATACATAGGATGTCTATTACTGCAACCATTTTCTTGCATAAATGAATAGCTGTGGGCAAAATATTGCACAAAAATTGATGAAACTCACAGAAGCTGTGGGCACACATTACAGCTAATGGAGGCTTTTCCCAAGGAAAGGCAGCAGAAGTATCATAGTGGCAAATCTATCACATCATTGGACTATGAAAATTGTAAGAAATATTCTAGGATACACTAGTATAATAAAATAGGAAGCCTGTGGCAATTGTAGAGACTACAAGAGCTCATAGCCTAAGGCTTACTCTGATTGCAGGGAAAAATGATCTTGTCTTCAATTTCTCAAGATACAAGCCAAATGCCTTGCAAATTGGTCACATTCCATTTAACTCATATTAATCTACATCATGTTGCCTGGGGGTCAAACCCATGTTTTTGTTGTATTTTTCTTTTCTCCCCCCTAGACTATATCTCTTTTTGGCTGTAAAATGTGCTGAAAGCTGTACAAGAGACATTCACAAATATGCTTCTCATTACCAGCATGGTCTGAACAGTGATGCCTACACAATTATGCTAATGTGTTTTGCTTCAAGTTCATGTAAATCAAGCTGGTGGGTCAGTCCATTTTAGCTGTGTTAGCACTGCAAGAGATTTTGGTCAAGGAAACGAATTCTGTTAGACATAATTTGCTTCTACTGACTCCAAAGATACAGAGATCTCTCAAATGCAACAACAAGCTCATTAACTGCTGTGTATAGGGTCAGTTTATCAGGTATTTCCAAGACTCTTAAAGCAGACCATGCACAGTGCCCTAATTCAGCCTCCAAGGAGCAGCCTTTAGGTCTGGAAAGAAAGTGCTTTTCCTCTAACTAGCTTCCCTGTTAAGGAAGTGAAGCTGAAAGCTGAATTAAATGTTTCAGGCTATTAAGAAAAGCGTTAAGCCACTTTAAGATTAAACTGGGCATATTTTGTATGCTCAGAGAAAAAACCTTGTTCTCTTTCATGCCAGCAAAATAGAGAATCTCTTAAACTTGTCTATTGGCCTATAAATATTGGATACAAGGTCAGCTATGCCCTTACTGGAAAATGTTTCTTTTTGCTATATCAGCTGGGATTTCTCTCCAGAGAAATCTGATCAGAGCGGCGTGACCAGAACATGCTTTTAAATGAAAATTTGAGCATGGAGCAGAGATACGGGGAGATACTCTCAGCTCACTAGTTCAGCTTTTCCCAGAAATGCACTGCTTAACCCTGCATCAGAATGGTCTGACACCACCTCAGACTTGGTGTGCAGATCTTTTCAGGTCCCTCACCTGTGCTATCCATCCTCCAGAAGATCCAGACATGTTTCAAACATGTATATTATACCTCTTTACCATTAAAAAAAAAATAATTTACCATTATGCCTTTGTAATGCCCTGGCTTAGACTGTTGCTGCCTGAGACCCTCCTCCTCAAGCCAAAGTTCAGTCCTGGTGTTCTCCATCCTTGGCTATCTTTTCCAAGCCTCTGCAATATTAGGTCTCAATTGCAGGAAGAAGAATTTCCATGGAAGTGGAGTGCAGCTGGGAATCACCCCCATGAGAACAGCTCAGCTGATGTGCAAACATCCCTTTTGGGGGCTCCAGAGGACAAAAGAATGGCTTCCCTTGAGGTTTGTGAAGTCCATTCACCTGGATAACTTCCCTTGCCCACAAAGTGCACCTTCAAAACTTTTAGAGGCATAATTATGAATTCTTTACAGTACATCCCAAGGAAAAAAAAAAAAAAAAAAAAAAATTGACCCAAGGACCTCTCTAAAGGAGTCTGAAATCACACATGGATTCACCACACCTTCACTCTCTCCTGCCAACACCAGCTAGACTGTCCCCAAGCTGACTGAGCCCCCAGCTGTCTCCCTGCACGCTGTCTGGTGGGAGGGAGAACCACGCTTGTCATCTGCACTCCCGAGCCCCCTGATGTGACAAGCTGTATTTGCCTTTAACCCAGGCACAGGCTTCACCTCCTCCTGCACTGCTTCTTCTTGATAAAAGAATCAGCTCCTGAAGCCATCGCCATGGATATGAACAGATGCAGGGAGGAGAATGTGAACAGCACAAACATTATGTTCCTCCCAGAGCAGCGCTCCTGTCGCTGCCCGTGCCACATCTGTGTTTTTGAAGGGAAATGTCATAACATTGCTAATCAATAAGAAGAGTGACAGGACCATTTGTCATGAACGAGCCGGCACTGCAGCTGTTGCAGTCACCCTGTCCCTGAGCTTTGTGACAAGCAGCAGAGAGAGGGAAGGATGGAGGGAGGGAAGGAAGGAAGGAAGGAAGGAAGGAAGGAAGGAAGGAAGGAAGGAAGGAAGGAAGGAAGGAAGGAAGGAAGGAAGGAAGGAAGGAAGGAAGGAAGGAAGGAAGGAAGGAAGGAAGGAAGGAAGGAATATGTGGGCGAGCAGGCAAACAGCCTGGCAGGAAGTGCAGGGTTACAACAAAGGACACCAGACACCCTGCGAGGGAGAGGAGCCCGCTGACCTTTAGTCCGGGTGCGCCGCCGCATTTGCATCGCGTTTGAACTGCAGATGTTCCTCGCTGCTCCGCCGGTCAGGGCGGCGAGCGGCTGATCTTAGGGCTCGGGGAGAACTTAATGAAGACTTGAAGCTGTGGGCTGCAATTAAACCTGTAAGGAGGCGGTGTGAGGAGGGGGTCAGGGAGCCCCGCAGCTGCTCCGCCGGCGGCGATGTCCGTGCTGACGGGCACGGCTCCGCTCCACAATGAGAGCACTCGTGCGTGCCGGGGCTGCCGGCGGAGGTGGCAAAACTGAGCTGCCCTTTCCCACCCCATTGAAATAATTCTTAGATTAGCAAATTTATCTTGATCTGCCGGTCTATCTGTGTGTTGCACTGCCACGTATAACGCTTTTCCCTAGACAGATCAGGCCAGTAAATAGAAAAGGATTAAATATCAATATAGTGAAAAGCATGTAAGGAAATAGAGGGAAACAGTCCTTCTTTTTCAAATCGTGCTTTTTCATAGGCAGAGTTTGACCCTCAACATGGTCTCCACAAGGAAAGAAAGCTGCCTGCTGCAAAAAAGAGATTTGCTTCTCTGCTGCTGAAGATAGTCAATTAAAACAAAATGCACGTATCACTTATGGTGTCTGTACCCAACCGAGAGGATGTCCGCAGGCTTAAAAGGATGCAGGCTCCAGCTTGGATTGCACTTCTGAGCAATATCCACCAAGGTGCAAATACAATACTGATCCCACACGATATTTCTGAGTTTGACAGTAAATGTGTATAACTAGCAGCAATGACCAGATCTTCCCCCAGTGTCACCTTAGCAGCAGCTAATGCCACCTGAGGGCTGTCTCCTGACACTCACGTTCAGATTATGATGCTGGAGCTCAGCAAAACACAGCCGAACTATTTATTTTGTAACCAAAGTTTCTTCTAATGGAAAAGTGCAATTTTTTTTTCTCTTATTCACTGCTTTGAAAAAAAAAAAAAAAAAAAAAAAATCAATCCGTTTTGGCAGTATTTTGTTTCCAGAACTTCTTGTCCCAAAACAAAGCATTCCCTTAAGGTTGAAGTGGCCCATTTGAAAACATTTCTGGGATGGAATCTTTTCAGTTTTAATTTGGAAGTGATTTTTTCCCACATGCAATTCATTGTTATTATTTTCACACAGAAACACATCGACAAGCTTTCAAAGGGAACACTTGGGCCAAAGTGCTTTGCTTTCATAATAGTGGAAAGTTTTGATTGACCCGAAGTAACATTTTATCAGACCTCCATTGCACACAGAATTTCACTTGCATATATATTTGTGGGGTTTTTTTTTTGTTTGTTTGTTTGTTTGCTTTTGGTTTTTGGGGGGTTTTTGTTGTTGTTGTTGTTTTGTTTGTTTGTTTGTGGAGTCTTTTTGAACCAGGAAAAATATTTCCATACATGAAAAGGTCTGGTTAGCCTTGATTTTATGAGTCCTCCCAGGAGTTAGTTCTCCCTCCCTGCTGCTCCTCCTGCTCAGGCTAAAAGCAGGCAAGGTTTGGGTACTGCCTGCTGTAACAGCCATCACTGGATTTCACCCCATTGCAAAACCACTTTTATTACCCTCACAGCCTCCTCCAAGGGCGAATTCATTACAGCTGGGAGGTCTGATCAGAATGCATGAAGTGCTGCAGCAATGGCCAGGCTTGAGAGATAATTCGTCAAAGTATTTGTCATTTCTCATATATTTAAACATGCTGCAAAATCTTCAGGCACCTGTACCAGCAGTCCAAGAAGTGGTCACATAGAGAGATGAAATTTTGAAGAAAAGGGGTAGGTCAGGAAGGTTGAATTCATTTTAAGGAATGATATAGCTTTCACAGCAATATATCTACTGCCTGTAATTTATAGCCTGGGCTGCCATAATGATCCTGTATCCCTTTTTCTTTGTGCAGTTCCAGTTCAGTGAAGAATTTCAGCATACACTTTGATTGACAGGGCAGATGGTAACATTGTTTGCCGTTAATGTTAACCTATTATTTAATATATGTGTTAGTTTTATTATTTTTTAACAGGATACTAGTGACTATAAAGTTTAATTGACCTTTTTTGCCAATAAATAAATCATCGCTGGTTTCAGCAAGGATTGTACTTTTATCTGCCAATAAAAAGCTGAAGGAAACCTCTTAACTGCACTCCTTCCTCTTTCCTTTTCTCTTTCATCTCTTTAAGACTCTTCTTATGAACAGCACCCTGGAAAAAAATTCTCCAGGGATGGAATGGGCAGCTCTATATATGGGTAAGTCAGGGTTTACATCAGAGAAAGAAATGGGATTTAAATTTCTGCATGGTAAATTCTGTCTCTCAAAGTCCTGACAGTGTTGGAACTGAAATTTTATCCCAGGAGAACACAGGCTTTTTTCCCATCTTGTTTGCACTGGACTTTGCAACTCTGGGGCCTTGGGTGTCACACTTGTACTTCTAGCAAGGGGAAGGGGCAGCAGAATCAGGCTGAATGTACTAAAAAACTTAAATAAGAAAATCTGATCATGAGTAAGTTTAGAATAAGCTTCCCCTACTTTATTTACTGTTGGGTGCTACAAAAAGAATATGCCATGCAGTTTTAAGCTGTATACCAGGAGTACATGATTGATGCAGGCACTAGAGCCCAGGAGAGGCTCAGTGGGTTCTGAGGGGATGGCCAGCTGCACTTTACCAGAACAAGCTGCTGTGCATCCTGCATGCTTTTCAATGGCTCCTTCCTCTTGGTTTTCTCCTCTCCCTGATTTAAGACTATCACCTGACAGATTTTTGTTTTCCCTGTAAGCACTTCAGGCCAAAGTCATTAGAGGGCAGAAAAAGAAAACTCAGTTTGGTTATCTGAAGCTTTTTGCTTAGCTGACTCTGGAGAAAAGTCCTTCCAACCACAGAGAAAGAAAAGTCTCATTTTTCAAAACTGTGAATTCATTAAGAGATCTCATATGCGTAAAAACCAGTGAAGCTGAACGAAATGTAAATTTTTCTGGCTGAGAGAGATTTTCTTATGTTGTTATAAGCATCTACAGCTAACACTGGATTTACATTTAGTTGGGACTTTTAGCATCTGACTTCTTAACTACATGCCTCAGGTTTTCTAAGGGCTAGGGTTTGGGAAAGGAAACTTGCAGCTGGGAAGGTAGGACAAGTAATGAAAACCCTGTGAACAGGCATACACAGCATGTGCCATCATAAAATTAGATGCTCCTCTGGGGTAGAATTTCTTAGATTTTTCTCTGCCACACATCTGGACACATTTCTGATTGCTTGAGAAGTAACAAACTAGCATTCATATATACATACATACATTCATACAGACAGACAGACAGACATACAGATAGATAGATAGATAGAACACATGCAGATCAACTAACATATACATATATATATATATAAAACACATGCAGACCAAAGACATGAAGAGCACAAGAAAAGCCAAACTGAGAGGTGGGATTTCCCTTTTTTTTAATGCAATGATCACCACTCCAGTCAAATGCAGAACACAAATGTAGTTTCCCTTTTCTTGTCCTATTCAATTGAAGCAATTAAAATTGAGAGGGACTACAGAGAAGATGAACCTCAGTCAATGGAGCCTAGTCCAGCTCTGAATAAATTTCTGTGTACAGTAATAAGAACAACACATCTTTTATTACTGCAGAATTGCTGCATCAGGTGAGATCAGAGGGGCTGCTTCTCATCCAGTGTTTTGGGGAGCTGGGATGGAGTTGCTATTACACCAAGCTCTGGTCTTAACAGAGGATGCTCCCTTAGCAACCCCCTGGCTTTTCACCAGACAGCTGGAGGATACTCCTTGACAGTCTGATCCCAAAGAGAGCAAGGCTCTGACATGCTAATGTGCAAATCCCTTTTAGAGGTGAGAACAGAATTATTACTTTTCACGCTGAGGTTACAATGCTGTTTCTGGTAACAGCATCAGGCAAATGGGCAGGTGCTGCAGCTATGCTGGTGCTATTATGGAAACCTGACTGTGATGGGCAGCAGGGATGCAGAGAGGATGGACAAGAAGCCCACTTAGACCTGCATGCAGCGACTCCAGCCCCAGGACAGACTTCATGCTGTATTTTGCCATCCATTTAATGGTACAGTGGAAAGCAAAAATGGGCAGTAATGGGCTGACAGCCTTTGGATGGGTTAGACTTGCTTTTCTGTGCTGTTTGTTCAAAATTCTTTTTGGTGTTATTGGAATAATTTTTCTCCATTTTTCCTGTGGGCTGTGAACAATTAATCCTAAAGGTTCCTATAACATAAGGAAGCAGCTTTGAGTAAGTATGGGAACCCATTTCCTATGTGCAGCATTGCAGACAAAATCCTTCATCTTAGTCTATTTGTAGAAAATCTTATTTGCCTTTTTGCCTTGCCTACAAACTTAAGTGATACAAGTCTTGTTTCTTTTCTGGGACCTGGAGGGCTTCTCACCCTTGTAGATCAAAAACAATAAATTTAATTCTCTGCCAGAAATGACTCATTGTCTAATGTGCCTTAACACACAGGCACTATCTTCTTTTGCCACTAGAGTCTGGGTGGAGGCAGTTGTGTCTCCTCTTGGATCAGGGCTGTCTCCTCTCATCATATTACCTTTATTGCATTGAGGTATTCCTAGGACAACTCATCTCTTCTTTAACATCATATTATCCATGAAAGAAGCCTCTGCTAAGCAGAGATGACAACCTATGAAAGCTTTTTCTTATGCCAAGGGAACTGAATTAGAGGAGAAAACTGCTGCAGGATTGTTTGGGAAAGTGTGGATCCCACTGGCCTCCATCCACTAAGGCAGGAAGGCATTGTTTTAACTTCAAACACACAAATATTTGACTTCAGTGGGACTCTGCAAGTGGAGACTCTCTGGTTCTCAGAAATTCCAACAGCAACAAAACTTCCTCTGTGATTTCCTTTTCTTTCAGGTTACCTACCAATATCTCAGATTATTCACTGTTCTGGCAAGCTACATGACATACAGCTTCAGTCCCAGAGTCTTGAATCTGTCTGAATTGAAAGAATTTGTATTTTTGTGCTCAGTTCCATGTTACCTCCAGAGATCCATTCTTTTTGTTTGCTCCTTTCTTTTTGTGTGCTCTGAGACTTGTAGAAACAATGCACAAAAACAGGCACTAAAACAATGGACTTCTTGTAAAATTCAGGTTTTCTACTTTTCTACACCAGGCCAACATTAAGTGAGCTACAGGTATGCTTATGAGAGGTTTATCTCAGTGAGAGTTTTCCATGGGATGATGATGTGATGGATAACTTATTCTGAGAAGATGACTGAAATAACTACATTTAAAATTAAGCACATATGAGCGTGTGGGTCACTGTATTTTCAGTCATGTTACTGAGAGAATAAAGACTTGTGTCTGAGAACTGTAGGGATTTGCAAGTGCCAGTGTAGGACCCTTCCTGGGGATGGATGGGAGCTCTGGTTTTGAAGGTCGTTGCTGCTCACCTTCTGCTTAATCTGTGCCAGCTGAAAGAGGGAAAGCTCCAGGGACAGAAATGGTGAACACATTAGCACCTGGCACCTGTGATTCTTCCTCTGCTATCCTGCATGGCAGGGAAGCACTTTCCCATTGTGCAGTGAGTCCTGCAGTGAGCCATTTCTGCTTCTTGCAGACAGTTTTGGAAAGATCCTAACTCTGTGTCTACAAGAGGCACAAGGAAAAGAGTTTACACTGAAGGACACAGCAAGTAAATATTCACAAATGATAAAAATACCAAGGTATTTCTTTGACATCCCAGAAAATGTTTTCCCTGTCATGATATAGTCTAACAGCTGAAATCAAGCCCAGAACTGACCAGCTTCATCACTTCTTTAACAAGCAATTTTCTTATTTTCCCTCTCTATAAGGTTTTTCAGACAAATCAGCCTAGTGCTCTCAGCTAACATGTGAGCAGCTTATTCAACCATTCTGTAACCTCCCAAGAGCACTATACTACTGCTACAAAGCTCAGAAAAATATTCCCCAAGGCTTCTGAGATGGGTTTCAGGGTAAATAATTTGCTCAAACTGTCTTCCCCTTTTTCTGGCAGACTCAGCTCAAACCTGAGTCCAAACAGAGATATTAGACTAATCACCAGCTCCTGGGAGCCAAAACCTTCTCCCTCTTCCAAATACACCAATCCCTTTTTGCCTACCAACCTGCCTTTTCTCTGACACAGGAATCTCAATTTCTATTTGCTGTAGCTTTTAACCCTGAACCTTCCTGATCAGACCTTGGAAAAATTCATCTGATCACCAATCCAAGTAGTATTTAAAATCAGCAAATACATATTTAAATTCAATAGAAAGATGAGCATGTGTGTTTTAAATCATGATTTTTCTGTTAAATAACTTCTTACATGTTCAGAGTTATGTGATTCCAGCATGACTTGTGTATGGGATTCTTTAGGAGAGGTATTAGAAGCTCAGGGCTCCAACAGGGCTTGATCAATTTGTGTCACAAAGTACTAATCCATTTAGGTACCACAGTATAGAGAAAACAGGAGTATGTACTGTCAGCAAACAGGACAGAGATCACATAAAATCCATTCTGATAGCAGAAATATTACCAATGGTGCTGATAGACAAGAAAATACAGACTGACACTGAGCACTATATTGCTCATGCTTTAGGCAGTAACTGAGCCACTGAATCATCTCCTCCCTATCACATGTTGAGAGGGGTGAGGAGGGGAACATCCATTGAAAGGACCTGAATGTGCTGCACCTCTCCTCTGCATGTGGGGTCTGCAGATCTGGTCCCCTCAGACTCAGCCTATGCTCCCACATACCTCAGACTAACAGCTGTGGATGTTGGCACCTTGTTGATTATCCTGCTCTTCAGGCAAGCTTGTCTAGTCTGGAGAAGCAGGTTCAGTTATTCCTCCCCACCTTACTGTCTCACAGTAAGCTTTCATCTGCTGAAGTGTTTCTTTGAATGCAAATTCCTGGTGATGGTGCTTTATTTGGCTTGTGAATGATCACAGAAAGTACAAACTAATAAAGTAATAACAGTAAGTGTTTTGTTTTCTATCTTGGTGCTTCTGCTTTTACTGGCACATCAGCATGTATGTGATCCAATGGGTCACGTTGGTTTGATGAGGTGGGAATCATGCTAGGATATATTTGACTTCCCAGCTTGACTAACTAGGTGCCTCTTAGAGCTGGACTGAGTAGGAGTGACTGTCAAGACCAGTCTGAAGGAAAGCTCAGATGGATAAGTTTGCAACTATAGCACCATATCCCCATGGAGTACAGCAGAAGAATTTGATCTTTGGAGAAACAATCACTCACAAACCACCCATCCCAAATGTTGTGACTCCCCTACCTCTGGGAATGCCCAGATCTCTGCTGTAACCATCAGGTTTCAGAGTTCCCTGTGCAGCAGCTACTTGCATAGGATGATTCTGGAATGAAGATCTTTACAGATGTACAGGAAACCAGCACATAATAAGAGGGCATATACTGGCATACACTGGCACAGAGGGGCAGGGAGGTGGTTCCTGCTCTTGCACCAGAAGATGAGGCTTAAGGTGTCCGTGGGTTTAGAGAGGCACACCTGGGGAACAGGTCCCACCAAAAGCTCTGCAAACATGATTGCCTGTTGGAGAGCCAGGGGCACTGCATCCCACTGCAGCCCTGCATCCCAGTGCAGCCCTGCATCCTAGTGCAGCCCTGCATCCCACTGCAGCCCTACATCCCAGTGCTGCACTGCATCCTAGTGCAGCCCTGCATCCCACTGCAGCCCTGTATCCCAGTGCAGCACTGCATCCCACTGCAGCCCTGCATCCCACTGCAGCCCTGCATCCCACTGCAGCCCTGCATCCCAGTGCAGCCCTGCATCTCACTGCAGCCCTACATCCTAGTGCAGCCCTGTATCACAGTGCAGCCCTACATCCCACTGCAGCCCTGTATCCCAGTGCAGCCCTGCATCTCACTGCAGCCCTGCATCCCATTGCAGCCCTGCATCCCAATGCAGCACTGCATCCCACTGCAGCCCTACATCCCACTGCAGCCCTGTATCCCACTGCAGCACTGCATCCCACTGCAGCCCTGCATCCCACTGCAGCCCTGTATCCCAGTGCAGCCCTGCATCCCACTGCAGCACTGCATCCTACTGCAGCCCTGCATCCCACTGCAGCCCTGCATCCCACTGCAGCCCTGTATCCCATTGCAGCCCTGCATCCCAATGCAGCCCTGCATCCTAGTGCAGCCCTGCATCCCACTGCAGCCCTGTATCCCAGTGCAGCACTGCATCCCAGTGCAGCCCTGCATCCTAGTGCAGCCCTGCATCCCACTGCAGCCCTGCATCCTAGTGCAGCCCTGCATCCCAGTAAAGCCCTGCATCCCATGGCAGCCCTGCCTCCACTCTGCCTGGGAGCAATGGGTGCACAAACGTGGATAGCAGCATCCCTTCCTGCCATTCCTGCTTGCTCTAAATCCAGTCATGAAAGCTGTGGCAGTGCAAGGACCTTGTCAGGCAGCCCCTTGAGATCAGGTTTGATTTCAGCAGTATATGGAGCAGCAACCAGAAGACAGTAATTTCCTATTGCATTCTGGAAATTAAATTAGTCACATTTTGTACCCTCTTGCTAATTACAATCTGACTTTTTGCCTTTTATTTATATTTTCAGAAGTTTTCATCTGGGAGACCTGTTACATTTAGTTTACCTCATATCTTGATCATCACTCTTATTATTCTTATAGCTGGCAGCTGTTGAGGGAAACAGCCCTTTGCCCTGTAGTCTCACACCTGAGACATCAAGGGAAACAAAGACTTATGTTTGAAAATAGGCTGTGCCCTCGTGGCATGTGGTGATATAAATGATCCAAGAATTGAAAAAAAAAATGCAGTGATAAAACTGATAGTCAGTCAAAAAGTATTTTCTTAGGAAAGAATTCCTTGGGTTCAATAAAAAAAAAGCAGAGAAAAAAAAAAGCTTCACGCTTTTACAGATGTATCTCACAAAGTCTGATTCTATTCCTGAAGTTTCTGGATAGCATTTGAGTTCACAGCTCTGATGAACTGCCCTTTTGTTCCCAAAGGCAGAATTTCTTTTTCCCTTGGAGGAAATGAAAAGTCAAGAGAAGGCACTATTGAACCATTTGATCAGTGCCCAGATCTGGCTAGGCTTTGAAAAAGGAAAGTATGCAGCAACGCTAACCTTTAAAGACCCCCATTTAAAAATTTCAGATATAAAAGGATAAAGATAAAGGTAATAGTCTGAAAAGATTTCAATACAGAGAAAAGAATCAAGTGTCTGACAGCAAAATGCTAGTTAAAAATAATCATGGGAAGATGATTAAGTTACTGCAAAAAAAATTATACACACCAATTTGAAAAGGAAAAGCAATTCTTACCCTATTAAATTGGGCTTTTATAACATTTCACTGCTTCTAGATTTGCAGAAAGATTTCTATACACTTTGATTCCCCTGCTATTCATTGTCTTCTATGCCTTATGAAAATTGAAAAGACCATATAAACCTGTGGATAGGGATGTTTGTATGTATTTCCTATTTCCCATTTCACTCTCTATTGATGACTTATATAATCAGGATATTTCATCTGATTATTGTTTTTCCTCAGTCAGTACAACAAGTACATTTCAAATCAAGTTTGGTATGCACTTCCTGATTTTCTTTTGGAGGTCATTCAAAGACAATATCAACACTGTCATCTCATTTCATTCTTTGAGGAGAATCTACTTTGTTCGAGCCAACAGAGATCTCCCACTAAGGTACAATAGAGAACATTGTCCTACTGTGATTAAAGCTGTGTTCAGGGCAGCAGGTCCATTTGGCAAAGGATTTTGAGACCTTGACCTTTATCTTCTGCCCAAATTGCTATTGCCTCCTCCTTCTCCACCAAATACTTGTCTTAGAAATAAGAGAAAAGCAAAACAAAACAATACTTGCAAGTAGGTTAATAATGTTAATTCCTTTTTTCTTCTCTTGAGATGTAGTCAGCACTAGGTGAGAGTTTTGTGGTGAAGCACAGGCTTGTTAAAGCAAGCTGTGTCCCAAACAGGTGTCACTGGGAGAGTACATTCCACTGCAGGCTGTTTGCCTGGCTGATGGGACACTGAGTCTTCCCATTTCCTTCCTTTTTAACTTACTTTTTAAGCTGACTCCAGTTAGCAAATTGCAGAGTTCCTGTGCTCTGCAGCTTCTTTCAACTCAGAACAGGAGCTCTTAGGGTGCTCATCCCTTTTTAGAAACACCAGGGACCCTCCTTCAGGTCTGCACTGAGCATCTGGACACTGCTGAATCACTGGGTTGTACTAGAGCTCTCAGGACTCCCAGGGTCTGTGTCTGAAAGAGTTTTCTCCAGACAGAGGTGAGAGGCCACTAGGAATCAACCAAGCCATGCATAAAATACATATTCTCTCAGGCTCTCTGAATATATGTACAAAATTATGAAGTTATACCTAGATGAAGTGCTGCCTAATTTTCTATAGGTAAATTGGATGACTGGATCTGTCATGCTGAAAGAGACTCAAAATTTTTATACTTATCATGGAATCAACATTCTGTCTTTTGGATGGAGATTTTTATAACTTAGAGCCCACATCTTTTACATTTGCTTTTTAATTGAGACATCAAAAAATTTATTTAAAATATTGGAAACATAAACAGGGAACAAATATTTACCATTTCTCCTTCAAAACCTTATTTTTGAAATAACAGATCAGTTTTGAAAAGCATTTTGTGTTTGATGAAACTGCACATTCTGAGGGAATGACAGCTTGCCAGAGTTTTGGGGTCCTTAGCTTTAACCACAGCTCTGACAGCCACAGAAGAGCTAAGCTGGGCAAAAAGCCATCAATGGAAAATCCCATAAATTTCTATTTCTTCTATGGGATACATCTGGATGGTGTGAGGAAAATGGAGCTCACTTTGTATCCAAGTCTAGGGGTTTGATTTACCTCTGCAGAACTCTTGCAAATGTCTTTGGAGCCATGTGGGTTTAAGTCAGTCCAGCAGGACATGGATAGTTCTGGCCCCTGCCCAGGAAAGCGTTTGAGCACATGCTTAAGTGAAACCACGCCATTAGTCCCCTCTAGGGCTGCACAGCCAGGCTGAGCTGGGCTCCTGCACAGCGTCTGGTCCTGGGGAGCACATCTGGGGAACACATTGGGCTGCCTGAGCTGTTACACTCCGTGCAGGTAGGGCTGCAGTGCAGCCTCATCGGGGCTGTCTCCAATGGTGTAGGCAGATATCAGCCAGATAATGGGGCCAGGGCTGCCCTAACAGCTGCACATGCACACACAGGGCCAGTGTGAGGAGGATGGTGTTTGTCTTGTGCACAAATACACAAAAACACACAGAAATAACTTGTGCCACCACCTGGATGAAGTTACTTAATCCACTGCCAGAGGGCAGAGGAGGTGTAGTGTAATGGGGAAATCTGTGCTTAGCCAGGGCAAGTGAGGCTCTAATGCTGGGAGTCAGGCTGCCTCAAGGAAGCTGGGAAAGGCTTTTCTTTGCCCTTTTTTCATAAGCAGCTAAGAACATTAAGGCACAGAATTATGCCACAGTTTGCCCAGGAGGATGTCAGATAAGGAACTGCATAG
The DNA here is from genome assembly GCF_029582105.1 of Oenanthe melanoleuca. Classification (NCBI taxonomy): domain Eukaryota; kingdom Metazoa; phylum Chordata; class Aves; order Passeriformes; family Muscicapidae; genus Oenanthe; species Oenanthe melanoleuca. Next base: position 116,755,045 of record NC_079335.1, on the reverse strand, counting down.
CATCCTCTCTTTGCTGTACCCCTTGCAGGCAGTACCACTCATACTCACAGCTTTTTCAAGCTCAGATTACTTGGCAGGCATAGATTGCAGCTGGCAATGTCCTTTTCTCTCTGAGATTGTGGTCTTCTAATTAAAAACTACGTTTCTACTTTGCTCCCAGCTGCAGCAACACAGATAAAATCAAAGGTCAAGTCATAGTGATCTGCTCCAATCTAAAAGTAATGAACACCAAATTCAAGGCTTGTTCTTAATCCAACAATTTTCTGAAGTTAAAAGTGTTGTTTACTGTCATAATGACATCCCTTGTGTCCTTGGAGTACCAAGAACTCAGTTACAGAGCTGTGGGTCACTGAGGCCCTCCTGGCTCCTCATTGTCACATGGACCAATGAATGGCACATGCTTTTTGATGAGAGAGCTTGTTTGGAAAAGGAGTAATTGGCTGGTTGGAGCTGATGCCAGGATCTGATTGGAAGCAAGTGGTAACTTGTAGATAGCACTACAGGTGTGGTTGTGACCTGCTTAGGTAGAAGAGTCATCTTTGAATCATTATGAAGCCTTTATCATGCTAGTTATCATTCAGAGATGTTCCTGCTGTTCACAAACACATGCAGTCCAACCCTACAATGTTCTCTATGTCCTCCTGTTTAGTGAGAAGTGACAATTTGAAATGTCAATAAACCAGAAAGAGATGTCTTGACTTTTGCCTTTGTTACAAGGGCTTTGCAATACAATCAATAAGGGCTATACCAAAATAATTTTTCAGAGGCTTTGGAGACCTGCTGTGGCAGGTCATAAAACCCTACTGTGGTATAACTGTCCTCATCAACTGAGATTGTCAAACCACAACTCTGAAGCCCCATGCCAGTAAAGCTGGCATCTAGGCAGTGAGATGAAAGTATTAAAGACTCAGTATTTTTTCATAGTTTGGCTTCAAGAGGAGAGGCAGTGCCCCCTTACTTTCCAGGGATCCATCCCATTTTGGTTTAATATTCAGTAGATGGCACACAGAGTTTGGGTTGTCAGTGTATTCTATGAGGAATGCCCCGTTAGCTCACTGAGTCCCAGACCCAGCTGCTTGGAATTGGCTGGAGACACTTTCAGCTTTTGAAATAAATAATTTGAAAATGATGCTGTCCCTGTTCTGTCTTCAAAAGTAAAAGAAACTGCTCAAACCAGCAGTTGCTCTACCAAAGAAGGTCTCATTAAGTGATATTGTAATGCACAAGCACAGGTACTGGTGTCACAGATGCTATTTTACAACTACTTAACTGCAGAAGTAATGACACAGCAGAAGGTGGGAGTGAACATTAGCAGTGATCTTTATTCTGCTTCGTGTTCTCAGGTTATATCAAATTTTCTCTTTGTTGTACAACTGCAGCAATGTACTACATTAAAACTCAAGAACAAAAATTAAGAGCAGCTACTGTCATATGCATAAAATGCAAAATAGATTTATTTTTGACAAGGACAAGTTTCTAAAAAGAATATCATGTCATGCCTACAAAAATGTAGTAAGCTCTCAAACCAGATTCAAGCCAACCTCTTCAGTAAAGCCCCAGTTAAGAGGAAGATTTGAGGTTGCCAGGTTTTATTCTTAATTGCCTTAAATTAGGAGGTAGTGTTGAAAAGAGCATTTCACATGTGACTCCTTCTTTTTGCAGATACAGTAACTCCTTGCCTGTGCAGTGCATTACAGAGATCATTTTATAATGAGATGTGAAGCAAAGGGAAAGACATTCACAGGGGTTATGGGAAGAAGACCTGGAAGGTTCACATGGAATTTCAGCTCCACATCAAACACTGCTAGCAATAGAAAGTTCTCTATGCATATTTCACAACCAGCCAGCAGCTCCAGCTTTCCAGTGCCCTGGGTTACGTTTTAATCCAAAGGCATAACACTCTCACTGTTTCAATAGATGATCAATCAGAAAGGCCATTCTTGGGTTCACTTACACTCCACATAGCCATGGTCAACCATTCAGTACCTTTGACCCGACCTCTGAACGGAAAAATGCAAAGACAGCAACAGCCGGCTTCAGGAAGAAAAGCACACAACAAAAAGGCAGAGAAACATTTTCATAACAATAGGAACTGTTTCATAAAATGCTGACTACAAGCTCGACACAGAAATTCGCCTGTTGCAGAATGAAACTATTCAAAGGCTTAGGCAAATCGAGGAAGGTTTTAATATGCAGCAGCTGCTGAAAGCAAAAGCTTGCAGGGGTTAACTTACAGCCATGAAAAAATTATTAGGTTAATGACTCTGGCATGTAACAGAGACTGTCTTTCTGCTGTGACTATGCTAGGATATTGCCTTTGCCATTTTTAAAGGCAATGTTCTTGATCTAAAATTGAAAATACTACGCACGTGAAGTACAGAAATATGGAGGTAATTCAGCCAGTCACATACTGACCAGATTTTCTTAAATCAGCACTTTGAAATGAATGTGTCTTTCAGATCTGGCATGTGTTTGTTATTTGTGTGGTTTTCTAGAGGTATTTTGATTAAAATACCTGTTTGCCAATTGCCTCATTTGTCTTGGTTTATCAGATTACAAGATTAAATTACAGTCTTCCAACCTTTAAGGGAGTTTGGATGTAATTCACTTCTCTCTTCCTCTCTCTCTCTAAGATTATAATTATTTCTAATTCTATGAATAAGCTTTACATTTATTTCCTGGAAAATCTGCAGTTCACAAATGAAATACCCAGGAAATTATAAAGTAGATATTTTACTTGTGTGTCCTCATTTGGATTTGGTAAATAGTACAATTCTTTGTACACTTTATCTTTTTGAGCTTACTAATTTTACAAACATTTAAACTACCAGTTTTTAGAAAAGTGGGGTGCAAAATTACATCTATTCTGTAAGAAGGGAATTCAGCAAAAAGTTAAGTAGGGCATATTTCATGCAGCACTGAGTAATTTGTACCTCAGCCTAATTTCTGGGAAGCATATGATGACACACTCTTGATTAGATATAAGATTTTTACAGCTGGAATCTCAAAAATTAAAAAAAAAAAAAGTGAAATGGAGTAAAAACACAAGAATTTTGCAATGCACATAGCAATTTGAGATTTAATGCTATGGCACTCAAAAAGTCTGATGAAGGAAAAAAAAGGCAGCTTAGGATAAATCTTCTAAAGTCATCTTCAATGAGCACTGAACTGTTCATGTTTGACATCCATACATGTTGAATTTTGGAAAGGATTATTTACATCTTGCAACATATGGACTCTTATCTCTAGCAGAGTTGTTATGGACATGTATATCTATGCTTTACAAGATATATTTCACGAGCTAATCTACAAATTCTTCACTTTTCACCCATAATGAGGCATCAGAGTTGCTTCACCACCAGCTTCCCTGGGGCGAGTCCATTCATAAATACTGGTTTGTGCAAAGGTGTATGTGCATTGTGGCAGGAGCAACACCTTCACCAGCCACTTCTGAATATTCATTCCTTTTCCTTGAACAAACAGATAAATCAGCATTGTAGGCACAGCATGTTTTTATTCCTCTCCATCTGCTCGTTTTTGCCCATGTCTGGGGCTGGGGTTTGGGTGTCCCACCACCCTGTTGAGGCTGATCCTGCTGTAGCTGGCCACAGGGCTCCCCTGGTGCTGGCCCTCTGCAATGCCACCAGGAACTGCCCTTGGAGCACCAGTGTTTGAGCCAGGTGGGGATAACAAATCACCTGGACACTCTGGCATCCCTGGGAGTGCCCCACATGGCATCCAGTGCCTGTGTGTGCACCAGAGCAGGAGAAAACCCTGGCAGCCCCAGACAGCAGCAGGGCAACACGTCTTTGTTTTGTGTTCTCTGTGCTCAGAAAGTCTCTGACAACCCTGTCCAAACAACCCCATTGGACAAAAATGCAAACAACTTCACGCACAGGAGGTCTTCTCAAAAATGCCTTTCATTTCTGGAAGGGGAGAGATTTGGGATCTGGGATGTGGTGAGTTAACATGTTGACCTTTTATCTTGAGAGGCCACTGATGTTTGAAGACAGCCCAGTTCTTGAATGAAATTACTTTGGGTGGTCCTGGTCTGCTTAGGAAAGAAATTTTTGCTGTGTTGAAAATAAGGGCATGAAAGTACACAGACATAAACACTGAATCCAATCTCTCTGCAAAGTGAGAGAGGAAGCCGTGGGCCAAAACAAAGGTGCATTAATGAGCTTACATCAACCAAAAGAAATGACTAAATACCTGTGACTTATACTGGAATTAACTGAGATTGTCATGTATGGCTCTATTGATTTAATAGAATAGAAAATGCACAGGGTGATAAAATGAGGTATTAACATCCTTTTATCAGTCAGAAGTAATTTTCAAGCATGAAGATATTGTGAGTGTATGAAATTGAAACTCACAGATAAATTCTGAGCAAATTACTCTTATTATTGGTAATTTCAAATAAAAACTGGAATGATGCTGGATGTATTTTATGTCTGTGTTTGCAAAGCTCCCCCCAGCAGAAACTTTTCAGTACCACAGTCTTATAACAAATAGGAAAGAAGAAATGCTGTAGTAAATGCCCACCTTTCCTTTTTTCGTATCTAGACCTCCAGAAAGAGAGAGCATTTAAGAAATAGAAAATTTTGGGACACTTCTGCACAATCCAGACTACATTCCCCTCTTGTCTGATGTTAGGGATTCTTGTTGTGTTTCCTTGCCCCCTCTTGCCATGATGGATCTGCAAAGCGATATCACCTGATCACATTACTTTCTGTTACCATATGTCACTTAAAAAACAAATTTTAGAAAGCCTGAGCTGTGCAGCAAGCCTGCTGGCTCCTCAACCTGCTTTGACATATGCCGGAGAAGATTTAAAGCTGTCAGGTTGCTGGATGGTTGCCATGGGATTGCAAAGAGGGGGAGAGAGAAATCCCCAGGCAGGATGCAGATGGATGGCTGGCTGCAGTGGCTGGGCTGACCTGGCTCTCAGCACAGCCAGCTGGGAAAGGACCCCTGAAGATCTTGTTTAATATTATTGCCCTTAAGCCTTATTTACCTTGACATTTTGGGCAACTTAGATTAGGAAATCAGCATAGGATATTAGTCTAAATCAACATGCAGACAAGCACCTGAAGCAGCCGAATTGCTGTCTGAGCTTTCTGCCTGACCAGAGCAAGCCTCACGTGTCACCACGGGGTGAATATACAATGCAACCCACGTGGGAACTGTACATGAGTGCCCTTGCCATGTCTGCTTTCTATTTGGCTAAACACACATGAAACTGTCACCAGTGCTCCTGCTTTGGTTGACCTCTGTGCTATTTGAACTATTTGTCTTGCCGGTTGGAAATTTTCTGAGCAAAACAGACTAATTGGCCTTGATTAACAAGCATCTGGTGTGAGTACAAATGGTTATTTGAGCAATAATGAGAAAGAACATGGGGAAGCGAGTTGGCAGCCTAATTTCTGGCAATTGATCCATTCTCCATCCCCAGGCTGCTGAATTTCTTTCTCTGGCAAGGTGGGGGAGGTGCTTTTTTTCCACAAGCAGCCTGTAGTCTGGCTTTTTAAAACCAAACTGCTTGGCATGCTTTCCCATTGCTCTGCCATGCAAACTGGAGCTACAGCCCCACCCTTAATGGTATGGCCAGCATGAGGATATATGAAACTGGACTGCCCACATTTTTCAGAGAAAGTGATAAATATTGCAAAAGCAGGAATAGTTTTCCCTTTATTTTTGTACCTGATTTAAAGTCTGCATGATGGCTGTTCTTAAATAATGTCTAAAACACATGTGCCATGGATGCTGAAAGCTCAGGATTTAGGATTTTGTGAGAAGATAAGCTTTCTGAAACTTCCAGCTACTTTAACACAGCATAGATTCAAAAATCTATGAGGTGGGTTATTTTCCATTCCTTCAGGGGAAAAATAGCATTTCTTTTCTCAAATATACACAAATACATATAAGATTTTTTTTTTTTTAATTTTGCCAGAGGTGCAATTATATATATTCTCTCTGGGGGGAAGACAAGAATTTGCACTGCCTTAAGCTTATATCAAATTGTCAGCAGATAAGATATGGGTCTATTTGCATTAAGCTTGGTAATGTATCCAGCTAGTATATGTTTATGAAACTGCTTACCTTTGTCAGACAGTGTGGTCAGAGGATGAGGATTCTTACTGAGATTCAATTTCCTTATGAATGTATCATTATAGTATAGACTACCCATATAGGTATATGCTGGCTGCATTACCCCTCCTCTCAACAACACAGGCATGGAAAGATAAACTCAAGGAATTTCTAGTGTTTTATCCAGTGGAGCACACAAAATCATGAGGTCTTTTTCAGAAATGCTGGCCTTTTGGAAAAAAAAAAAAAAAATGAATGATGATTTGATTTCTTGATAAAAGCCAAAATTGGAAACTTTAAGGCTTGGCACTGATGAGGAAAAATGAAGTCTTTCTGAACTGTCAGCATTTCAGAGCTGAAGTGCATCTCCCTGAGCAGCACTGATTTCAGTGCTCTCCCTGTCTTAGACTCATACCTTTTATTATGGGCCAGCAGGGCCAGCAGACTCATTATGGGTGAATTTTGTCGTTCCACAGCTTTCCTTTCTTATATTATTTTTCACCTAGTACAGGATTTTGCAATGTACATTTATAACACTTTTCATAAACACATTTTTGTTTCTGTTTGGTTTACTTAAAAATAGAGATAAAGAGTCATTTTGAGGTGCTACCTGAGACACACAGCTATGGGGGAGAAATGGCAAAGCCCAAGTTTCAGCAAGCACCATATATCACTCTCAAAATACGAAAAAAAGGTTTATTTTATCATAGTAATGTAGAAAATTTTTTAAAAAGCAAAACAACCAAGAAACATCTCTAAAACAAGTTGTTCTTCAAGTATCTAGTTACTCTTGAGTTTAAATGTCCAGGCTTGGCATCAATAAGGTCACACTGGGCATCACAACACAGTGCACGCTAGAGTGCACTGCTTTAGGCACACATTTAAAAGCATGTGCAGAAATTATATATAAATATATATATATAATATATAAAACTCTGGTAGCTGGAACCTAAGGCCGATTTTCATACCACTGTCCTAATTTTTGCAAAATTAAATCAAATTCACATGGAAGAGGCAGAGAGACGTGTTACTCCTCTGGATGCTAATTGTGGTACATATAATTTTGGAAGCATTTCTTTAATTACCATTTTGTGTGAATCAAGAATGGCAACGATTTTTTCTGAGGAAGCAGGGAAGTGTGGAGGTTACCAGCCCCTCTGTGAGCACTGGAAAGTACCTGATGTGATGTGCACTTGCACAGAGTGCTCATCTGGAACATCTGGCATGGCACCCCCCAGCCATTGCTTTATGTTAGCGAGCCAGCCTGGGGTGAGCTGTTTAATGTGGTCTAATTTGATCCTCACTATCCAAGCATCTTGGTACCAAGTATCTTGGGGTTTGTGCTGCAGCATCACAAACCTCTCTGTCCTCCTGCCATCCCTGTGCTCTGTGGGAGAAGATGACAAGTGGCAGTTGCGGTGCCGCACGACGATAACCTCCAGTATAAAATTGCCACGATAACATTTAGTCATGGTAGGCCTGCAGGAGACAAAAATGTGCTTCTGTGTTTGGGAGATTGCCAGCTGTGGAAGGCAGAACTGTCAAGATAAAATATCTAAGGAATGAGGTGTTTAAAAGAGAGTATGGGATATCCATCTTTCACTAAGATACATTAGGAAGCCATTAAGGAAGAGGTAAAGAAGTTTATAGTAGAATTTGCTGGAGACAAAAATGTGTAAACTCAACCATTTAAGGCTGATAATTGACAGAGTGCACATCTGCAGCAGCTGAAAGATGCCTTTCTAAACAACAATTCACTGTAGGGATAGAGAGGCTGGGTATTGAACTAAATGGATCACTTCAGGAGCAAGAATTTTGGGCCCTTTCATTCACTCTGCCTCTTACCAGTCAAAAAGGAACATTAAGGCTTTTCAAAAAGAAAAACCTGTCTCTTGAAATTCTATCTCAAAAGGCCTGAGGGGAAATTTTGTGGGTCTTTTGCAGTTGGTTCAAAAAATTACAGAGATCATCAGCTTCCAGCTGGTAACTGCACAGAAGCAAAATATGGACTTCCATTAATGCAAAGCTTTCCCTCAGCTTCCCTCACCAGCCAAACATGATATATGGATGAATTTACTTATGTGTGACTAATTTGCTTATGTATATATGCATATGCATCATATAACATGGCATTGTGCAGTGTCTCCTTTGGTGGCAGAGGAACCTGTGAAGAAACAGAAACTTTTTCTCTCCAGCCCCAATCTGCCCATCTTTACTAATGTGTTTTTTAGCTCTGTAAGTGCAAATCCCCTGCTACCACAATACTCTTCTTTTAGCTTTTAGGATTTGGAAGCATAGTGTTTGATTTTTATTGTTTCCTTTAGCTTTAAATCCCAAGTATAGCATAGCTTCAGCTGTTCTGAATAATTTGGAAATACAAAGAATGAAGTTTAAAAAAATGCAAGTGGTGATAAAAGTATACTGCCTTTCAGTAGGGACCATGTTTATTTCTGTTGAGGTCCCACAGCACTGACATCATTAAGGAAGATAAAGGAAGGAGAGGTTTCTGTCTTCCCTGACTCCAAAATTCACTCTCATCTTTGATCAAAACAAGCCAAATAAACTTTAAGACCATGTGTTTGCCTGGACTGCTGGATAGGGTTGAAGGAGATACTTTGATTTTTTTAGCCATCTGAAGGCTGAAATGGACCCTAAAGTTATTTTTTTGTAAAAGAAATAAAATAAAAGTTTATGTGTTCAAACCTCACTCTCATAACCACCATTATATTTTCCTATATAACTGAAAAATCTTATATAACTTGATTACCTGAGATGTCCACTGTCTCCTGTTACTGAAAGAAATGTTTCACAAGTCCAAAATGCAGGGAATTATTTTGAAGATTGAGACTGAGAAACCAGAATCAGAACTTAGGGAGTTGACCTTGTTTATCCATGCCTGAACTAAAATAAAATTTAAATGAGTGCAGGCTGAAATATATTTTTACATTTATGTATTCTTGGAGGTAATTTTTTTTCCAGAATTAACTTCATATCCCATTTGTTGGTTGAGATTTTTTTTGCTGGAGCCAAGATTAAGAAAGTATTCTTATTTTTAAATATCCTTTCTGGTTACAAAGGGATGATATAGTATTTTCATTTTTGATTCTGTGATTCTTTATTTCATTCCAGATTTTTAGAAGGCCCACTATATGCTGGTTTTCAAGCAGCAAACTGTTCATCACCCCAATTTTTAACTAAGATATCACTGTGCTGGTAAATTCCTCACCATTTAATTGAATGTAATTTTCATACTCGAGATATTTGCTGGGAAAAATCCTCAGCTGAGCCCTGCCAGTCCAGAGCAGCTGAAGGTTCCCCTGAATAAGCAGCATGGCATGTTTTACATTAGTGTCACCCCATTGTGAAGGATCATCCAAAGCCAATGGCACCACCAGAAGAGGGGCCGTGGAGGGATAGGATTTGCTTTCTGTTCTTTGAGGCAGGGAAAGCTGTCTTTGGATTTAGCATGTCACCACTTCTTCTAAAACTACTCAAATGCCACAGGGCTTGCTGGAGGATCCCAAACTTGAAAACCAAGGCAGAGGCTAAGGCATGCAGTGACCAATAAATTAAAGCAGGAGCAAACACAGCTACAGCAGTCTGTGGGGCCATGGATAAGGAGAGAGGTCAAGGACAAATGCAGCAAGAGGGAGACTCAACAGGCAGAGCTGGGACAGAAGCCATCAGCAAGTTCAGTAAGAGGGAAAAACACTATTTGTGATGGACAGCAAGTGCACTTAGCAGAAGCAGAGTTGGAACCTCCCTTTCTACCAGCAGACTATTCCCTGTCTCAGTTTTGGAGAGACCCAGACACCCACTACTGCAGAACAGAGCATCCTTTGCCCTGGTGGGAATGATCTGTGGCAGCAAGTGGTGGGGAAGGGGGCTGGGGACTGGATTCCTCCACAAACCTCCCTGAGCAGAGAAATTTCACCCTAGCTAAGGATTTCTAAGGTCTACTCCCCATGGTGTGCTCAGGCTTCCCAAACTGATGTTATTGACCCCTCCATTCCCACGCTCCAATAAAGATCTGACCATTAAACCCAATTGCTTAACTTGGGACTAGAGGACCAAATCCTGCCTCCAAGAGTGCTGTGCAGGGCCTGGGGCAGGGCTGTTGATGTTCATTTATTTTGAGGAAGGATCTGTTGAAATTTGAATCCCAGCTTGCTGTTGTACATCAAAATGACCGCAGAGGGGTGTATGGCCTGTGAAATAACAACAAGGCAATAAAAGAGATTTTAAAATGAAGAGCTTTGGCCAGCACTCTTTAGGAAACTATATTTACAGTTGCAAGACCAAGGCCAGGTGTAGACAGAGCCAGAGTAAGCAGTGGCTCATCCGTGGGAGGAAATGAGCCCATATCCTGCTGCCTCCTGCACCTCTGCCAGAGGCTGGGAGTTGGGCTGGCAGCTCTGCTGTCACTGCCATCACCAAGAAAGTATTTGGGATGTGTGAGGGAGCAGCTGCTGCTCATGAAGAGGAGTGGAGAGAGGGACCAAGCTGCTCCTGGTGCCCAGCTAATGTCTCCCAAGCCTGCCCATCCCATCCCAGTTGGAAGCAGATGCAGCAGGAACCCTCAGCTCGCTCTGAGGGTTCATCCAGCCCAAGTGTGCCTGTACTCTTCCCTTTTGTTCCCTTTTGGTGGAGCTGGCCTGTGTCCACACTTGCAACATCTATAAAGTCTTGAACTTGCTTTTCAGTGAATGGGGCAAAAATCTGGCCTATCCTGTGTGTTCCAAATAGGTCCATTCCTGCAGGAAGAGGATAAGCATTCCAAGCAAAACAGAGTCACAGACCTCTCTGGGATAAGACACAGATATCTTCAGCTGGGATAAGCTTTGTGGACATAAGTTTTGTGGACTCCAAAGAAGCTACACCAACCAACTATCCTGCAGCAACACATGGAGGAAAATAATTTCTGGGAACAAGGTCTTGCTTTTCCTCATGCCATTGTGCACTTGAGTAGATGCAATAGATTTCATCTGAAGTACTCTTGATTTACACCACTCAAAACAAAAGAAGCAAAAGAAAAGGGTCAGCCCATCAGCTGGTAGCTGCAGGAATAGCTTGGTTGAAATCAGTCTGCTCCAAGTGTGTGGTAGGCAGCTCACAATGTTGTCAAACCTTGGAACAGGCTTCCCAGGGAAGTGTTGGAGTCACCATTCACAGAGGTATTTAAAAGACATTTAGGTGAGGCTTGGCAGTGCTGGGTTAACAGTTGAACTCAATGATCTTACTGATCTTTTCCAACCTAAATAATTCTGTGATTCACACTCAACAGCCACATCACCTTTCTTGAAAATGGCTCTGGATTTTCACCCTCAATCTTATGTATGGGGATAGCTGCCACACAGTAAAAGCCAGGAGCTTCATGCCAGCCTGGGACAGACCTCAGGAGTCAAGTTCCCAGGTTATTTTATTGGCAATCCTGTGTACTGTTTGAGCATAAAACAGTCACCAATTAAAGACCTTAAAGCAAACCACTACATACACAAAGGGGGCACAGGAGTGCTTGGGTTTGGTGCCCCAGGTCTGCAGGAAAAGACAAAAGTGATTTGGATTGTTTCCCTCTCAGCAGCAGCAGAAACAATCTGTCACAGGTGCTGTCTTCTTATCCTGGGCAGGAGAGGACTAAATTAAGAACAAAAGGGGAGAAGAAAAAGAAGGGGAAAATGAACATTCATTTAGCATAAAATAAATATATCAAGAACAAAATTAGTCAAGACACCCAGGAACATTAAGAGAATAAATTCTTTAATTGCTTGTACATTACTACCAGGGGTTAGGCAATACCAGAAGGAACTGGAAATGATCTTTCATGAGCATACATTCAAGATGGCCTTAATGAAACAAGGGGGGAAATTTTCCTTGATCAGGATGTCAACAATCAGTTACAATCTGTTTAGAAAGCGTCATGTTGTGAAATGTGGCGTTACAGGTTCTGAATCACTGACAGCTCTGCAGCAAAGGTTTGTCACTGTCTGAGGATCAGTGACTTGAGACACAAAAATGAGAGATGAAGTATAAATTGCAATCTATTACTTGCCATGAAATAACACTGAAAAAAAAATAAAATACTAGCTCTTTTATTGATACCCGGCTTTGAAAAAAACAGTATCAGCACAGAAGAAATCGGTCTGAGAGACACAGACTGGAAGTTTCTTGCTGTAACCACTGTGATAGTCTTAGAGTTTATAAGAACCTCTCAAGTCAATAAGTCTTCCCTTTATCATGGGATAATTCTATTTTATAGACAAAATATGGGAAGAAGAAGAAGAGGTATGGATCACAGAACTGGTATGGAATTCATCTTACTTGACTTTATTTTAAAATAAGCATCTCACCTACTTGAGTTTTATCTAAACTGGACATGTTAGCTCCTTTTACAATCGATGGATGAAGCCATTTTCCTGGACCAGTTCCTTTAGACTAACTTTGGGACCAATGGCAGGGCTGTCCAACTTGTTGGGCATACCCAGTTTTCAGGAGGCAAAACCTGGAGGAAGAAAATCCTATTCAAACAGACTCCAGTGCCTGGGTATGCTGGGGACTTTTTCAGAATTTGGTTTATACCATGCTAAGACAAAAAAGAGTATCTTTAGTGACCATTTTGTCTCTTTCTTTTGGCTGGCAGGAAACTTTGGTCCCCTTCTTCACACAAGAGAAGTGACAGATGATGTTAAAGTATAAACAGCTAAAGTATAAACAGCCCACAGCTCAAATGATGTGTAGAATCACACTACTTTTTTAAAAACTCATTTTCTAACTATAGATTATTTTTCTGTTAAGAACACAAGAATTAGCAGATTTCTTATAGCCCTCTGGAAATATGTTGGGGGCCATTCTTATCAATATAGACTTTTTTGGTTTTCCATACTTTTTACAAAGTCTCAAACATCTTTCCACAAATCTGCTTTGTTTTTGCTTGCTTTAAGAGAAACAGAAAACAAGCATGAAAGTGCAGACACAGTTGTTACAAAAGGGAAAAAAAAAAGATTTATTTCTCATAAACTTTTGTTTGTTATGAGCACTGAAATAACCTTTTATAGATGGGACAACGCATCTGCACATCCACAGATTCTCAACTGGCCTTCCAAAACGTGAAGAAAATTTATTTTTGTGACAGGGGAAAATTCAAAAGTGCACCTGGTTCCCTACTTATCTGATGAGCCAAAGCAAGGCACACTTGTCTTTCCATCTGGACTTTCATCTCGCCTTTCATCTGGACATTTCAATTTCCCTTTGAAGTTGAGGCTGTGTCTTTTGATTTTTAGCGTTTGAAAAAGAACGCCACTGTTGTATCAAATAATTTCAGGGAGGGAACAGCACACTGCTTGGGTTTACCATCAGTTCAGTAATAGCAACATCACTCACATATAACTTTGTTTCGCTGGCTGATATTAAGAAAAATGGTTGCTTGCAGAATGATGCACAGGTCTGTCAAATATACACATACATGCCCTTTAGACTGAAAATGATTTTGTTTTATAGCACCAATTTGATCTTACAAAGTTCATAAATTTGTATTAGGAATGTGATTGCATCATTCCAGTCCTGTGGTGTGAAATCACAAGAGGAAAAAACCCAATTACTGCAAAAAACACTGGAAGTTTTGCGTAAAAATCAATGGCAGGATATGACCCATAGTTTGAAAACTTTAAGCATGTACAAAGGACTTCAATCTTTATGATGAAGATTATGGTTCTGGCCTCTAAAATAATAGCAAGTATTAACTGCACCATCTCAACAGTTTTACGAGACAATAATCTGGTACTGAAGTGGATAAACTATGAGGTCAAAACCTGGGCAGTTTATCTCAATGAGAGACATGGAATATTGCTCACTAAAACAAAAAAAAAAAAAACAAACAAACAAAAAAAAAAATAAAATCAGTAGTGTTATCAGCTGACTGTAATAAGTTATATATATATATGTATATTAACCTAAAATTTTACATAAATCAGCAGGAGCACCCATAGGAAAAGTTGCTATAATTGTTACAGTAACCAGAAGGGCATGTTTCTCTTTTTTGACTCAAAGCTGAAAGAACATTAAATTTGCAAATACCTAGTAGGCAAGAAGACACACCAGAGAGCTGATGTACTTGGGTCTCGTATAAAGCCCCAAGTTTGTCTTAGCCTGACGAAGATAATGGGGTGTGGGGGTGTTTGATGGATATACTCCATGTAAATAGAGAATTAAAGGCCATAACAGAAACAAGTAGTAATACCTATGTGACTAATTTTCTTTTGTCATGCTGTAGACATCACACAGTTGGTTTTTATCCCCTCCAGGTAACACTTTCCCTCATGTCCTGAAACAAGCAGGATTCAATCACTGAAATAATTTCAACAGAAATTCCCAAGGAAAGGGAAACCTTAAAAATGAGTTGGAGGTAGCAAGTGGTTATGGTCTGCATGATAAGTTTCTTATAACATTTCTCTTTTGTGGCTTGAAAATATAGCAGGTATTAAAAAAAATGGTAGAAGCATTGGAACTGAACTCCTTGAATGTGAACTTCAGAAGCCCTACTTGCTGCTATGTGCTGCCTTTATATTTATTTGCTTGCAGACACTTTCATTACATAAAGAATTTAGTAAAAATAATGAAAAGGGGAAATAAAATTCCTGAGAATGCTGGATGTGTAGCAATAATCAAATATGACAAAACCTCAAAACTTTCTGAAGTTGTGAGAAGGGACATGAGTTTTTTCCAGTATGTTTCCAGCCCTATTTTATTGCAGAATCAGAATAACATCTAAAATGGATTAGTGTTGCTCTTTGGCATGAAGAAAATTATAAGGTACTGATGGGGGCAATGATTCTACCCATGTACACTGTTCTTGTGTTGAAGAGTAGGGTTTGGTTTCAGTGAATGGTAGAAAAGAAGTTTTTACCCTGTCCCTTGTTAAAGTCAGTAAATTCGCATTGGAGTGATCAATAGCAAAGGATCAGGATCCCATTCTCTATCTTCATCTCACTTAAGAAATGCTACTGTGCCATCAGGGGTCCTGGGCACAGTCCTGCAGGATTCATATCTCCTTCCCTGGCAAAGATCCACAATTAAATGTGCTCTTTTATTGCTTTTACACAAAGTTACACACTGAGAAATGTTTTGGGCAAGCTTCCCTTTATGTCTGAGCAGGGAAGAGCTGCCATGTTCCAGGGTTCACTGCTCAGTTGCAGGGAAGGCAGATACACACAGCAGAGCTTCTTCCAGCTGTGCTGAGGAGCCCCTGGGCAAACTGGGATGCTGGCTTCCAGTATTAATAGCATCATTTGTGTGCAAGTAGAAGAAACGAGGCACGGAGCAGTACAGGTCTCTTTTGCCATGCCTACTAATTAGCTCCAGTGATGGATTAAATGCTTATCAATAATAAAAAATAAAAATTAAAAGTAATTAAAAAAAATACCTTGCTGCTTCTCATGACAGTTCATTTCAGGTAACTTATTGCCAGGGCACCTGCTGGCATAGGCATTCTTTGGCATAAAAGTGAATAATTAAGCCTGATATCAGACTATGTTGTTATGAGTTTGTTTTGGTATTTATTACTTTCTACATTAATGTCAGTGGGAGTCCCATGAGCACATGGAAAGGAGAAAAGACCCTGGCTTAACTCTACAACTTGGCAAGGCTCCAGTGAAGTTAACTTCAGAATTTGTCTTCAGACTGATATGCAACAACACGTTTGATAATGACCAGTTTCAGCTTCAGAGTGAAGCTGAGGTTGTGCAGCTGCATTCCCAGCATCCAAAGAGCAGCTCACATGTGCAAAATATTTTAGCTGCAATAATAGGAGCTACTTACATTAAAGCATTCTGAAAGCCTTATAGCAAACCCTCCCTCTAATGGTAGCAAGATGATTTATATATGTATCTGCAATGTGTCCCCAAGTTCTCTTTTCAGGAACCAAAGTGTACTAATGTTTCACATTCCCAAGCTCCTTTTATTTCAACATGAAAGTGATTAAAGATGTTTATCTGAGCTAAAGAACCTTAAGACGGTACCGCTTTCATTGTAGGAACAATTAAATCAATCCCAGGGGGACCTCAGCCACACAAAAGAAGTATTTGAGAATTCTCCATTAACCCACTAGCCATTTGCTTAACAGGAAACCCTAGTGCATAAACAAATAGCATAAGTGTGACAGGAAATACAACTGAAGGAATGAGGAGATTTGCTAGAGGAACTGCTTTCCTGATTTTAATGACTGTGCAGGACTTTATGGGAAAGGTTTTCTTCCCTTCTCATGATAAAGAGCAGATATTTGACTTCTTTGCTTTAATATAAAACATGATTTGGTGAAAATTAGATACTGGTTTTGCACTCAGGAAAAAAAATAAATGTATTTGCAGCTAAATTATTTGTTGTGCATATTGTATTTCAAGAGCAGAATTAGTTAATTTTGGCCATAAGAGTAAAAAGACCAAACCTTACCCTGTGACCAAGGTTTTTGGAGGAGAGCCATAGCTCAACTTCACAGATGGAATCAAAGATTTCTGTGCTGGATTTACAAACAAAAGTCGTATTAAGGAAAAAAAATGTTTGGATTTCAAGTGCTAAGCCACATTTTAAAAAAGTGCATGCCCAAGACCCGTCTCCATGGCACAACAGCTCTGTCATGACGTGCCACTACAGGCTCTGACAGCCAGATGTACGACTGCCTGCTGCTGTTCTCTGCTCTTGTTTCCAGGGTTTATGGAGGGACACAGGGGAGAGGCCAAGCACAAAGCTGAAGCCCAGGCACTGCACAAACATGGGCAGTAGAAAGGGGATGCAATGAGCTGGCAAGCAGGGAGCCAGCAGAGGATGTATTGCTGAGAGAGAGCAGCAGCCCTGGGACTGCTGCAGCACAAAGGCTCGATTTGTAATCGCTCTGCCGCCTGAGTGTCAAAACCATTTGGCCCTCCAGGGTTTATAGAGTGATAAACAGCTCTATTTTGCCATTTCATGCCAAACTCATTGTATTTCTACAGTGGAGGCTATAACTAATGTGTAGTTAAAGAAGCTGGAGACGCTCCGGTCCCTTGAGTTGGTGGCAGGAGGGATTTGGAGAGCAGCTCACTCAGCTGGGTGGGAGAGTGCACAGAGACCTCCCCAGCTGCAAAGGGAACACGGCTAAAGACCTCTCTGGGAAGACCCTGGAGGTCAGAACTGCAAGGAGGAGGAAATTTGGGTGGATCTAGGCAAAAGAATATCCAGTCTCTCTCTCCATCGTCCAGCCGTTGGCAGGAACCTGAAAAGAGAAATTAAAGGTAAAGAAATACTTGGACCATATGGATGTAGCTGAAGGATAGCTCAAGGGGTGCTGGAGGTGAGACAAGCAGGCTTGGTCACTACAGGACAGGCTAGCTGATGACAGTATTCCAGGGCTCAGCTTCTTAAAAATGCATCAGTCTACTGATCTAACACAATCCCCAAGCTGATGTTCACTTATTCCTGACTTCAAAGTATATAGGTTGGACTCGATGATCACAGAGGTCTTTTCCAGCCTTAATGGCTCTGTGATTCTGTGATATCCACTTCCAGAATGGATAGGACAGGAATATACATAGGACAGGAACCTGTCCTATGCTGCTATTTGTGTAAATCCCACCAGTGACCCCTTTGCACAGTAGAAAATAAATTTTACTGGTGCATCCTCCCATAATAGAGCTCCAACACAGTGACTGCTGTTGCCTTCTGGGATGCTGGCCCCATGCTACTATCTCCCTTCACAGACATCACTGAATAACCTAATAAGGGGAAGTGCCTCTGACCTCTAGACCCCAGACAGTGCTGCCCATTGCTTTTTAGTAAATTCTTTCCAGGCTTATAAGTTTGATAGGGCTTTTTTTTGCTTGTAGGAATGTGTTTCCTTCATCAGCTTTCTCCAAAGCTCTTAAAGCTGTAGTAATTCCTAATTTTGATCTTACTGCAATGTCTGTAAAGCAATGTTTAGAAAATAACAACACAGGATTAATCTGTTACTGTATTGGGTTTTTTCTGCATCAAAGAAGTTGAATACTTCTCATGGCAGGATAAAAATCTTTGCTGCTGTTCAGTGTGGCATGATGTTACTGAGCTGGGGGCAAAAAGTAATCCCTACATTCATTCATTGGAGGTTCATTTAAACTCTTACAAAGCATCACAAAATATTATCAGTAGGCTAAGTTGCAGAAAGGCCACAGGTTTTAAACAAGTATAATTCACTTGCATTTCAGTGGCTCTAAGATTTGCCCCAGTGTGACTGGCAGCAAATGAAATCAGCTCCCCATCCAACCCACTCACTATGTCGGTAATAAAGACAAAGACATTTGCTCAGATTCCCAGCTGGATCAATAGCAATTTGAGTAGCTGGGAGATCTCACCCACCTTGTTACTGTGAGCCCAGTTTCCATAGGGATTGCAGCCCAGCTTCCCTCAACCATTGTGTGCCCAAAGATCTGTTTCTTCTGTGTTTGGGTGTTAAAATCACATGCTTGAAAATTAATCCCTAAAACATAATTTGGATTATTTAAACCAGATTTTCGTAAGGACTAAGGAGATACAATTCCCTGCAAAGCAGTATTGTTGCAACCATTTGAGACATTTAAAGTAAAATGTCTACTGATCTATGATAAAGGCTATAACTGTACCAGTATTTTAGTTTGGCATGCAAATTCAGGTGGGGGCCCAACTCCTAGATTATCCACACTGCCTGCAGGCTGGCACTTCCCCTTGTTCTAGCCACAAGTGGATAAATTGGCATCCCAGGCTGGATAAGATCATCACTGGGGAAAATGGTTTCATTTTTGAGGCAGAAGGACTACAAATGCTTAGATTACAAATTCGAGCACAACTTCTCCACCCCCAAAATGTACCTGTGAACTCAAGAGTCCAAAATTACGTTCACCAACTGCTCTGTGTTCCTGGTCTCCTGTGCACACCAGACACCCTTCCAATCAGCTTTTGGTAAGCTGTGAGTAAAATAAAAGAGAAGCAAACAAAACTGATTTGAGCCCCTGTCAGACAGATGATAATGATCACAGAAAGAATAGGGGGATTGGTTTTTTTCTTTAGATTCTTTAGATTTCTTTGTCTAGTTTATTGGTTTGCATGAGAAGAGATAAAGAAGGACTGTATCTCGAGTATCATCAAAAACATTATAATTGCATTATCATTGGTTTTGCTCAAAAAAAAAAAAAAAAAAGGGAGAATATTATGAAAATACAGAAAGCAAGCTGAAATCTGAAATAGATCAACAAATTCCCTAAACCAGAATTCCAGAAGAGTTCTTTCAGGGACTTCACATTTTGTAATTCATCAAGTGAAACAGATTAAGAAAAGCCCAGGAATTCGAGGCACTGGTCACAACCTCCCTCCTGTATCAGCCTATGCCTCCTTTGATTGGGCTGCCATGATACAAAATGCATAAATGAATTTAAAAGTCCCATTAATATCTGTAGTCAGCTTGGCACAAGAGTTGTGCTTTAACACGTGTCTATCAGATAACAAGATGGAGTCCAACTCTGACTGAACTCTCTGTCCTATTAGGATGAAAATAAGAATTAATAATCAATGATCATTTTAACATCCTTCTTCCAGAGAGATATGCCCCCAGAAGATAACTCCAAGCCATATCTCT
Source organism: Oenanthe melanoleuca (assembly GCF_029582105.1). Lineage (NCBI taxonomy): Eukaryota > Metazoa > Chordata > Aves > Passeriformes > Muscicapidae > Oenanthe > Oenanthe melanoleuca. Next base: position 116,735,346 of record NC_079335.1, on the reverse strand, counting down.
GGGCTTGTAATAGATTTTTCTAGCTTTTATTCTGACTTTGAAGCTCTATGGCTTTATGATTTCTAAACTTCCATAGAGAAGTTCTCCTTAGAGAACTCTCCCAAATATAGGATTTGTTTTCCCGTCTTGGCAGATGCAAGGTATAGGTATGTAGAGTCACAGACATAGAAAGAAAACTTATCTTGCTCTTCAAACACTGATGGCTCAATATCCAGAAGGAGTATGACTGAGCAAGTGATCTGTGAGGGAATCCTGGAGCATATGAAAGACATTGTTCATCTATCTGCCTCTGCCCTGGGGCTTGCATGGTTCTTGGCTTTGGTGTGAGACAGCTCTTGCCTTCAAATGGAGTAAGTGAAAGAAAATTCTTTTATCAAGGTACTGAAGAAGCAGAGATGAGCAGATTTCTTGGTCTGTCATAGATCAGATCAAAAAGCAAAGGGGTGGCAGAAGGTCAGTGATGCAGCATTTGTCACATCATCTGCACACCACTGCTTCAGGCCAGTTCTGTCAGTGGGTGGTCAGTGGGCACCTAGGAATTTTTACTACTACAAAAATAATGTAATATATAAGCATACTATTGTAAGTCTATAAACAAAATATTTATTGTTTTTTTTTTTTCCTAAAGTATCAACAAAACAATACCATTATAGTAAGTTTTCAGGAAATGCTGTTACTGAATTTTCAATCAGCTTTCTGGAGAGGGAGACCAAGGGATTTCTGCTGTCATCTACAGGTCACAATACAAATAGAAAATATTTGTCTTTTCTCCAGATGTTTTTGGTACCTTTGCATTCCCAAAGTAATTGCTTTGTTTTCCACTGGGTATTTTGAAGACTGTCATCGTATGTTAATCTAAAATGCTGGAATAACCTGCCCCTGTCACCACCACTGTCTCTGGCATTTTGATGTGTCAATATTGTGTGCTGCAGATGATTGCCCTTAAGAGACAGCTTCAGTTTTACTCTGTGCTGGATGCAAGCTGCTCCAAGGACATCTTTTTGAAATGGCGCTTAACTGAAATTGTTCCCAGGTGATGATCCATCTAGAACAAAACACTTTAAATACTTGCTTCCAAACTTTTTCAGAGTCCAGGTTTTCCCAAGTTTCCTATTAAAATCTTTACCTGAAAGGGATGAATAGCTTAGCCCATGTTCTGGCTGCTAAAGTATACAGATCAGTGTTTACATCTCTACTTGCACTGAGTCTAATTTATAATTTAACACTGTTGAGACCATCCTGACAATGTAAACATGGTATATTGATGACCTGCAAAAAAGAGAAGCTGTCTTATATGCCAAGTGCCTGTGGCTCTGTTTATGTTGGAAATGCATTATTAAAGAATGTGTGTGGTCAAGCTATAACATTTCTAGTACTAAGTTATCCATTTTACTCTGGGCCATTTCTTTGTTTCTCCTCACATAGTCTCCTAATCCAACAACTGATCAAGTTTCAGCCTTTCACTCCAGCTCCTCCAATTAAGATAGCATGATACACAGTGTGACAGCCTTTTTGGGCTCTATGAACCATGTGTGGTGTGCCTTACACTCGACAACTGAATCAGACTAATTCTGGGAGCAAATACTCTATTCAGGCAATGCTGAGCAATTTGCTATTAAAGCAGCAATTTACTGTCATTCCAGCCTGCATTAAAAAAACCCTAAAAGTCTGGGTCATTTATTCTGCATTAAAATCAACATAACTGCTTCAGAACATAGTGTCAGTGACACTTGAACTTCTAAGTAGAAAAAGTTAGGGGGAAGATGTAGATGCTATCTTGGTCCTGGCTTGATCATTCACTTTTCTATTCTTGGTCCTGGGTTGCTTGTTTTTCTGAGCAGCTGAGACAATCAGTGGGGTCAGTAAGTTTGGGAGTTTTGTGTGTGTGTGCTCATTCCCATAGCCTGGGTGAAAAGTGTCAGTCTTTGGCCACTAAACATACATTGAGGATCTCCTAAAAAAAACTTTTTCCTTTTATCTTCTTCAGAAGACAACCTATCCTAAATGTCCAGGGAAAAAGAGATACTAAGATATTAGCATTAAAAACTGGGCACTGAAGGTGAGCAAACTGAAGGACTTTGGCAGCATTATGCCATAACTAGGCTGTTGGAGGAGAGCTTCATTCCTTTCTGGATATGCACAAAGCATCCTGTTTGACCTTTTTCTCCACAATGAGGTTTCTGCAATGCCAGTGTGTTGGTGAAAACATGAGGAAGGTTCATCCTGCAAATATTTCGAAGTGAGCCTTCCAGAAGTTTCATCATCAGCTGAAACAACCACTCCTTGTTTTTCTGAAGAGAGACTCACCAGCTGACTGGGAGGAAAGAGTGATGTGAAGAGAGAATGGGTGTCCTCCCCTGTGGCTGCTGGGGTTGTCTGTTTCTCATTAGAAATGAGAAATGAACACATGTCCCTGTGCTTCAAGAGGTTTATAACTGACCACAGTACCAACAGTGCATCATGGTCACTACTGTCCTTCATCCAATACTGTACAATTCCATGCTTCAATACACATATTTCATAGCATAAAGGGATTTTTTTTTAACAACCCACAATGTATACAAAGAGATGTGGCATCAGGAGTGCCCAGCTACATGCAAGCAGGGCTGTCTGGGTTTTTTGCCCAGCTCCAGTGTTGCAGCTGGTCCATTTTCATCAGTCATGCACCAGACAGGCCCCAGTTATCAGCTCAGAAGCACAGACAATAAGCACAAGTCAACACTTCTTTATTTTTTAAGAGAAGTGTGCGCCTCGGCAAATCTACCCTTTGATATAAATGAGATTAGATGAATGTTCCTTGTCAGTTTTGCCAGCAATAATAGAAATGTAGGCATTTAATGCAAGCACTAAACATATTTAACTCTTATGAGAGAAAGACAACAAACCAACAGTGAACAAAACTTACTAGTTTATACTGAGATTTCAGGTGCCTAAATCTGCAGCAAACCATTCAGCATCGGGGGTTTTTGGCGAGGTTGCAATATAACCACATTCTGGTTTTGTTGTTGTTTACTCTGTGTGACATCTATTGACTCAAATGAGCCATTTTTTATTCCTTTGTAGACACGAGAGTGAATTTAGCACAGTGTGTTATCACAGAGCTCCTCACAGACAGTGCTGACAAATAGCTATGTGGACAACCCATTCAGGCTGTAGGATTATCCATCAGCAGTGACAGTAGCTGGCAAACCAGTGCTGTTTATATCAATTTGTTATTTTCTAGGAAGTTACCCAGCTTCATTATTATTGGGGGAGATAAAACTAAGATGAGAGGCCAAGACCCTCATTTGGTTCTTAATGCACTCCCATTGCTTTGATGTATTACACAGAACAAAATTGACCGATGTGGTAGCTCATTACACAGGGAAAAACACACACTAAAATAACATATTTTCTTTACCACAGTTCTGTGACAACCAACAGTGCCTACAAAGGATCCAGGGACAGTTATTTAAAATGCATTTTGTTCCTGAAAAAAAAAAAAAAAAAAAAAAAAAAAAGAAAAAAAAAAGTGGGGTTGTGATGTGCCCTAGACTTTAGATGCAGAAAATTCTGTAAGATAGTGTGTCTTAAATAACAAGTATATAATTTTGACACTCCTTGCAAGCCAAAGCATTTCAGTGATTTTTGCACAGTGTTGTGCAGAACTGCTATCACAGCACTTCTCCAGGACATTCCTTCTGGCTCTCTGTGATACTTGAGAAACAAATCCTTCCCATCTCTTGCACAGTAGGTGGAAACCATAATTGCTTCACCAGAGATGGGGAACATGAGTCACTGAGAGGCTAACTGACTTTCCTGGGGACCCATGAGACCAAAAGCTGTATCTGGAAAACCCAGGACTAAAAGATTGAATGCAGATTCTGACCTGAGTTACACTCTGGCTTGAGGGGGGTTGTAATTTAAGGCATAATTTATTTGTTATTAGTATGTGTTATCACTCACATGGTGGTTGCTAGGCAAAAAAAGGCTCCCAGTGTGTGACAGGAGCTGGAGCCCAAGCAGACAGGGATATGCAGGTGGGTAGGGAGGCAAGACTGGTGGGGTGTCTGGGGGGTGTTCAGAGGACTGCAGTTACTCACAGTGCCTATGGCACTCCTGCACAAAGCTCCCCTCTTGGGCTCTTTGCAATGTATATAAAATAGCAATTATATTGCATTAGAAAAGGCCCCAAGAAATTAAAACTAATGTTGAAAGCAACTAAAGCTAAATCTATATCAACTCACTTTGGATTTATCCCTCAAAACCCGTGTTGTATCCCTCAAACACACCTCTTGTTGGACAACTGGTATTACTCTTTTTCAACCACAATGGGTGACAGATAAATAAGCAAACATGGAATTTGATTCTCTGGGAGTTTCCCAGTATATCTGTGGGCCCATCTTTGGCCTGTATTGCCTCAGAAGTAAGGGCTCTTCCTTTCTTTCCTGTGTTGGAATATAGAACTTGGAGTCCTTGCAGGTGGGACTCATCCACCTTCAGACTTGGAAAGAACTGGGACAACATTTAGACCTTTAGTCTATAATTCTCCTGTCTTACTTCAAATGTCTGCTGTAGATTGCTTTCACCCTAATGAATCCAAGCCCATCTGATTTCATCTCTACTCAAACCTACTCAAACTCTTACCTGTCCACCACGTGGGGGTAAGACCCAGAATTCAATTTCACTGGTGTCATAAATAATGTCATATCATCACTAATGACCAGAAATTCAGAGAGCCTTGAGTTTGATCCCAAAGTCAGTCTCTATGACAAAGTCCTAAAATTTGTGATTCACTTCTGTCTCAAGCAGGGAGAGCTACCCATTAAATCACACATATTACTCCCTCATGGCATGGATGTTTCTCAAACCCTTATGTTCATGCTGGGACTCTCTCAGTACCTGTTTATTTGGAAGAGATGAGGGGCTCAGAGTACAAGGTGAGACAGCAGCAAACATGCACAGGTGCTGCTTTTTCTCTCAGCTGTAATTAGGCTGATCTCCTAATGTGAGGACAGAATCATCCTTCGAGCTGTAAAATATTTTTCTTTCATTACCTGTCACCCTCTGACTTTTAGCAAAAGAGATGCTCCTTTTCCTGGAACATGCACATAGTTAGGATCAATATCATAATCCTGTCTGACAGCTACTCGAAAACTTCTTTGTGTTGATTAGGTTTTGGCAGCTGAACAGAGCTGTTACTGCATTTTCTTTTAATACTGACTAAGCGATAGGCTTGACAAGAAATAAAAAATAAAATAAAATAAAATAAAATTCTTTCAGAACCAAAACCCAATTAGCCCTTTTGTTACTCTGGTGAAGTGGAACAGATACTTCAGCTGCTGGTGGTGGTACAAGCAGAAAGCTGCTCCCAATCCCCTGCCACGCTCCAAGGACAGATGGATGAATGGCTTAAAGATGTCTTCATCTGTTCTGTTCACAAGGAAAGCAGGGATTTGGCAGCAGCTTTTAAAGAAAATAGAAGATGAAAAATTCACTAAATTTTATTGGTTCGAATGTATAATAATGATAGTTTAATGGCAGGAAAGAGGCAGATAATTAGAAGTGAGTAGCTCTGATTGCCCTTGTACACCGCTCCAGATAGCTTCTCAACACTCCTGAATCCTTGTTTGCTTTGTCTGAAGCTGAAATCCCACAAGGTCTGGATGTTACCAGCTGTCTAGCTAACTAACTGCCAGCACTTTCCCTGAATACAAGCTATCAGCTTCCACAACATCAGCCTCCTCCCCTGAGCTCTTCCTCACTGTCTCTCTCCCTGTGCGATTGCTTTTATCTATTGCTTGCAGGAGCTTCTTCTAATCATATTGCTTCTTGCCTCTGAGGGTCAAACACGAGACCATTGCTACCTACACAAATGGGGAAAACTGTCACCTTCACTGCACTGATAAGCATTTGGCAGGCAGGACACTGTGAAGTAGAAGAGCAAACAGCCAGCAATCTGCAAACACCATAAATATGTTAGGATCTCAGCAGGAAGATGGGCACTGTATGTACCAAGAGGCCTTTGTTTAATGAGCTGTCAGAAAGCAGGCATGAAATTACATTTGAAAACATGTGCAAGCTGCAGAAACAGAGCTGGGGCACTGAAAAAACCTCTCTGACTTTTCTGTGGATGTTTGGAATGTCTTATCAGTTTGAGAACTGTCATGCAATGAGAGCTATCATTAGCAAGGTAATAGCATTTGAAAGCTACTGATTTTTCTCTCTAAGCTCCATTTTGTGACCTAAATGAGTGAGAGAAAAACTTAATGCTTCCTTTCTGCTGAATTTTTCCCCCCTGAAAACACAGCCAGAAACCCCAAAGTGAGCATACTGGTAGGAGATAAATCCAAATTGCTGTAAATCATAAAGGACTGACCGTGGAAGTCAGGAATATTGTTGCTAATCCTTTGGAGATGGAGTTCATATTACTCTAATGCACCTCCTGCCACTCATTTGTTTCAATGACACACACAAAAAGCATCTCAGGGCAGGTGACTGTTATGTATGACAGCTGTATGAGGGCTGCCAGGGGTCAGGGCAACAGTCTTCAATTCACAGGTAGTCAACAGTGGTAAAACTGTGAAAAATATGATTGCTGAAGTATATCAACAGTGTTAGGGACACTTTGCATAGCTGTAATAGGGTGTGCACTAAATAGAGCTTCCATTGCTGTTAAATCATGCAGAACAAGTTGTTAAGGATTTAAAACAAATCCTCAAATATCCTTCAGGGTCACAAAGTTCTTTATTTCTAAGATAAATTGAATGTTTTCTTCGTGCTCAAGCATCTGTGTTTTCTTTGCTTTTAAGAAAACATTTTGCTGATTCTTTGGCTATTTGGGCATTTGTGGTCCACCCCAGAGCTGAAAGGAGACTGTTGAATGCTGAACTGAATCCATGTCAGTCAGGAAGGTATTAATTTGCAAAAATGACTTCTCCTCCTTTCATTCTTTTCTTATTAAAAATGGGGAACAAAATCCAAAGCTTCTAGTTTGGTGCAAACAAAACCCAGATCCAAACCATCAAAATTTCTTTGGAAATTTTGAACTAGGTTTTGGGGGGGGGAAAAACCAAAGAACAAAACAAAACAGTGAAAGAGGATCACATTTATGGGTCCTATCTGTTTTTGTCACATTATGAACCAGTCAGATCACCAGCAGTATTGTTTTACTGAAGGGAGAAAAATGCATGAATACAAAGAAAAAAAATGCTTGAAAAAATACGTTTTTGGAAGTTTTGCAAAGGAAAATGTGATGTACAAGTAAAAAAAATATTTTGCAGAAGTGATTTACTCTCTCTGGTTTTTACCAGTTAATTAACTAAAATTAAAAAATCAGATGTTGGTCAACAGGCAAACAAAGAATTGTTTCTGTCAAGAAGTGTCTCTCTGAGTGTCATAACATGTGTACTTTGGTGAGCTCATTGTATGTTGGCTGTGTCTGTCTGTCTATCTATCTATCTATCTATCTATCTATCTATCTATCCATCTATCTTCTATCCCATGATCTGCCTCAACCTCCCCATTGCACCATGGAAGATGCAGCCTAGCAGAGAGCCATATTCCTAAAGAACAGTACAGCTGTAGCCACCCTGCACTTCACCTATCACAGCCCTGAGTGTTTCCAGACAGGAGAATTCAAGCCATAAATTTCCAGGTTTGGATGTTTCCCTTAACAGTCAGATATTTCCACAGGGAAATGTTTAATCTTTTCCAAGCAGCATTTTCAATGTTAATGCTTTGCCAGTGTAAAGCAGATGAGGACAATAGAAACAACAGATAAACCTTCCTTCTTCTGTTTTCTATTAGGTAAATTTTTTCAAACTTGTTTCATTTCACCCCTGCTAGTATGCTTCAGTACATAAGTCTACTGAAGAAGTGTTTGATTCTACCATAAAAACATGGATACTATGGAAACCAAAGCCATCCTGTTAATATTTTGACATTTTGTCTGACGTGGAATGGATCATGTACGACACACAGGAAATCCTTTGGTACCGTGACCTTCTTGGTTTTCAAGCTTTCATAAAAGACCACACCATTTCTTTCCTTCTCCTGAGAGGGTGCCTGGCTTCCAAAGAGATTATGTGCTGTTTGAATCAGAGTTAGGTGCTGAACTGCAAGGAGATAGGAAAACAACTCTTAGGATCAAAGGACCACTGAAGACCTTTCCATTGTGCAATTTATGAAATTAAAACATTTCATAAGATTTTTTTTTCACTTTATTTTCTCTTCTCTTAAACCATCTTTGCTATTGCATTCAATAATAATTAACATACGGTATTTTGCTGATTTTTCCTCTTTTTCTCTACCTTTTGAAACACATTTTGCAGGGTATTAAGAGGAAAGATAAAATTGCATTCTGCCATTGGTACAGAGAAGGCTCTTCAGATACTCTTAACTTTTGAAAATGCCTAACACCATAAAAAATTAACTAATACCTCTGCAAAATATTGAATTAAGATTTCTTGGACAAACCCACCAGCACTTCCAATGTAACTACTTTTCCACAAAGAGCAGAAAGGGAAATGCTGGAGATTGACAGGGAAGGAAGAAGGACAAGCAGCAAAAAAAAAGAGGATTGTCATTCACAAAACAGTGTTTGCTCTTCCAGTTATGCTGTTGCAAATAGGAGTAAGATTTAAGCCAAAAAGAAGAGGTAGGTGCTGAACTTAAATGTTCAGTCCTTAAACAAAATAAAAAGTGCTCATCTTTAGCTTAACTTGCTGTTACTGGAATATTGCTTGAGAACTGGATTTAGGGAAAGGATGTTGGCATACTGGAATATTAATGAGAAATAGCCTAAAAGATCTAATGCAAATTATGAAGACCAATACTTCAGTGAAAGGCTTGTGTAACTCAGCCTGTGGTATCTCTCCAAAACAAGGCTGAGAAGTGATTTCATTATCTCCAACAGGGAGCAAACAATTGCTTTACAACCAAACAAAAACAAACAAACTAAACCAACCAAACAAAAACAAACAAAAAAGAGGGGTCGATATCAGGAAAGAAAGTGTAACAGGAAACTAGTTGGAAACAGAACAGAAGATTTGGAGATTCAGAGGAGGATTTGCCGAGGTCCTTGATGCTGAGGACGCACTTCTTCAGCACATCCATGTCATCCATTTGTCTCCTTGATGATGATCACAGCCTCTGAGTAACAGAGAGTAACTACCAAAGACTTCCTCAGAAATCTTCCCACTTTCCAGAAATCCTTTTGCAGAGAGTGTTTTAACAAGCTGAACCTCATCTGAAGGATTACACATCCTGAACACTTGGAGATAACCCATTGTTGGGCAAGTCAAGGAAGCAGCTGAGTGGTAAAAACATATTTGAAACCACATGGACTTAGAGTTGTTCCATTTCCTTACCATACAGCAGACCAGTGACACCAGGTGTCTTTCATCATGGTCTCTCTCTACTCAGCTTTTACAACCCAGGGGACAAGAGGACACAAACTAGGACTCTTGTGCTTCTATTTGAGTAAAAATGTAGGTGGCATTATCCCATAAAGTTGCTTGAGCTTCTTCATTCAGGAAAAAAAGGTTACTTGGAATGATCCCACCTCCCTCACAGGCTGGCCAAGGGGTTGCTGCCCTGAAGATTTCCCAAACTCAATGAAGTCACAGCACAACAACTGATCCATTTCCACCCCACACCAGGGGACTGCTCCAAGTGCCTGCCATGCTTCAGCCAGGCAGACTGGGAGCAAGAAGTTTAGCCATATGAAAAGAGGAAAAAAGAGAAAAATACAGGGAATTTTAGGGATCCTACATCTCACGGCATGGCAAACACTAACAGTTGCATTTAGAGCTATTTTGGGTGCCACAAACTGGTCTGTGACTTCGTGTGAATGGTGAAATAGGACCTGTTTAGTCACTAACTCGTTCCACCAGAGAAGAGAGCACACAGCAAAGGGCTTCAGTCCGTGGAAAGCCACATGTTCCCATGGAGGCGCAGAGCCGTACTTTAAGGCTTGAAATCCCACTTAAGCCTATTTGCTTAGTCAGTGGAAAGGTAGGCACCTTTGAAGGCCTCTGAAGAGCAATTCAAGTGCCTGAAAAATATGCTGAGCAGGGAGCCAAGGGCACGGGGACCTCAGCTGAGGAAGCTTGGTGTGAGGTATTAACCACCTCAGCTGGAGCAGGGCCAGGCTTCCCCTCCAGCCACTCTCAGCAAGGCAGGGCACGGCTCTGCAGGGCTGGCAGGGCAGTAGGAACAGCCACTGGGAGCCTCAGACAGCAGGAACCACACATTTTCCCCATCCTGCTTTGACAGAATTGGCCAGGGTTGGAGGCATCTTTCATTTCCCAGTTCTGTTTTTGCTGTAGAAGACACAGCTTCTTTCTATTTTTCAAGACTGGCTGATCCCAGCATGCTCCAAATCCATAAAGGAAAATAGGAAATGATTTTTTTAGTCCCTGAATTGACCCGTGGGTCTGACGATCCTGCTAGGCTCGGCAGTTTCTCTGCTGGCTTGAGGAGCACATGTTTATGCACCTGGGATCATGCAGCTTGAATTATTCTTTTAAACATTTTCATAGAGAGTGGCAGTGTAACAGAAATCACTAAACAAAATGTACATTGTGTGTGACAGTTAGCAATGGGCCGGTTCACAGATTGTTAAGGGCTATTGAAAGTCACGCTTATGTTTTTCTTCTTTAACATTTTTCAAGGACAATTTGATTGCATTTCCCAGAAAGGTTAATATAAACAATCTGCTCCCCTCATTTTTATGAGAAGCATTTAAAAGTAAAACGTCCTGCTGTTATTTCACTATTGCCTGTGTTATTGATGGCTGAGGATTCCCAAATAGGTTCTGAATTTTTGCAGCTTTGCACATTTCTGGGAGAATTGCTCAGAAGTCTACTATCTCATTCTCCATCCAGCAGCCCTGAGAAAGGCACACAATTCTTCAGCATTTGTTTGAACACAGTAGGGCACGATTCATGGCCTGAACTTTAGCCATGTGAAGGATAGTGTCACCTCTGAATTTGTTATTTAAATGGCTTCTACAGCCACCAGAGGGGCAGAGAAACAACTCATCTCTAACAGGTGCCCATTTTTGACATATTTGCACTTTGGAAGTGCCTCTCTTTCCCCACTGGAAATAAAACCAGTCAAAGCAACTCAGACTGAGCCATCCCTGTCCTGTTCTGGTTTTTCCCTGGCAAATCATGTGGGTAGGACACCCTCTGATGTCACCATCTCCCATGGGACCAGACGGCTCCAACATTTACATGTGTAATCCAACTTGGTTAATAAAAAAAATTGAAAGTATTTCCTTCAAAGAATAATTTCTGAACACTAGTCAAGACTATCCTTGGGCCAAATATATAAGTCTGCAGTAAGTATAGACCCAAAATTTTTTCATAACATTGGTATGTCTGGTTGACATTTCAGGTTACTACTGATATTCAGTTAATTTGGCTGCTTTGAGCAGGAACTTGGACTAGATTACCTTTGGAAGTCCACAAGATCTTCAGATAATCAAATGATATTGTAGCATATTATGTACCCATCAGCCATTCAACACAATTCATCTGAATGCCCAGTTGGATGTTCTATTGGATTTTCTATATTTCATTGCATGTGCTTTTTTCATGTCCAACTTTGAAAACCGAGCTCAAATAGATAAAAACATTCTCCCTCCCTAGTCATGTGTAAAGCCTCCCCACTGCTTTCTCACCTGTACAAATATCATGGATGTGTTGGGTTGGACTGCACTGACTGTATTTTGAGAACATGTTCAATCTGTGTCCTGGCTGCTGACAAAACTGGGGCACTGCCCTGGCAGCTAAAACATCTGATACTGAGGACAGGAGCAAAACTACTACCAACCTGGTTTGGGCTACCCTCTGGGGAATTATTTGTTATAGTGTGTGCAGGAGCACATGTGGACACGTGTTGGAAGGATGCTTAGTGATGTATTTAAAAGTGACCTTTTTTTTAGGAAAGAAAAATGCTTGTGAAGCTAAAAAACCCTGACTAAAACCCAGGCACTCACTACCACTGCAGTATTTATTACACCTCTTCAAGACAAATGGAAAATATAATAAAAATTCAACCCCAAAATATCCAGCTAAGCAGGCAAGTGGGAATCATAAACACCCCCAATGGCCCATCCTCACAGGCATCCCTGCCCCAGCCCTTCCCAGCTGACTCTGTGCACTGGGATATCACAAATCTGGTAGCTCTATTTGCAAACAAGTCCATACAGAAATATATTTCATACATGGACACACTCAACACAGCTGTGCTCATGACCTCGGAGCTCTGAACATATTTTAGGAGTTTCAAGCACCTTTGGTGCCTGTTTTTTTTTATACAAGACCCTGATTAAGCAAATTTCCTGCTAAAACCTTTCTAAAAAGGCAAAGGACATGCCAGGCCTCTCATTCAAGCCCTAAAATTTTCAGAGTGGTTTCTGATGCCCCCAACATTTTGGTGTGTATCTTGAGACACTTAATAAAAATCTACTTTTCTGAAGAGTGGTGTCATTGCTCACTAATAATTAAAATTCTAGAGGAGGGAAGCCCAAAATGAACATTCATTTTCCAAAATACAACTCTCTAACATTTATACAGCCTTCAAGTGGAGAAACAGGTCTAACTTTATGCTGAGAAGAGTATAGCCTATATACTGATGAGAAACTCAAATTCATCTTGGTAAACATTCCCTACATAAGCAACATTTTCCAGAGTCTTTCATTCACTGTGTAAAAGCCCACTACAAGACAGCTAACATCTCTAAAATACACTCCCAACTCTCCAAGACTTATTCACAAATCATCTGCTTTAAAAGAGCACTCTCCAAGTACACTTCACAAAGTTTTCCATTTTGCCCTCCCAGGCAGCCTAGCAACATGGCTGGCAATAAATAATGCTGCAAAGGAAATTCTGTGTCAACTAGGAGGGTCAAAAAAAAAACAAAAAAAAAAACCCCAAAAAAAACTACAGAAGAAAATGCACAAAAAAAAGAGAGCGTAATTTATTGCCCCTTAGCATCTGCTTTTATCTGTATCCTTTTGAGAACAAATTAACAAGTCCTGCCTATCTCCATATGTTTCTTTCTGTGGAACATCATGGTTCTGGAGGTACACGTTCATTCAGTCAGCAGTAACAAGCATGGATGTTTGTTATGCACTGGAGAATGTGACCATTATATGTTGATGATACTTTTATAATATGATAAATCACTGAAAGAAAAAAGAAATATTTTATAAGCCAGAAGGAGCAGGTCTTTTTTTTTTTTTCCTTTCATTTTTCTTTTTTTTTTTTTTTTTCTACAGAAAGCAGCTTAAATCCCAGTGTTTCATGTATGCTTTTCAGGTCATAAAAACAACTGCTTTCAAAATGTAGATGATCCCCATATGCTTAGAAATCACCCTTAAAAGGTCAGTAATGAATTTATTTTGGTTTTTAACAATAATAAAATTAAATTTTAGCGTAAAAAAACAAAATGAAAGTGATCTTTATCCTAAATAAAGCTTTTTTCTTTTTTTTTTTTTTTTTCTGGGATATAGCTTGTGTATTTATGTACATATTTATATAAAGGACTTTGGCAGTTCAACTGCAAATCCACTCAGACCTTGAACTAAATTCTCAACAAATTTACAGAATGCTAAAAATGGATCTGTATTTAAGGTGTTTAAAAACAGCATTGAAAAAAGTATTTCACTCTAAATGAATAACTGTGAACATATATAAACCAAACAAAATTTTTCATGTAGTGATATTTTTTCTAAACATAGCTTTCTGTTAAGTTTAAAATCTAACACTGGTATAATTTCTATACTAACAAGGGAGAAAAATATCAACAATATTCTTAACAGAATTTTAGATTCAATTCAGTTTTCTTAGATAAGATCAAAGTATTGTGGAAACATGGCTAAGAATTGCTCTTATGGCAGAAGAAAATACATATCTGTATTTTAAACTGTGGATTATATATGCCAGAATCAAAGCTCAGAATAGCTGAAAAAGTGAATGGGATTGTATTGACATATGCCAGTTTGGGATCTGCATATGAACAGATAGTGTTGGGGCCAGAGGGAGATCTTTTACACCAGAGACAATTGCAGAAATGAAATTTTCCTGCTTGCAAAGAGGGGCTTTAATCATCTCAGACACATTTATGGGGTTTTGTTAGCAATCTTCTCTGGTGCTTTTAGGCACTTAGCATATTTCTGTAAAACTATTAACATATGAAATTAATATAAAGAGGGAGTGCCAATCCAAATCAAACAGAACGCACTATTATGAAAATCAAACTTATGAGATGGCTTGAAAAATCATAAAACTGCCCCACAAATAATTATCCATTTCTTTTATTTGCCTTCTGATTTCTGGAACTTAAAAGGACATTTGACTTTTCTGGTTTTTTGGGGTTTTTGTTTGATTGTGGGGTTTTTGGGTGTTTTGAGGTTTTTTCTGTTTTTTGTTTTGTTTTGTTTTGTTATTTTGAAGTATGGTTTAGAAATGGAGAAGGAAATCAGCCACCCTCACAAAAGGAATTGTAAGTGCTAAGTAAAGCTCACTCATTTAAAATCACAGTGATGTCTCCTGTCATTAATGATTCAGCATCAAAAAATACTGTAGCAGCTCTAGGAATAATATTCTTCCAGCTTAAAAATGCATGTGAGGCTTTTATTAAATCAGATGGGTTGCAGATAAGAAAATTAGCATAGATACTTGGCTACTTTAACTTCCTAAAACATGGAACTTCAAACTTCTATGTGTCTGATAGAAAGGTAGCAGACCCCCAGCAGAGGCTGGGAAGATTTATGCTGACTTGATAATTTTAATCCTTAACAGAGTGTGAGAGAAAAGAGTGGTGTTCCTACCTTTCCCTCTACAGTCTGTATTTTTTATAACTGAGACTGCAGCCTGGTATATAACATGCTGTGCATTTGAAATACATTTATATGAGGCTACCACAGAACAGGGAAGCATCATGTAGTGAGGAACAAGGTATTTTACACATTCCAGAGTCAATGTCTGGCTTTGGGGGGACTGACAACTTCTGAGCATAAAAGTGCACAATTTTCATCCAGGTGCTGTCCTGCAAACAGAGCAAGCTGTCCCACACAAATTCAGACACGGGAGTTTCCAGATATAGCATCTTTTTTTTCCCCTGCTCTACTTTTCCTTGTGGTATTGAGAGACTCAGGGCAGCAATAGACTCTTTACACCCAGCCGACTTCAAAATAGTTTCTGTCTCAGATTACCAGAGTCTGCAGAATTCAGCTGTTTTCAGAGCAGTCAGAGGTCATTGCAAATCAGCAGTCTTTGAAAAGTAACCTGTCAAGGCACCCACTTCTCATGGCTTACCACATCTATCTAAACATATCTATGCACAAAATGGATGACGTCTCCTGCTGCCCTTTCCAATGGCTTAGTGTAAGACCTCTCTGTTTTCTCAGCCTTTGTACTGCTCTGATACACAGGGCCAGCCAGCAGTCCCAATTAAAAGAGCAGGGGGGGAAAAAAGAGTGGGTAGATCTTCTTCCAGATGGCTTTGAAGAGGCATCAATCTGCTACAGAGATTCACAAGACCCCAGACAAATAGTTAGATAAGCCAAGACTATGCATTAAGGCTAAAATCACAGCACTACATCAAACCCAAATGTTTTTTCAGTACATTAATTACCACAGAAATTTGGCTGACTAGGAAAAGTGAAAGTGTAAACTGGAACTGAAGAAAGTTAAGTAGCTGTACCACAATATTAGCAAGTTTTAATACTTTCCTGTTATTCCTACTATACACTAGTTCATTTTCATATCCCCTGAGGTACCCAGCAAATGTGCACCTGTACACACACACATGAATGAGGTCTACCCAAGAGAAAGGCAGGATAAAAACATGACCAGCATGCTCCATCACCATGTGTAGCAGTTAAAGAGCTGCACAGCATCCCCCCTGTAGGGGCTGTATCCTCTCCTGCCTGATCAGTCGATCCCAAGGCAAGGATGTCTCTTCTGCCACTGAATTTTGAAGGTTCAGCCTCCAGCAGATCAAGAAATCAACACTATCCTGCATCACCATCTTTTGAGTTGGCTGTTCTTGCCACGGTCATGGATAGGCTAGAATGAAATTTTGTGAAATTTTCCTGCGTAGGACCAGTGAGAGGACACTAAATTTCTTTTGGGAAGACATTAAAAAAAATAATAAAAATAGTTCCTGCCAGAACAACGTGATGCTGGGGCAACCCCTAATCAGAATGGCTTGGTGATTTGGGTGAGCATAGCATGGATAGCTCCATCCAAGCATCACATTTTCTGCACACAGCAGAAAATCCCCAGCTCAGAATAGCACGGATGGTTTCTGACTGTCAGGCTGGTCGGTGAACACCCCAGCAGGGAGTGTCAGGGCAGGAAGGGGAATTTGCAGCCCTCAAATCCAAACCACACAAGCAGTGGGAGCCCGGGAGGCCGTGCCTGACCCCGGGCTGCCCTCGGGGAGCTGGGGAGGACACTCTGTGCCCTGGTCCCCCCGTGGTGAGGCCATTTCCCCGCTCCAGGCAGGCTGCTGCCTCCACCAGGGAGTTCCTGCTCCAGCAGAGAGGGCAGGGGGTGAAGGGGGCTGGCTGATTCTGCAAACACGGTTAACAAAATGTTGATATTATGCTTAGCCGTTGTCTCCTTGTCACTAGTCACTTGCAGTTATTGCTCCAGATGTTAGAAATGCCATCATGAGCTGGAGCTGATGGACTCTGCTGTTATGGTCTTCATTTTCCAGGCATTCTGCAGCCTCGTGGGACTGTGGTCCTGTGTTTAGAGAGGGGACAGGGATGGTTTTAGGTTTTATGCAAACTGCAGTACATTGCATCAATGCAGCCAACTTTTTTCATTTAAGACACCTTGGGGTGTCAAATCTATCCTCAAGAAGGTGACAGCTCTCCCTCAGGTCCCGTGCTGCATCTGCCAGCTCAGTGGGCACATCCCACTTGGCCCAGGGAATTTCAAATTAGCTGAGCTCACAGTGTCCCCTTGTCAGCTGGTTCTGTCACACGCTGGTCAGGCACAACAAAACTCACTCACAGGGAAAAACTTACTGATTTTATGGCAGGATACTAATGGAAAGAGTGTAATTCCCCTGGAAGGTATGTAATTCCACCACCTTGGATTTATAGTCTGTGCCTGAACTACAGGTGAGAAACGTTTTTTATAAAGCCACTGAAAGATGGGAATCTCCCATCAGGATAGTCTGGCTCAGACACTCTAAGACATTTCTTCCTTCTTACTGATTTCTTTGGAAAAAAACTAAAAAGATAACTCAGATTATGAGAATGAGAATAGAAAGCCTCCCTTTTAGGTTAAAATATAGATTATATACTGTTTATTGCAGAGTAATTTAAACCACTAAAGAAATTCAGTAATTTAAAATCACATTAGGAATTTTTTTTTTTTCCAGAAGGAAGAAAAATACTTATTTCTGTCACTTTAAGAAGTGTCCTGTAGCTCTCATTAAAGCTATTTTTAGGTTTTTTATCTAGGAAATATTAGTTGAGAAAATATATAAACTGATAAATACAAATGTGTTAAGGAAAGAAATGGTCATGTTAAAAATTTAATTTAGTTGGATTCTGTAGCTTTATCTAAGAGGTGAGTGACTCCAGATGAAATCTCATCAAAGACAATCATTTACTGGAAAGAGAAAGAGACTCTAAATTTCCCAGAATAAATCATCATGAGATGAAAAGGAAAATGTCCAATCTCATCAAGCTCATCTACTGGACATAAGGTTGGATCCAAAAGTCCTGCAGTTCCTCTTTGATCTGTGTAGACTCAGAATGTCCCTAGAAAGCTCTGAGGCTCCCTCCTTGCCTGTCTCATCTTTTGGCTGAATAGCAGAAGACTTTGGATTAGCCATAACAACCCAACATGTAGCTGAGGGTTGGTTTCCCAGATTCATCCTTGGGACACTGCTTTACCTACCCCTCAGATACCCACAGTGGTTCAAGAGACCAGGATATGTTCTGTGAAAACCATCTGTGGCCATTACTGTTTGTCTTAAATACTCCAGAACATAAGAATCTATAAAAATATTATTCTCAGGAAATGATATTTTCTTATATAAATAGCAGTAGGAATCTCTTCACAGTATGTGTACAAGTCCACTAAGTTATCACAGGCTGGAGAGAGAATTTTCTCTGAGGTCCTGTTCCCAGGCTAGGACCAGTTTTCCACCCGGGGGATGCTGCCTCCAAAATGCCAACACTGACAGATATCAACACTTCAGCACTGACAGGATTTCAATACTCTTCAGATGGGGTATTTTCACCCCAGACTGACAGAGTCTGTTTGAGAGCTACAGAGAGCTGGACCTGGGCTGCTCCAGCAGGCTGTGAGAAAGACAGGAGGGCATCAGCAAGTGTCAGTGTGCTCCTGTGTCAGGGAACCAAGACTCCTTTGTGTCTTTGAAGTCAGATCTGCTTCCCTTTGTTTTCCCATTATCTTGCCTAATCATCCATCTGTGAGAAGGCAGATATTATGAAGATATAAGTAACAGAGTAAAAGTGATGGCTGTGTTATTCAAGAAGTCAGACTCAGTGATCTAGTGGCCCCTCCTGGCTCTGAAATCTGGAGTTTCTTCTGGCTGACACCATCAATTCACTCGCTGGAGGAGCCTCCAGGCCCAGGCAATTGGCTCATCCTTCATACTATTCTGCACTAATTGGCAATAATGAAGGTATTTGTCAGTCTCCACAGAATTGTGTGTTTTAAGACAACTTCAGAGTAATCCTAGCAGTACGGATGTCATCAGCCTACAGACTCACTGTCAAAAATGAAATGAGACACCAGCTTTATGCCATTTTGCCTCATGTTCCATTCCTAATTTTCTGGATGAAAATTTCCTTCTGTAAATATGTCATCTTCCATAACAAGTTGAAGGTACAAATGCTCTTATGTGTCTGTGCAAGATTCAGCCTGACAGAAAAGTCATTAAGTTCTCTGATATAGCTTATTATTAACCCAAAATTTCAGATATCATGCTTTGCAGGCATACAGTGATGCCAAATTGAATGCAGTCAGCAAGAAATAGAGTCTCTTCGAGTCTGTCCCCATCCAGTTCTCCATTACCATATTTGCTCAACTCCACCAGCAGTAGCTTTTCTTGGGGAAATATTTGACGCATAGGAAATTTCCTCAGCAGGATAAGAGTGGCAGTGGTCAACCTTGCTTCCTCATAATATTTTTTGCAATATCCCTGTCACCAAATATCAGTGGGACACAGCATCTTGGCTATTCTTAATGTGAAATTAAAATGAAGCTGTCTCTGACTTGCATTGATTAATTTTCTAGGCAGAACAAGAGAAACAGAAAGAAGGAGTGTGATACAAACAAAGAAATAATAATAATCAACTAATGAATTTTGTTACAAAGTCTGTATAACACTTCTTCTCCCTTCACTGTATACTTTCAGTACTCTGAAGGAAAGGCCAAAAGGGGAGTAATAAAAACACCCTTGGGTACAAAGAAATTGGCTCATAAAATAACTACAGTAACAATGTCGATTATTAGCTTTAAAGTACAAGATAAATATAAATGGACTATATCCTCAAACTAGCAAAATATGGGGAATCAATCTCAATAAAAAGAACTGATAGGGTAAGCTATTTGGGAAGCAGATACAAGCCCTGCCTGGCTTAGAAACATTAGCCTGTGCTTCTGAGTAGTGATTGATGTCTTCTGCTGCCAGATGACAATGAACTTTGCCGAGAGTGAGGCTTGGAGGGAGGTATTTGTAATGCCTGTCTGTAAGCTCCAGAAGCATTATGATTTCTGTGAAGGATAAATGCACAAATCTCTCTATTTCTGCTAGAAGACAGTCTCTGCTAAAACAGAAATTAAACATATTTACAAGACAGTGAGTTATGATAGAAACCTGACCAGGCATTTCTCAAAGTGGCTGGCAACATCTTCTGCTGACAGAGTCACACTATCTCCAAACACATTGTGGGAGGTACAGATGTTATCACAGCAGAGAAGTGTGAGAATTCAGATTTTTTTTTTTTCCTAATCTTCTTCCTCTGGAGAAATTAAAATGGCTTTTGATTTTCTTTTGCTTTGGGTATATTTTTGAAGGGAGAGGCCATTGTGGAGTTACACCAAAGTTGATTTTATTGCAGGTCAACCCATCACTGATCTTTGCTCACCTGGGTTGCTATAGCAGCTCACTGTTCTTGTCACTCAAACATGTTATCCCTGTGCTTGCTTCCCCAGCCAGACTGACCCTCACACACTGGCTGGAGTCTCCTTTCCACTTGATCTGAAAGATGATCACCCTGAGTGCAGCATGGGACACAAATACCCACTGGGAGACCTGTTGAAAAACAGCTGGAGCCACCTCATTTCTTGCTCCGTGTGACACAGTGAGAAGTCCATCAGCTTCTGCTTGAGTTCACATCCTGGATTTAATTTCCTAATCACTTCAGGGTGATGTCATGGGTAAAAAATGCATGAGTGACTGAAATTAAATTGAAGGCTAGGCTGTTTCTTGCAGCATTACTATATTACCAGAGAGGGAGAAGGAACACAGAGGGGGTTTTCTTTTATCACTTATGGCATCCTGATTTCTCAAGACAAGAAGGTCAGCTTTTCCACAGCATCCTGCTATGCTGCTTGCCTTCAAGACATTAAAACACACCTAGCAGTGTACCCTCTGGGCCTGTCTGGTGAACCCTTCCCCAGCTCCCAAGGTCCTTGGAACAGAGAGATTCATTATCCAACATCCCAATGCTGCAGGAAAATGGTCACCACAGGCTCAACTCAAATAGTTCATTGCCCAATGCAGCTATTAAAAAACAATTTGTTGAATAATATGACTAGGAAAATGCTTAAGCAGGTCAGTTGTTCTAATTTTTCAGGGGGGTAAAGGAATACCGTGTTTTAAAGATGGTACATAAAGCATGTAAGAAGACCTGATTTCAACCAGATGGTTTTTCAGTCTCAGGTAATTATTATGATCAAGACAGTACCTTTCTGAGGCACCTCAAGGACAATTTCTCTTCCAAGCACAACCAAATTATGAAGAAACAGAAGGCTCTATCCATGGCAGGTGAGATTCACAACCCTTTTGCACCATTACTAAGACCACTAAATGTAATGCTATGCTGACTTAAGAAAAGTATAATAATTACAATTATGATCTAAGAACATAACCCTAATTACATTAAAATAAAATAATAATAGCATCATTAAGAAAGAGCTACTTCTGAAGAGCAATTTTCATTCAGAACCAATTTTCCTGTTCTGGGCAAAAGTCCATCCTAATCACATTGAGAGTCAATATATTACTCTTTGACTTGAGGCAAAGGTATATCAATTCTTGACAGCTTCTGCAGATGCTCTGTCCCTTTGCAAAAAAAAAAAAAAAAAAAAAAAAAAAAAAAAAAAAAAAAAAAGCCCTTCAATGTTTGGACAGGGTGGTTTGCAAAAGGATTTCATTTCACAGCTATTAGATAAAGTATAAATTCCCTCCATGGAAAATGCAGGCATCCTCTATAGCAATCTGGTCCTCCCTTTTATGCATGAAATGTATCTCTAACTCAATCCAAACAGTCAATGGCTTTAGGGAGTGCCCTGTATGTGGCAGAAGCTTTCCATTTTCTGTGCTGCATTTTTAAAGCTCTGCAGTCATTTTTCCACAGGGCTTTGGCACATGAAGTGAGTTTGTGGCTTCGCTGGGTTTGTTATTTCAACCACTTAGAGCAAGGCTAAACAAAGTCACCAGTGTCTCCCCTTAAGAAGAGGTCTGATCAGACACTGTGTGGTATATGCCATTTCCACGAACTAACAGTCTAGAAAAAGCAGCTGCAGGGGAAAAACAGAGGTTTCATCTTGTCTGCAGACAGTGTCTGTGCAGACTGTGGGGTGCTCTTGGCCATGCAGAGGCAGACCACCAGATGGGGCGACTTTGGCGTGACCTTGCAACCATTCCTGTGTCCCCCTGGGAACCAAGTTTGTTCAGAGCACATCACTGTGCTGGTACACGCCTGTCACAGCATGTCTGTATGTCTTGGCTCCCCAGGTCACACAAATCAACAAGGTTCTGAAGTTTCTGGAAGAGTTTCTCCTCTCTCCTCTTTCATCAGCTTTGCCCCTTCATCTTCCTTTTCTTTCACTAACATCAAGAGTGTTTCATTAACATCTTGCATTAACATCAACAATATTCTCTTTCACATTGTACCCCAGGCCCAGCTGTGGCAACAGACTGAACAGCTTTGGCAAAGTGGCCCCAGAGGTGCCATAGCCATGGGAAGATCCATGGCTCCCAATCTCAGCCAGACCTGAAGAATTACTAAAATGCTAACTCCATCCTGAAAGCACATCTGCTAATGGACAAGCTGCTTTCCAAATCAGGCAAGCCAGGTCCAGTTCTTGGTGCACAGAGACAAAAGAGTCTGGAGTCTCAGGGTACAAGATTTCTATGAGAAAAACAGGGGAATAGCACTGGGAGTTCACATCTGTGATTTTTTGCTCAACTATGATGGTAACAAACTTCACACAGAATATAACAAATACAAACTTCAGCTCATCTTCATAGCACCTATCCAATAAAACATCTTTTCATAAAACCTACTAAAGTTAGTATTCTCTTTCTTAAGAACACTCTTGGAAGGTAACAGAGCTAATGCTGGGATATGGCTGCAGCATGGCTTAATTTTTTGTGTTTTATGGGTGCTAAATTATTCTTTCTACTTCAGGACATGGATATATTTGCTAAATATCTTCATATCCATTCAAGTCACACACCACCCCAAGGCTCTTAACATAACAATATTTACAGTTTAAGTCACATCTCCCAAGCTGTATTAGATTGCTTTTATGCCTAGGCATGAACTGAAAGAGACCAAAATACTCTTACAAAAGAAAAGTAACAGGGATGCAGTAAGGATCTGAAGTTTTATAAGTTTACAAAAAAAAAAAAAAAAGAGAAAATAACACTCAAAGTGGAAAAACATCTTGTCAATATAGTAGCCAAGTTAAACCAGATGCTGCAAGGGTAACTTACCATTAGAAATCCCAGAGGTGGTTCTATTTACCAGGGAAGGGATGGAAGGGGTAAGGGAAATTAATATTAATTGGGTTTATTTAGCTTGGCCATTGGCCACAAAGTTCAGATAAAGTGCATTTCCCAGCCAACTCTTGTACATGCAAAGTTTCACCAAGTCAGATGTAACTTATTATGTGTTTTGTCACTTCAACACGAAAAAAGTAAAAAGTAAAAAGCTGTGCAAAGGAGTGGTTTCCCTGCTTCTTTTGGCTGAATTAGATGCTTTCATTGTGCAAATATATGTGTTAGAAATATTTTTTTTAACAATCCTGCCTTTGGCCATCCAAAATTAAAACTGCAAACATGGCACTTCTTCTCTGTAACTAAAGGATCTGAGGAAAAGTAAATTCACCAGAGACCTTAATATATCAGATCCAACTTCTTTTCAGTATAGTGTTTTTAAAGCCTTCTATGAGTGCTGAGGGATAAAGGCTTAAAGATGAAGTGGAATTCCTCGAGTAGGGCCTTGCTTTGGACTCGTGAATTGTTGCTGGGCTTGTGCACATTTCTTGTGGTCAGACAAAGATGGGCTAGTTCCCATGAACTAGCTAGGCTAAAACCCAGACCAGCATGGCAGGGGAGACAGCAAATTTCAGTACGATGGGATGGGATGGGATGGGATGGGATGGGATGGGATGGGATGGGATGGGATGGGATGGGATGGGATGGGTGTTCATGATTCCTCATGATTCATGGCTCCATAGCTGGCATCTGCTGCATTAGTGCTTGCTTTAAACCAAAGATGGTAACTTGTCTCCCAGCCTGTGCTGTAGGCTGCTTACTAAGCTGTGTGCTGCCAAGAGGATACAGCTTTTTCACTTCTGTAGTTTACAGAACTTATAGAGCAGTGACTCATGCTGGAACTGTCTTCCCTTCTCTTTAAATTGGCTTCTTGTCACTTTTATGGAACAGAATTTATTTGACTTTTTTTAAAAAAAGCAAAAATGTCTCCACACTGGTGCCCTTGTTATAACACTGTGTGTTATCTCCTGACTTCATTTTCTGTGTCTTTTCTTGAAGCGTGGTGCCAGTGGGAAGCTGCATTTGTGACATAAAAGGCTTTTTAAGGGTGAGAAAGACCCTGTGGAAGAGAAAAAACTGATTTGCTGTCTTAGGGCACTCTTGAGAAAATCTT
Organism: Oenanthe melanoleuca; assembly: GCF_029582105.1. Classification (NCBI taxonomy): domain Eukaryota; kingdom Metazoa; phylum Chordata; class Aves; order Passeriformes; family Muscicapidae; genus Oenanthe; species Oenanthe melanoleuca. The sequence goes on along the minus strand of NC_079335.1, from coordinate 116,711,171 downwards.
GGCAAGAAACTTGCTCACAGAGCAAGAAAAGAGCAGGTCAAGCTGGAGAAACATCCAGGCAGCAGTGGAATGCACAGGGTGAAGTAAAATCTCAGGCAAGCTGGACTTGTGCACAGAGCTGCAGCACATTTACCCACGACAGCTTCCCTGCCTGTCTCCTGCTGCAGGAGTCTTCTTGCTGTGCCATTTCCTGCAAAGCAACAACCCACTGCCTCATCTACCCAGTGGATGTGTTTGGCACCCAGAGAGGCTGGATGACAAAGCTGTGCTGGCTGCATTGGCTCAGGCAAGGGCACTTGGCTGCCAGCCCAGCCCTGTTTGTGATCCAGCCATCCATCCGTGCTGGTGTGCTGCAGATTGCTGGGACCGTGACTCACAATTTCCTCTTGAAAAGGAGCAGAGAAGGAAAACAAACCCCAGCAAGCTTGCTGCTCTTGTGCTTGATGTGCAAGCACTAAGCTGCCCTTTCCCAGGAAAGAGATGTATCTTTCATGCATAGCTCTTCAGCCAGTTTTCAGCCAGCAAGCACCCAGATTACAGAACTCCATGGTGGCTGGGAATGCCTGGCAGCTTTGCTGGCAACCACCAGAGGCACAAACCAGTTTATGGGTCTGCTTTGTAGAACATTTTATACCCACAGCTTATCTAAAACTTTCCCAACATGAGGCACTGTTTTCAAAGCAAGGAGAAAGAGAGACCTAAACTTCACTTTTTATGCCCTTGTATGGATGCCTGAGTAGATGTATCACTTTCTGACTGGACAGAACTATCCATGTTTCCAGATCCAGTGAGATCTGTCCAGCCCCAAGAAGTTCACCAGCCAATCCAGGGATCTGCAAGTGGCTAGAGTTAAGGAGGAAATATCTTGCTGGCCATCTCCTGGAAATGAAATAACGGATGTGAGCTGGGAAATGTCTAGTCCAGGCCAAAACCAGGAAATGGATTATGACTAAGAAAACTCCTGCTGAGTGAGGCAAGAAGCAGAGAACCTGGTGGAAATCAGTGCCTGCCAGCATTTACCATGGCAGCTATCAGCTGTCCCAAGGCTTCCCTGGAAGGCAGTGGGCTTACAACAATAAAACACTGCTGAAACCTCATTTCTCTTCCCACTCTATCCTCAGTGCACCACCTGAACTGTGACTGCCCATGTCTCAGACATCACTGTTCATGAAGGTCCATGAGCAAAGCTCAATGGTTTTGGTTATCTCAGTCTAACTGTGGGTACCTGGGTGCATGATGCACAGACCACATCAGCACGCTCATTTCACAGGTGGAACTTGGAAATTCCAGCAGGAAATGGCTGTGCCCAGGCCATGTGGATTGAGGTGAACCCACCTCCATCCTATGCTGTAGTCACCAAGGATGACATGGGAAATGGGCAGTCTTCTTGCCTAGTCTTCCCTGCTGCCGGAAAATTGCAATCTACAGCCCAATATCTCCTCAGACTCAGCAAGAAATTTAAGCACATCCTCATTACTAAACATATTAACCAAGTGGACTATCCATGCACTTCCAGTTAGGCATGATTTCCTCCAAGTCTCTGCTGCAAATGTCCTTCAAACTAGGAAAGAAAATGTCTGGACCAATACAGAGCAAGGAGACAAACTGCTGCACACTAATTCTAGCCAGCACAGCTCCTCCTGCCTAGTAAAAGAATTATTCAAAGCACAGGGCTCAATAAGTTGTCTGTGACCCACACATAACTCAGTATTGTACCCTAAGATTACATCCCCAAAAGGTGCATAAGAATGAAAAGGAAAGGGAAAAAGGAAAGGAAATCTGCCACCCACTGCATTCATAAAAATCTTTGCAGCATCTTCTAAGAGTTTATTAAAAGGAGATTCAGGTTACTAGTAAGTTGGCTTGGAGAATAAGAGAGGGTCTTCTGTCCCATCTTTGGACCATGCTCTGTAGGGTCCTGTGGCACAGTAGACTTTTCAGAGGCACTGCCTGAGGAGTTACAGAAAAGGAAAGCAGCAATCTCTTCTCTGAGCCTCCAAGAGGGACAGTAGAAGTATTTATTACTCCAGTTACACTGCTTGTAAGTAGTTTTTCTTTCTCCCTCTCTGTTTGTTTGTCTCTTTTACTGTCCCTGATGAAGAATCCCAATGTTATCAAATCTGAGTTAGGGATGTTTTATGTTTCTAAAATTTATTCTGCTGATCTCCCTTCTTTTCTTGCACTTTGGCTGCTGAGATGCATTTGACCTGCTGCTGGGAGGAGATACAGCTGCTAGCTGCATTCTTCATCTGTTTTCACCGGTTGGTAATACTCCACTAAAATTAGTGAGACAGCACTCATATCAAGCTGGTATTCCATAGTTTAGAACCAGGAATAAAAACACTGGACAAATTGGATTTTTGTAAATAATTGAAACTCCACCACCCAAATTTTTTTCTGTGGCACTTCAAAATCTGCTGGAAAGTACAAAGCATTATGTAGACATAATTCCATGAACAGATGGAAAGCTGCCTATAAAAATGGTTGTTGCAGGCAAGCAGTGCACTTCAGGATACAGCCAGCTTTCAAAATCCAGGACCTGCATCATCTTCACACCGGGAGAGAAGGGGGAATCTGTAAAAACACGTTTCTGGATCTTCTCTGAAACCTGATGGGAGAGTCCCCATGACAGGACACTCTTCATGAATACAGCAGTGAACAGCCCACAGGCTTCTTCAAAGTCAGCAGGACCTCACAGGGCAGTGTCTGTCCCTGTCTGGATGGCAGCTGTCTCGCTTCCCTCAGTTTTATGGGTTCTAATCTATTTCCATCCCTTACCCTATTTTATGGTTGTGGTTGATAAGATGAATTAGTCTCTTTTTTGAAAGTGTCACAGGCTAGAGAGTACACAACTGTCAACCGAAGCCCACTGTTCTCTAGGCTTGTCCACTCCATGACCTCGTGTAGCATAAAATAGAAATTAGAATTATTTTAGGACTTGAAAACACACATGCAGACATTCCTTCAGAGGCCTGTGTAAGATCAGAGTGACTGTTTTTTTGCTGAGCATCCCACCCCCCACCGTGCTGCGTGCAGACCGCCAGCACATGTGCACGCACGGGAAATGGGGCAGGGGCAGGGAATTAGCCTTTCTGGAGGGGACATGCCTTTCTCCTGAGAGCTCTGGGGGCAGGAGGGGAGCAGATGTAAGCTATCGAGGAGGGAAGCATCGCAGAAAGGACATGAGGGGTAACATCTGACCAGCCTAGTGCTGGAGAGGCTGGTACTCACTTCAGCTGAGAGTACCGAAGAGCAAAATACAGCAGGTAGATCAACTGAGATTTCATCAAAGGAAAACCTTTCAGATTGAATAGTCTGTGTGAATGTCCCACTGAAACAGGATCCCTGTCATATGTTCTGTTCATGTAACATCCCCAGACCAGCCCTCTCTGTGTTGTTTTGGTGGGGTTTGGAGAAGCAGGACCTAGAAGGGGATGAAGGCTCACCGCATGCTTGTAGAGAAAACCAAGAGCACAACTCACAGCATTTCCAAACATGCTCACCCCAAGCTGCAGTCCTGCCACACAGAGATGGTCCTGATCGATGGTCTGCAGGCTTTTTCCAAGCCTGCTCTATTCCTAATGAAAATGGTAAGCTGAGGACAGTAGTTTTCTGTATAACACAACCATTCCTTTCCCTTTGCCCCCACAGATTTAGCACTTGTGCTGACTGTTGAAAAATCAGTCATTAACAGCCAGGAAATGACTTTGCCATCAATCAGAATATTGCTCAGCCATGTTTCAGCTTTTTCCCCCTTTCTCTGCATAATTATTCTCATCCTCTGCTGATTACAGTTTATAATAGCTATAATTCTCTTAAAATCAATCATTGCTTGACTTAACCACAGGGTTACCAGCAGAAACATGAAGGAACACAGATATTCTGGACTGCTTTGTAATTATTATTCTTATTAAGCAACACACGAGCTTATAGGTAGATCTCACTTAACCTTCCTCTTAGCAGTACTAAGCATCAGTTATTTTATTTTAATTTTGTTTTTAAATCATGAAGTGTTTGTTTGATTACATATCCATTCCAACTTTACCAGGTGTTTTGGTGACATGTTACTAGCATGATATTTTGACACGTAATCACAGTGGTTGTCCTAAATTAAAGTACCATAAAAGGACAAATATATGTTGTTTGCCAGCACAGATTCTGCAATCAAAGTAAACCCAAGTATCTCATTTTTTGATAAACACAGTTAAATCAAAGCCTGGTGTACAACAAGGCATTTTTTGAGTACACTAAATTAAAAGCAACACTAGATGAAAAATCACATTTTTCCTGAACAGAGTGGAAATCTGTAGCCCACCACAAACAATGGTATTCCTAATACAGCTGAACCATAGGTTTCTGTTGTTCCATTTGCATCACCACTTTTCTTCCAATCATTTTCTCTTTCCCATACATTCAGTATATTTCCCTTACTTCATGAATATGTGCTTCTGTCATGCAGAAAAAGAAAATATTTTAAGTATTAAGGACATAATTATATGGAATAACCAAATTGAAAGCAGGACTGAAGACATGGTATAGAATCTAAATTGACTTTTAAGGCAAAATAAAGCCTTAATTTAAAATAGACTTCCTCCCCCCATAACCTTTCAAAAATGTTGGGTAAGGAAAATATTGTACAAGACCATACCATTAGATAGGGAATAGGAACTAAGTGCTCTAAGCCTCCTCTGCATATAAGGGTATGACATTGAAATACACAAAGGAAGACATTTTCCACACAGAACATTTTGATCCTGCAATTTCACATATACTCCTGTGTAAAACTTGTTCAGACATTTTCTGTGAAGTATTTACATATAAATCTCCATGTGCAATATCCATGCCACGTGTTTGGCTCCTCTTTATTTACCAACTTGCAACTGGCAGTATATTATTGTTAATTTTGACCTGATGAACAAGACACCTGCATGTTTTGCTTACAAGCAAAATATGGGGGAAAATTCACAGCAGCTAAGATAAAAATGTGGTCCACCCATAAACTGCACCCTTTAGAGCTATTTGCCCTATGGAAAATAGCTGCTCTGGGGTGTCAGGATAGAGCACATGCATTACTGTAGATACTTTGCCATTCTATTAAACAATTAACTATACTGGGCCTAATGATCCCCTGCATCAGATTTGTTCCTAAGATTGGTAGGGAATTATGGGGAAAGCACTAAATGAAAGAGTTCCTGTTTTATCCACTTTCTTTTTATCATCACCTGATCTTGTATTTCACTAAGCCTCCATCTCTTTTCAGCTGCCCTGAGGATAGATGCAGCAGGGAAGTGTCTGTCAAAGCCATTTTCCCCAAAAAAACAACAAAGGACCACGTTTCTTTGGTACATAGCATGAGTGTGGGCCCGGCCATGAGTAAAAAGCCACTTGGGCTGCACAGCCCATCTTCTAAAATGCTTTTTCTCACCTGGTCTGGATTCTGGTCAGGCCACTGATGCTTCCTCCCGACCCCAGCGAGGAGGAGGAGGAGGATGGCACTGGCAAGCCCTGCCTCTGACGAGGAGCCCTGACACAGACCAGGGGTCTCTCAGCCACATGAGAAATGGTTTGTAGGCTCAGGGCCCCAGGGGCCATTATTTCAAAGTTGCACAGCCATCATGTAGCTGCACGAAGCACCTCCTGCCGTGTCTGTGCCTTTCAAGAAACAAAGCTGTGTTGTGAACTATTGGCCATGTTAATAGCTTTCCTCCCTCTAGAGATTTGCTCCTGCTCTGGCCCCAAATATTTCAAAATAGCTGAAGCTGGCAGCAAGAGCCATGGGAAGAAAAATGTTAATGCATGTTAATTTCTGGTTTAGACATGATGAGAATTTCATTTTCTTCATTAAAATTCCCCAGTGCTGATGGGATTCTCCTCTGATTCATGGACTATACCTTGTAGTGCTCCTCTGTGAGCAATCATATACAGCCTGATGTCTTTAAAGAGTTCTGTTTTCCTCTCCTTCCAGCTACTCCACTTATCATTCTCCACTGATACACAATAGGATCTCCTTCCAGTTAGATGGCTGCATTTTTGTGCAGGAATTCTGGGGCATTAATTTTTAATTTCCTGTAAAAAGACTGACGTTATCACAAATCACAGCATCACGGTTACTCACAGCGAAATGCAGAGACACGGTGACAGCTCTGCAGAGGAATCTGCTACTAGTAAACAGAAAAATAAATGAAAAGCAAACTGGGATTCAGGCTGACATGGGGGCAGGCTAGTGGGGTGGGGGAGGAATGGAAGAGCAGTTCTGTGCTCCAGAGAGCAAAGAGATAATCCCATCTAGTCATTCTGAAGGAATGATTGAGGAGGACAGAGGCTCAGCTGCTGGATAATCTTATCAGTTGTTAAATGTCGATTAAAAGTATCCCATCTGAGGGAAGCTGTGAATACAACTATATATGCTTATGCTATTTTTGCTTATTTGAGGAGTGGAAAACTTGCATTTCACATGATCAAATACAGAATCCACATAATGCAGCACCCTGTGGTCTCTCCTTAAATGGCCTAATCAGTGTACACCATAGCAACTGCTTTCCAAACATACAAAGGCAGCACTTAGAAATCTTAGAGACACTTAGAGAGAGGCATCAAGGATTCTCAGTAACAGACTGCAGAGATTAATTTTGCCTCCCACTCTGCAAAGAGTATTTAATTCTGCTGTGATCTTTAAAATAAACCTGCTCCATTGTATCAACACTGCTGCTGTGAGTGTGCTCTAGTGTCAGGCCTTACCACCAGCCTTTCCCAAGGAGTGGAGCCAATTGAAGATATCACTTTAGTCCTGAAAAGTCACAAACTACTTCCAAAAGGCAACATAGAGATCAGTTTTTTGACTGTACATTCTCTAGGGAAGAAGCACAGAGCTTGTGAAGCAATGGGATGAGCTGAACACGATAAAATCAATTAATTTGGTACCAGGCAGAACTGGTACACAGGAATTTCATTGCTAGGTATAAGGAAGACAAAACCTCAGCAAACTAGAAGGTCAGTGTCATTCAAATCCCTGTGCAAGAAGAGTAATGATCACAGCCCATAGTAACCCCATTGATTCACACTGCATAGCATCACCGTGAGCAGATCCCGTGGGGAGCCCTTTTTCCCTGTTTTCTGCCTTGCCAGGAGACACTGTTCACACTAGATGAGCATGACCTATGTGACTTAGTACAAAGAATAACCAAATACACCTCTCAGTCTACCACTCCCTTTCACCACCTCCACTGTCACTGTATACTCTATGCCTTAAGAAAAATACACATCATGCTGAGGTTTAAAATGCCATGTTGTACCTTGCTGTGATGAACTCCACTGGTGCTGGGGGAAAGCTGATTCTTTCAGACTGAAAGCTATGCTGAAAGCCCAAGAGGCCAAGCCCAGGAGCTCTCTTATCAGTGTACAAAGCTGTCATCATACAGAGCAGGACCTCTGAATGATAGGGCAAGGCTGTGAAAACAGATAAAGTTTCCTTAAAAACCCTACCTAAAAAAGAATGCAAATCAGTGGCTGCAGTCACACTGCATTATTCTTTAAGACACCTATTTAAAGCCACTTTTTTTTCTCTAACTACCCTAGGGTGCTGCAAATGTTTTCTGGTCTAGCTATAGAGTGAGGGTATTTTCATGCCAAGTACTACAGACCACACAGAAGAAGCTGCAATTAATGGAATTTCACTGTTCTGCATTGCTGATCTACTTAGCAATGCATTTTCGAGGACATTTTAAAAGTTATTTAGCTGACTGCCAAAAATGAGGATCATTAAAAATAGATTCGCAGCTGTTTGGGAAAGCTGAGATATAATTTTGTCTTCATTATGCCTTATTGCAGATGTTATTGATTTAGTCTCACTGCATTTTGGTGGGCAATATCAATTCACGCCGTCTTTGACTTTGGAAATTGGGAATTCCATTTATTCTTACAGCTCACAGTATAGAAGAAGGGCAAATGACTATGAAGTAAATTTGGTCGACAGCTTCTTTGTGTGGTAGCACCATCGTGCAGGTGATCAGAGCTGATAAACTCCTCAAAACATCCCTATACACTGAACCTCAGATTGCAGCAGAATTTGTACAAAATATGCCCTGAAAATAGCACTTGAATTTTCTGCTCCAGGGGAATTTCCCTTTGTGAGAGTTTCCCCCTGCAGCTGCAGAAACTGAGACCATTTATATGTGGTTATATATATATTTGTGAGTAGAATATGCAGGATCAAATGCTGCTCTTTTGGCATGAATGAAGATTCAACTCACTTTGCCATAATCAGCTTAAACAGGTCTCAGTTTCCTGGTATCTGATCACTAATGCAGGAAGACTTCAAGAATTCCTCCAACAGAAATTGTACACATAATTCCTGGAAGTTTTGTAAAATGCATTTATAAAAGCACAGGAAACAAGGAATTTATTAAAAAAAAAAAAGTTGCAATAATAGCAATAAGCACTGAATCATGCATTAAAAAAACCTCTCAATCACTCATTCTCAACAAGAACTGCACATACACTGTTTTGATTAAGCAACACTTTAAATGTTGCCCTTCTGGGTAGAGAACAATATGCAAATACCTTTCCTCTGCCCAGCCAGTCACTTTAAACTTTAAACTCCTTAACACCCTCACACTAACTTTGGTGAGCCTCCTCACCCAGCCTGGCTTCAATGCTTTGTAGCCACTCTCAATGCAGTGAAAGACAGCCAGTGCTGCTGCCCTCTTCTTTATTGTGTGAAGAGAACCTACACATGACCACGTGTGGGTTGGGGAAGCAGCTGTGGCATTGTTAGCCAGCACTCACTTCCCACATAGGCTACTACCCTGGATGAATGAGCCCACCACAGGCAATTGTCACCCACAGCATTTCTAAGGAGCTGTGAGACAGCCTTGCTGCTTCCCTCAAGTACAGATCAATCCCTATCAAAGGAAAGGGACAGGCATTTTGCACTGAAGAACACCTGGTTTTTGTAATCCTGTAAAACAATTTTTTTCTCCAGAATTGGTAAGAATGCTTAACATTTTGCAACCTCCATAAAAGGATTCAGGACTGCAAGTCTCACATTAATATTGGCATGCTTTCAACTATAATGGGTCTATGCATGTGAGTAACTGCACACAAATGCAAGTAAAGGAAGTCACAGATTGTCTCACAGTGTCTTAAAAGAAACCCAAAACTCTTTACAGACCACAATATATCTCACACCCACAGCAGGATCTCTCTACAAAAGGACTTTACACATTGAAGCCTGAATTGAGATCATCTCAGTAGAATAGACAGCTGAATCATCCCCTTGTGGCCCTGAGCCCTACTGAGACTAGTAAACCAAAACCCATGCTTTGCTAATTTAATTATAATTATCATTTCATTTCATGCTTTATCCGACAGAGTAGAGTGCTGAACTTCAAGCATAGAAGCTCTGAGGGGAAGAACAATTCCTGTGCTTAGGTTTATGTGCTCTGCTGCTCTGTATTTGGCCAGCCAGTCAACATCAGGGCTATGGATGGCCTCAGGACATGCTGTGAGCTGGAGAACCTACTTTGGCCAAAAGACACTTGCCCTTTTCTTTCTCACAGGTTCCAGCCTTGGCCATGCAATCTGTCACTTGCCATGCACTGGTGATGATGCTCATCAGATGAAAGGTGTGACAGAGTGGTGAAATGACATGATCAGAGGAGGAGCACAGGCAGGTAGAAAAGGATAGAAGAGGACAAAGGCCTCTTGTCTTCCATGAGTGTGAATCTTCCCCTGGACTCTGCTATCTTTTGAACTGATGTGAGTATATTAGTGTCAGCAATGAGACATGGAGAGAACTGAACATCAGGATCAGCATTTTCAGCATTTTTTCAACTAAAGATGAGAATTCTGACCGAACCACCACATCTTTACAGAAGAAACACTTGTGCTCCAGCCAAGATATATAAATGTGTATTGGAGAAGGGATATAGAGAGCTGTGTGAGATACTGTGTTTGCAGGAACATAAATCCTTTTGGGCAGCAAAGCCTGTTTCCCTGTGCTTTGGCCAGAAACCCCAGCTGCCTCAAATAAAATGGACACAGCCCTTGCTGGTTGGCTGACACACACAGAATCAAACCAGCACTTAAAAACACGAGCTGCTGTTGCCTTAACCTGTAGCCCAAAGCTGTAACAGTACATCTCTGCTGCAGATGTCCTGCTGTCCCTTGCTATGTGACATCTTTCTAAGTAGTGAAGGGCTGTACCCATTACCTCTCACTCTGGCTTAGGCACATAAGCCCCACTGTGCCAAAGCACACTGATGGCCATCTAGTCCTATTACTTACTGCTTTCTTGGCTTGCCTTTCACATTACTCTAAGCCTGTGAATATCACCAATGAGATTTCTGCAGAGGTTTGGTCACTCTTGTATCCTTTGATTGTTGGATCTTTCCATAGTCACTAACATGTAAGCCTAAATGTGTGGCTCTTAGTACTCTGTGCAAGCATTTCCTAAACCTTTCTGTGCACTTTCCAGCATCATACAGCTGGACCATGCTGACTTTCTCTTTGGGGGAACATCTGAAGTTCTCAGACCCATCTATCTTTAGGCTCAGTTGCTATCTGATCTCTGGGGGCTCCACTGCAGTGTTCCCACACTCAGGCAGAGCTGCCTTCCTGCTTCTTCTGCACTGATTAACAACCTCTTGCCTCTTCTGACTCCCAGCTTCCCGTTGCTTTGCGGGTGCTCTGTGCTCAAATTCCCATTTGATGCTGAACTGGTCTTGAGCTCTGCTGAGGAAATCTGTGACCTGTTGTCTGAGCACAGAATCATGACAGCCAGACTTTGCCAAGGGCACTGCAATGTCATGTTCTCATTCCTTGCCCGTGTGTCCTTCAGGCAGCATCATTCTTGCTTGGAGATGGAACAAAGAATTATTGTGGCTAATAGCATGATGATTATTCAGAATTAGGTTCATATCTCATGATGCAGACAACTGTGTCCATTTCTGTTTTTCTGATCACTCTGTACATACTGCACTGCCCCAAATCTGCTCTTCTTTGGACAGTCATGCCATGCCACTGCATCTTTTTTTAATGCAGGTGTAAACAGATGAGACAGTCCCTTGCAGATCCTTGCAGAGCTAATGGAAAGAAGTAATTTTCAAACATATCAAGCTAGTTTAGAAAGGTTAAAACACAACAAATAAGGACCTATAATTTACTGGCAGTATTGACTGCATCTTCAATGACTAAAATGGGAACCCAGTGACTCTATGTAGAGTTCAGTGACATGACTGAAGTTGTTCTGAAGTTGCTTAGCACTTTTAAAAACCCCTCATCTTGTGTTCTCATCCCTCAGCAGATATGACCAACTCATCTGCTGCTGCATTTGCAGCTGTTGATTGTCCCAGTCCAAATGTGCTGAACACTTTACTGCCTCCAGTATCCTGTTGTGTTTGATGCCTTTTTTGACTGCCTAGTGCTACCTTTGAATTTTAGGCAGGATAGTAAATGGAGCCTTTTATTGCATCGAAGATTTGTGAAGCCTCACTAGAGAAAATGAGCAGTGCCATTTTCTCTCATTCCAGTCTAATGCTGAGTGCTGTTCACAATGGCTTATTCACCACACTGCTTATTTTCAGAAGGCATATTTCACCATAGCCAAAAGCAAACTGGCAAAAATGTTCCCATCAAAGAAGCACAGGGAATGGGTCATTCTCAGCCCAGACATTTCTCCTTTCTGTATTCAGATGATGTCTACTTATAAATACTACAGGATGGTGGCTTCAGCACAGTGATGCTGCCAGATTTCCTTTCCCAGTATCACCCTTTACCTCATGTTGCTGCAGAATAGCAATGTTTTATGGAATATGCCTGATTTTTACTATCTTTATGCTTTCCAATGCCCACCTTCTGGGCTGGGGCTTCTGACTAAACCCCACCATGTGGCAGCTGCCTTACTGTTTTGCAGAACTCTGCTGCATGTGCACAGCATCTGGACATTTCCACTGATGGAGGCATTTCCTGAGTCTGTGTCTCAGAAGGAGGATGGAGCTCAGCAGAGGGTGCCAGATGCCCAGATGAGCTGGCTTCAGTCTCCTCTGCTGCCTGTACCTGTGGCTGGTCTCTTACCCCTCAGCAGCCTGGTATCACAAACTTACCTTTTATTTAGGTATCCCTGGACCTGCTAGAGCCCTGCTTGTGCCCACTGCCTGCCACGGGTAGAACATGCTCAGAGGGCTTCCTATGACCAGACAGGACTGGGCAGTGGATTCATTTCCCTGCTGTGCTCTGAGCATCAGGATGAGCACGCCCAGCATCTCATGGATGTAACAGTTCTTCCTCTCCAGAGGAGCTGATGTGACATTGCAGCTGGTCCCCATCCAGCTGGCACCCAAGGGGCCTGTCTGTGGTCCCATGAAAGCCACAGTGCAGAGCTCCAGTCTGTCTGTCTGTCTTGCTGCTGCTTGAGTCACTGCTTGTTTGTTTTTTTCCCCTGGAAGAGCTGCCCAGGGGCACAAAATCCTGACATAGGTACCTCCTGTAGGGCAGTCCTTAGGCACAGCCAGTTGGTCTCCACCCTGCCTGTGGTGAGGCTGTACATCCACCTGGTGTCCAAACGGGGAACTGAGGCTCTGCTTTCACTCCCCACACCTCGGGTGGTGTCTCCCTTTCCTCCTGAAGGCAGCTCTTATGTTTACCAGTCAGGGAAGTTAGTTCAACAAATGTCTTGCTCCTTTTCCCATGGGGATCAGCTGCCCTCTAATTCTAGGAAATCCTTCCCAAAGGTCAGATGTTTTTATTGCAGAAATACCATATAGCAAGACAGGTCCCCTCCACAGTGGTGTCTCTAAACAAGTCCTTGCTGATGTAAACGTGGAAGGCAGAGTTTGGGCCCTGCACACACCAGCTCTGCTCAGTCCTCCTGCTCTAATATGAAAGCAAGGCTCTGTCTGTGGTCAGAGGTGACACCAGCTGCTCCTCACCCAGGGTTTGCTTCTGGCAATTCTGCTTTGCTGACTTCATGTTCTTGCCTTTGCCTTCCACTATTGATTGCTCTTTACTCTTCACATACTGATGGCTGAAAGAGAGTAGATTTAGGTTAAATATTGGGAAGAAATTCTTCACTGTAAGGGTGGTGAGGCACTGGCACAGGTTGCCCAGAGAAGCTCTGGGTACCCCATCCCTGGAAGTGTTCAGGACAGCTTGGGTGGGGCTTTGAGTACCCGGGTCTAGTGGAAGGTGTCCCTTCCCATGACAAGAAGATTGGAATGAGGTCGCCTTTAATGTCCCTCCAACCCAAACTATTCTATGATTCTATGATGATTCTGTGTCTGGGCCACATCCATGGCCTAACAAGGCTGTTTTAGCTTTAACTACAGGAATTTCATTGTTTCCCCCTTTTGCAAATGTATTTACTCCTCCCATTCCCCACAATTAAAGTGATGACAATCCTGTTTCATTCCTGCCATATAGATCCATGCTCTGCTGCTACAACCACAGAGCTTTTAAACTCCAGCTCAAGTTAAAGCTGAAGTGCTGCTGCTGCCACTTTGAGAAACTAGGACCCACAAAGATTTAGAAAATTAATAAAAACATAAACCATGGGGCTGACAGCTATGCTTTGTGGAGGGTAGAACCCATCCTGGCAGCCTGGAGAGGTGGTACAAGGACCCTGGGGCACAGTGACCCCAGAGCAGAGGGACCCCTGTGGCACAGGGATCCTGGAGCACAGTGATCCTGGGGCACAGTGATCCTGGGGCACAGGGATCCTGGAGGCATAGGGACCCTGGAGCACACGGATCCTGGAGGCACAGGGATCCTGGAGGCACAGGGACACTGAAGGCACAGGGATCCTGGAGGCATAGGGATCCTGGAGCACAGGGACCCTGGTGGCACAGGGACACGGTGGCACAGCGACACAGTGGCACAGGGTCCCTGGGGCACAGGAACACGATGGAACCGTGATCCTAGTGGCACAGGGACACGGCGACACAGGGACACGGCGACACAGGGACACGGCGGCACAGGGACACGGTGGCACAGGGACACGGCGACACAGGGTCCCTGGCGGCACCGGGACACGGCGGCACACGGACCGTGGCACCAGCGCTATCCCGAGGCACAGGGATCCTGGTGGCACAGAGATCCTGGCGGCACCGGGACATGGCGGACCACGGACCCTGGTGGCACAGGGACACGGCGGCACACGGACACGGTGGCACAGGGACAGGGTGACACACGGACACGGTGGCACAGGGACTCTGGCGGCACCGGGACACGGCGGCACAGGGACACGGTGGCACCGGGACACGGTGGCACACGGACACGGTGGCACAGGGACTCTGGCGGCACCGGGACACGGCAGCACTGGGACTCTGGCGGCACAGGGACACGGCGGCACACGGACCGTGGCACCAGCGCTATCCCGAGGCACAGGGACACGGCGGCACACGGACCGTGGCACAGGGACACGGTGGCACACGGACACGGTGGCACAGGGACACAGTGGCACACGGACACGGTGGCACAGGGACACGGCGGCACAGGGACCCTGGTGGCACAGGGACACGGTGGCACAGGGACACAGTGGCACAAGGACACGGCGGCACAGGACACAGTGGCACACGGACACGGTGGCACAGGGACACGGCGGCACAGGGACCCTGGTGGCACAGGGACACGGTGGCACAGGGACACAGTGGCACAAGGACACGGTGGCACAGGGACACGGTGGCACACGGACACGGCGGCACAGGGACACGGCGGCACAGGGACCGTGGCACAGGGACACGGCGGCACAGGGACTCTGGCGGAACAGGGACACGGCAGCACTGGGACTCTGGCGGCACAGGGACACGGCGGCACACGGACCGTGGCACCAGCGCTATCCCGAGGCACAGGGACACGGCGGCACACGGACCGTGGCACAGGGACACGGCGGCACAGGGACACGGTGGCACAGGGACACAGTGGCACACGGACACGGCGGCACAGGGACCCTGGTGGCACAGGGACACGGCGGCACAGGGACACGGTGGCACAAGGACACAGTGGCACACGGACACGGCGGCACAGGGACACGGTGGCACACGGACACGGTGGCACAGGGACACAGTGGCACACGGACACGGCGGCACAGGGACCCTGGTGGCACAGGGACATGGCGGCACAGGGACACGGTGGCACACGGACACGGTGGCACAGGGACACAGTGGCACACGGACACGGCGGCACAGGGACACAGTGGCACACGGACACGGTGGCACAGGGACACGGCGGCACACGGACCGTGGCACAGGGACACAGTGGCACAGGGACACAGTGGCACAGGGACACGGTGGCACAGGGACACAGTGGCACAGGGACACAGTGGCACACGGACACGGCGGCACAGGGACCGTGGCGCCAGCGCTATCCCGAGGCACAGGGCCCCGCTGGCGGCCCGGTGCTGCCACCTGGCGGCCGCGCGGTGACGGCAGCGGCGGCGGGACCAGCGCCCCCCGGTGGCAGCGCGGCGGCGATGGCCCGGTGGTGGCGGTGGCGGTGGCAGTGATGGCCCCGCGGTGGCAGTGATGGCCCGATGGTGGCGGTGATGGCCCAGTGGTAGCAGTGATGGCCCCGCGGTGGCAGTGATGGCCCGGTGGCGGCGATGGTGGCCCCGTGGTGGCAGTGATGGCCCGGTGGTGGCAGTGATGGCCCGGTGATGGCAATGGTGGCCCGGTGATGGCGGTGATGGCCCGGTGGTGGCGGTGATGGCCCGGTGGTAGCAGTGATGACCCGGTGGTGGCAGTGATGGCCCGGTGATGGCGGTGATGGCCCGGTGATGGCGGTGATGGCCCGGTGGTGGCGGTGATGGCCCGGTGGTAGCAGTGATGGCCCCGCAGTGGCAGTGATGGCCCGGTGATGGCGATGGTGGCCCGGTGGTGGCGGTGGTGGCCCGGTGGTGGCGGTGATGGCCCCGCGGTGGCAGTGATGGCCCGGTGGTGGCAGTGGTGGCCCGGTGGCGGCAGTGGTGGCCTGGTGGTGGCGATGGTGGCCCCGCGGTGGCGGTCGGGGGCTGGCGATGGAGGTGGCGCCGCCGCGGTTCTGATCCCGCTGCGTGTGCGGCACGAACCCGTAATGAATGAACCGGCCTGCAGGGAGGTTCTGCTTGATTTCCCTCTGGTTTGTGTTTTCACAGAATCATAGAAACATTTGGGCTTGAAAATACCTCTGACATCGTCGAGTCCAACCTATGACCAATCACCACATTGTCAGCTTCACCATGGCACTAAGTGCCACATCCTGTCCTTTCTTGGACACCTCCAGGGGTGGTGACTCCACCACCACCAGCTCATTCCAATGTTAGACAATGCTTTCCGTGAAGAAATTCCTCCTGATGTCCAGCCTGAGCCCATGTCCTCTCATCCTTTGATGATGGCTTTGCCACAAGTCTCTTAAAATCTGTGCTGGAATCATCACAACTGATCCCAACAATCCTGGCAACGCTGGAGCCCAGCCTCGTCCATAGTCACTTTCCCACTCTCAGTTCATGGTGATACTGAAGCACCTCAACACCCACCAGCTACAGCCTGATTCCTTTAGGGCAGGTGAGGTGTGCACAGGGAAATCCTGACACACTTTTTCATGAGAAGCACCATCTCCTGGCAGCTGAAGGGATGTCTGGTGACAAGCCAAAATGCTATGTTTCCCCCAAGCCCCTTTCTGTGACTCTTCCAGCCCACTGACTGGCAAATCCTGACTTTATCTCGCTGGTACAAAGACTTTATGGGCTCTGGCTCCAGCCCAGCCTCTTCATTAATTTCATTCAGATAAAGGGTCTGTTTAAAAAAGCAGGCATTATCTGTAGCCTAAGTTCTGTTAGGAAACAGCTTACCTGAAATACTGACAAGCAATGACAACCCCTGTTATATATGTATTACAATACTGGTAATAAAACTGACCAGTAAATCAGAGCAGGCAAGACCACTGAAGTACAGAGTAACTGATTAGGAGTTAAGCTGGGAAAAAACCCAAACCCAAGCCTGGGCTCAAGCCTTGGCCAATTTGTATTTCAAATATTATATTATTTTTGCAAATATAAACACAATAATTACATGAGCAGGGGTAGGAAGCTCCGTTTGGCTCTCCTCCCCACCAGAAATCTTCTTGCTTGGGCTGGAATTAATAAATACATCATAAACCCTGTCTTCCTCTTTCCACCTTTGCCCCCAAATGCCTTCACTTTTTGAGATAGCGCCGATCAAGTGCAGTTCTCAAAATGTGTTGCAAAGGTGTACAGGTGAATTATTGCCTCCCTTGCCTGCAGACAAAGCTACAGGTCTGGCATCAACATTTTTTGGAGGTCTGGGGAAAAACAAGACCTGGAGGAGATGAAAATTTCCAGGCTGTGAAGGCCCTTGGGGCTCAGAGCTTACTGAAAAGTGGGGGAAGGAAGCAACATGATGGGAGGGGGAGAATGGAGGTGAGTGATAGGGCAGGATCCAGAATTTATGGATTTATTTATTTATTTTTAGGAGCTGGCTGCCTGCCACCCATTTGTGGCACTCACCTTTCTGAAGCCGCCATGGGGAAGCAGCATCTCTGTTTTGCTGACAGGGAAATAGGGCTCAGCGAGTGACTAACCAGGATAACAAATATCTGGACTGAAAATAGAACTCTGGCCATAGGAGCAAGGTAGATAAGAAACAGGGAAAGGCAGGGGGAGGCAAACCCAAACAGCTGTGGCTTTTAAAGCTGGAAAAGCAGTGAGAGCCTTGGGGCCTTCTTCAAATACTGTGGGACTCTGTCACTGGCCAAAAATACTATTTGAAAATCCTGACACTCCTATTTTGTTGCAAAGAGACTTGTGGACAGGACTTGGCCTCTAAATCACAGCAAAAACCATGCAAGAAAAGCAAAAGCAACCTGAAGTTTGCCTGGCAAGAAAAGTATTGATCTAAATCTCAGCCACATGGCACAAGGGACATCGTGTGTACAGTGGTGTCATCATGATTTCATGAGTGCTTGAGTCCAATCAGCATAACTGCAGATGACCTCACCCTAAAAATGTGAGGCTGACTGCACTGGGGCAGGCTGAGCAAGAGAAAGAGCCGCAGGGGAATGGGGAGCAGTGCTGGGTGCAGCCCTTCCCTCCTTAGTACTGAGCCCCAAACTCACTGTAAGGGGCTTCTGCACATGTAGGCACAAAGCCCCTCCCCAGAGCACTGTTGCAGGAACAACCAGCACTTCTGCAGATGCCTCATGTTGCTGGAGTATTTTCTCAAAGGTTATTGCTGCCTGCACACACGTGGGTGCAGCACTGGCAGCACACAGGATGCTCCTTCAGGGAGCAGCCTCCACTAGCCTTGGGAGAATGGCTTTGGTTTAGGCATAAAGCTGGATAAATGGATGGGAAAGGCACATTCCTCAGTGTGTGCCAGCAGGGTGGAGGGTCCTGCTGCAACCAGCATAAGATGAGAGGCTGTTCATGGGAGCGACAGAGTCCATTTCCCATTTTCTCAGCACACCAGTTTGGTTTTTTTTTGGGCTTTGGGGTCTTTTTAGATGGTTTGAGTGCTGCTAACGTGTCTCTCAGCAGAGCTGCTTGCTGTGGCTCAAGACAGTTTGTCAGAGAGACATTTGCAGCCACAGCAGAGCTACACAACTGTTGCTTGTCAGGAGAAGAGGTTAAGTGTGAGCCACTCCAGAGGGAGGCAGGGGGCCAGGACAGCCCCCAGAGATTACATCTTACTGGGGACACTGAAAGGCAATGAAGAGTCTCCTATTTACAGCCCACAGTTTATTTTTCAAGGGTATGGGCTGCTCCAGCTGCTGCTTGATCAGACCTGTGGCATGTGATTCTCCAAGAGATTTGGTGATGCCTCACAGACCCTTGCTGAACTTGCCCCTGCCTGATTTGGAAAGGCTTTTTTTTTTTTTTTAGCAAGCTTACTCAATTTACTTTTTTTTGCAGAAAATAAAAAGCATCTGCCCATTCAGTGTAGATTGGATCTTCTGGTAAGTCAGAGACCCTGCAAGCTGCTCATACAAATATTTGCAGTGACACTAAGATGAAAGGGGCCACATCTGGCCCACTCCACACCCTCTTGTTTAAACAGCAGCACACAATTCATACCCTTCAGTTATAAAATAGTAATATCCTTTAAATTTGCATGGAGTGAACCCAGAAAACTATAATTAGAAAGAGAGTTTCTGGAAATGCAACCAGGAAATATTAATACAGGGCAAAAAGTGGTTCAAAGCCTATAGCCCCATAGAGATGTGTTGTCTAAAACGCTGTATTAGCTACTTTTTCTCTCTTAATCCAATAGGACTGCATCTCTGGAGCAATCCTTTGTGAACATTTAGCCTCCTTGACCATAAATCTCAGCCGTTTGACACCCAAGTTATTAAATTACGTTTGTGTTGTTATATCATAACATGATGCTTAGCCATATATCATGCCCCCAAGGACAGCATAGGGCTGGCAAATGGTAAAACAAAGCTCCTCCTTCCAGACCTCTTAAAAGCTGAGAGAATCTCTGTAGCTTGCTGCCAGCACTGGCCTGCATTTGGAATTGTGTCTGATTTCACTTAGTAGTAGACCATGTTACATTTGCTTATTGTCATTACAGAAAGGCTACTTTTACAAGACAAAAACAAATCAGCAGTGCTAGCAAGCAGTAATTTCTTATTACAATTCTTAATTGGCATTTCAGAGGGGTCATAAATGTTGTGTCATCAGTAATAAAATATTGGGGACTAAACAGGAGGGAGAAAAAAAGGTATCATGGCATTTAATTATTTAAGGTTTAAACTCCACTGCATAATCCTAGGGGGTGTTCAGAGGCATTCTGTCCTCCAGTGCAGATGGAGGGATGTCTCATTCAGGCACCATATGGATGCTGTCTGTCCATGGACTCTGTGCTAAGACCAGCTGTGGTTCCCTAGCAGTTTCTGCCTGCTGACTGACCCCTGGGGTGTAGCACTTAGTGGGAAATCAGGCAGCTCACCCCAAGTAAGGCAGTGCTCTTTATGGTGAATTATGAAGTCACTGATCTTTCTGTTGCCATCAGAGATGAATAAAACCATCACATCTTGCCTCTAATCATATTATGAGTTCTTCTTGCCGTTAGTCCCGGCTGCTCTCACACCTTGCCTGAAGATATTTGGGACCTCCAGGGGCTAAAAGTCTTCATGGTTAGCCCTGACACTTCCAGACACACTTTTGGCAGTGGTGCCAGTCTGTGTGTGGCCACAGATGTTTTACAATGCTGCAGGTGCCTCCAGAGGAGGAAAGGTTCCTGCCAGGCGTACTTCTGCCCCTGTGAAAGAAGGAATATGGACAATTCCTGACATCCAGCTGGGGAGTTCCACACCCAACAGTTCTTACATCACTTTCTCATTGCTCCAGCTTTTGCATGCAAAATTCTTGCAAAGTAATTTTTTCTAACAACCTCAAAATCTGAACTAACACTGTAACAGTGCCTTCCTCATTACTATAATGTCTTTCTAGTTATCAGTTATTGGGGCTTATTATGTGAAAATTAGAAATATATTATTACCAGCAGATCCATTCTCTACACTGTACAGACTTTTACAGCCTGACATAATCTCTTGAAACCTGAATTGTTTGCCATGAAACAGACCTTTTTTTTCTTCATTAAGATGTCAGGGAATTTCAATTTCAGCTAATTCTTGCAATCCTAATGAGCTTCCTTCTCTAAGGAACTGTCAATGCTCTTTCATGCTGTAATAGTTCCAGGAACAATTGGAAACCACTTGAATAATAACATAAGGGTTTTTGGATCAATATCACTTTTGTAATGTGAAACTTTTGCCAGGTCTGACTATTTAAACCATACTACCATACTCTTTCTTTTTTTTTCCTTTGCCTTTTTTTTTTTTTTTTTTTTTTTAGACTTTTGCTGAAAAGATCCTAGGCCCTGAGAAATCTTGATACAATTATGCCAGCTGAGAGGTGACAATCAAGAAGTTGATGGATAGGGTCCATTCTAGAATACTGGAAAATTCTAGTGTTCCAGCATTATACAGGTGATTTTTAAACAGGAGGCTGCTTCTTTTATGCATTTGACAGGTTTTACTTTTTATTCTGTAAGGATTGCACACTCTGTGAATCTGACTGGAGGCCAACATGTCTTATGAGCCCATTAGAGACATCTCTTCTGTCTGTGCTAATCAGTCAGTATATTAAGAGTTATTTTGTTTGTGTAGATTGAAGCTTGCATTGACAAAATGGGCTTTTTTTGCTGACAAGTTGGACTGATTGAACTGCACTACCTTCCAGAAGAATAAATATCAACTCAGGTGGCAAGAGCATGCTTAATCCAAAAGTTGCAACCGTGACTGAGAGAAGCTCCTGGACTTCAAGAGGCTTCCAATTTGGCACAAGACAGGTGGATACACAACTGCTGTCATGGAACTTACATCACCTGTCTCCAGACAGCTATTTCTGAATTGATTTCTTGTTCACATCATCTCTTGGGCTTTTTTCTTTCCTCTGTAGAAATGCCAGCCTCCTGTTCATTTCAGGATTTCCAGGGCTCTGGAGTTAGTTCCTTGGGTGAAACTGCAACATGCCTCCTGGCATTTCAGCCATGTGCTGTAATTTTTCAGTGTAATCTGCTCAAGGTCTACATGCCTTTGCAAGCTGTAGGATTTCCTTTGATCTGCTGTGAAACCAGAGGATACCCTGTATGGTTTTCAGACATCTCTATTCTTATGTGAAGGAAAAGCATGGGTACCTCCCATAGGCATCCTTCTGAATGGAAGAAAAGAAGTTCTCAGGGAAATGTCTGTAGTCTACTCCAAATCTGTTTCAGATTTCTCAGCCTTGCACTGGGGAAGATCCTGCCCTTCTTCTACATGTCTTTTGAGAGTTTTTTTGGTAATGTCTTTGGGCAAGGTACTGTATTTTTATCTGTTTCAGTAAGTCCCTCAAGAGTAGACTTTTGAGCACTATAAAGTAGCTGCTGCTGGGTATCATTACCTGACTCACAAATGCATTCAGATTAAGGAGCTCCCACTGTTCCTGCAGTCTGGGCTCTGTAGCTGCCTTGGCCATGTTATCCCTGGCACGGCTGTTGTTTTAATGCTGCTTCTTTCTGTGCTATATTAACACCATCCTTTTGTTGCTGTCCCTATTCAGCCCATCTGCTTTTAAGGCTGATGTAAGGTTGCTGTTTCCTAACACCACTTTTAAACAGGATTGTAAAAAAATTGCAATTCCCAGTTTAGCCCCTGCTCAAAACTTTTAGGCCCCTTCTCCTATCTAATCCCACTTTAAGTCAAAAAGCACTAGACCAAAGTTGCAAGCATGCTCTGGACTGTGAAGGGTTTGCTGCTCAGGGTTCATCCCAGGACAATGGGTGCCAGAAGGGCTCATCTCTACCTCTATATGAAGGAGCCTTGGATCTGCTGGGTTTGTCTCTTTACCAAGACTCACAAACAGTGAAGGACAGTGGGTCCTGCTCTGCTTCCAGTACAGCATGTTTCTCTGCTGCGAGGCTGAGGGGGTGGAGAGGTCTGTCCAGTTTACTGCACCATCTGCTCTGCTCAGCCAAATCCCTTCATCTCAACCAGTTTCAAAGGGAATGAGGTCAAAACTTCAGAGGTGACCTTAACTCTTCATAAAATATTTGCTGTCTCAGATGTTATGAAGAAAAGATTGTGTCAAAGGAGCAGGGATCACTTGCCAGGATTCCTCCTGACGACAAAATCCTCTTCCTTCTCCTTCTGCAAATGCCAGAAAGCTCATCACTCCTCTGCCCCTGGCAGCAGCAGGAACCCACCCTTATAATCTCCCCCAGCTTCCTCAGCACTGCAGCTTTCATGGCACCCCATGTCTCAGGATTACATGCTCATCTTCTTACCCTTATCTCACGTTTGAGTGCCCAGGATGCACCTCTGTACACTCAGAGAGCTTTATTTCTCTGGGCATTTTTCACTGCCATACATCCTGTAATCACCTGGGAACCCCTTTATCTATCCCATCTAGACCCTGCTGGGGTGACAACCATTTGAGACCTATTCCAGGCTCTCCCTCAACTAGTCCTTCCCTGCCCAGCCTTCTCCAGAAGTAGACTGAAAATGCCATTAACTGGCTCCCAAGCACTTCCTAGCCCAGGGCTTTCTCAAAACAGGGTTTTTTCTTTTCTATAGGCCAGATGAGCACTCTTGAAAAAGATTACTTTGTAATTTACAGGTACAGAAATACTGCTTTTTTATACACAATACCCACAGAAAATCCTTTTCTTTAATGCTTGCCCAGAGCTCTTGAGGACCTTTCTCTTTCTTGTGTCTGGTCATGAGGAGAAAGCACAGACACATTTGGGACATGGGGACAACAGTCTTTCAGAACAGGGTATATTGCTAGACACACCTTTCTTTCAAGTATTCTTGGATCCTGCTTTCCAGCAGGGGCTTCTCCCAGGTTTGGTTTTTTCCCAGATGGGAGCCAGGAAGGAGTGGTGCTTCCATCTTCTGCATGGCCCATGACAAGCAGGACTCAGCCTGAGGCAAAAGGAGGCAGAAGCCCAGTGTGGGCTTTGAAGGAGAAGGATCATTTGATCATAAAGAGTTCTGACCTCCCCTCAGAAAGGGAAGATGTGAAATACTTCTGTGTTTGTAATTTTTTTGGAGGGAGGACAATGCCTAATGTCCAGGCAGCACAAGTGTAGTGCTCCCTTTGTGTGGCAACAAGAGAACAAGGTGTGCTATTTTAGCAGCACACCCTGGCTTGAAACACAGCCAAGGACAACAAATATCAGCAAAAAACCTTGGGATGCAAAGGCTGCTTTTTATCAGCCTCTTCTATCCTACAAAACATAGGCTGGTCCAAACCTGGATGTTGCTCTGCCAGGACTCTCTGTCTGTAAAACATCAGATTCCTGAAAGTTTGTCAGCTTTTCATCATGGTTTAATGCAAGACATTGCCTTTTCTTATGAGCCTTGCTTCACTCTGAAACAGAAGACACATTACTTTTTTAATTAATCTATTCTTAATGCTCTTTAATCACTCTTTCATGGTGATAAGAGGGCTTGAAAAGATCCATGGAGAAATTATCTTATTTGATGAAACTCTAGATATGCAAGCAGGGTTCTCTTCAGTAGTTGTTAGTCCTTGGTGGTCTTTCTTGAGCTTGCTAAGGGTTCTTCACAGAGAATATGATTACCATGAAAGGAGAATCGAGAGTTGAGGGTGACTTGGCATTTCTGTTTAGAATAATGTCTGGGTTCAGATACTTGGAGACAGATCTGCTGCCACCAGAGAGGGGATGTTGGGTTTGGAAAGAGTGCTGTCTTACAAAAGGGCACATAGCTTTTTGCAAGTGTACAGACATAGTGGAGTCTAGCAAAAAGGTCAAAATTTGCTATATACAATGCTCTGGCTGCTTTTTGGCCAAAAGCTGTTGCTAAGCAAGACTTTTCCAGCTCATAGGATTTTTACTTTCTACTGGGGCATCTCAGCTCCCACAGGAGTGGAGGAGTACAAAAGTGATTTGATTTGCATCAAGCCCTACAATCCTAAGTCAAATGAGAATCCAGAGTGCTTCAAAATCCTCTGACATTCAGTGACAAAAAAAGCCAAAGAACAGAGCACCATTCCCACAGGGAGACCAGGCTTTTGCTGGTGGCACTTCCCATCTTTCCCAGTGGAGCTCTCATGAATGCCATAGAGCATCAACACTGACACAAATCCATTGACTCCATCCCCTCTGGCTCAGAGCCTTCTGCCAAGCCCCCTGCAGTTGCTGTGATTGTGCAGGATGCAGAGGAGTGAGATCACTGTGCTGAATTTTGAGGAATGGCCAGCAGATGGGAACAATCAGATAAAGCCAGTAACTATCACCAAGGAGGAAAAAAATCTAATTAAATTCTCCTGAGAAACATGAAAGCTAAGAAAGCACCTTTCTTTCTGGTGCTGTCCAGCCACAGCTTCAAAGCTTCACCCAAAGGAATGAAGCCACTGCAGAGCCCACCTGCCTGAGTGAACCATCACAGGGCAGTGTGAGGGCAGGCTGGGAGAGACACACCCTCTGCCATGGTAAATGCCTACAGGAGATGGCAAACAGCTGCCTTGATCCTTCCTGGGTAGCCTCAAAGGTCAGTGAGACACACAAAGCCTGCAGGACAGGGCTGCTGGTTTTGGGTTTTGGTCAGGCTGGCACAGGAGGAGCAGGGAGAGGTGAAGGAGAGCAAAGTTTTGTCATGGTGGTGTGAGGACAAGAGCAAGAGCAGCATTGTAAAAGGGCTCTCAGCCCTGCCTCCCTCTTTGGGAAAGCATGGTGAGAGCAGGGGAATGGATGAGATTAGACTTTTCCATGGACCCTCAGAAATCCACATCTATGTAAATAGACCCTGCCATAAATGAAGAAGTTGGTGCCAGTGCTGTTAGCTCTTTGAGACAGGGACCATACACTCTCCATCACTGCAACAGCCTGAACAAAATGGATCTTTTCTATACAGTTGCACCATTAAATGGTCTGGTTATTGTTAGTTAGATAACAACAAACACTAATAACAAAAATTCCAATGCATTTCAAGATGAAATAAACCAGTGGAGCCGGTGGTTCCTATTTCTTACTATGAAGTTATGTTCATTTCTAGACACTATTTCTTTTTCTCTTCTCTAATGTAGCTTAATTCAAAAGAGGGTGACATTGATTAGTCCCCAAGGGTGTTTATTTTGTCTGTGCCTGGTGCCTGCAGGAGTCTCCCATGGTGCTATAATGGTGTATAGAGGACTATTTAGGTGAGTTAGTGCTTTTCCAGGTTGCAGCTCCAGTCCCAGATTTCCTGCTGAGTGTTCCATCTCCATGGGGAGCTGCACACAGGGGCACAGCAAAACCGCTATCACAAGGGGAAATCACCTTCTTTTTCACAGAGAGAGCAGATCAGAAGGTATTAAAACATGCCTTGTCTCAGGACAAACCTGGAAAGAGTAATTCTGAGGACATCTGAGGCATGTGCATCACCTCCAAACAAAAGTGCCTGAATAGCAACAAATGTTTTTAGTCCCAAACCCCAAACATTTACATCACTACTAGATACATGTAAGTCTTTAAGAAGCCATGCAAAGGTTGGAGGCTGGCTCACTTCTGCTGATGCAGAAGTTCTTCCTCAGTAAATGACAGCAGGCCCCTTGGGAGAGGTTAGCACTGTCATCATCATCACCAGCACTTTTTAGTTGTGACAAAATGAGACAAATTGCTTCAGTGACCTAGCCCAACAGAGTCATGGTGTCCATAAAGGAACATAGCAGCACACAACACCCAGGGACATAGAGAAGTTGCTTTCAAAAAGAGCACTGGAATTTGAAATTGTTCCTGTGCAAATAGCATATTGCATCAGTGACACTTTGTTCTGGTACTTAATTTCCTGGCAACACTTACACACAATTTCTGGCTATAACTAACAACACTACCTGTGCTGTTGCAGATGATTCCATGCAAGATTTATACATCTTCCTACAAGCCAGTAATTTGTTTTCTCAATGGGATGTATTTGCCAGTGATTTTCAACTGTCCAAACAAGCCCTCCCTTGCTCATGACCTCACCACTGTGTACCCATCAGGCTGCTTTCCAGAAAGACCATGGTGATGTTCATTGCTGAGTGCTGGCCTGTGCTCTTGTGATGAAGAGCTAAGTTGAAGTTGGCTTGGGGGAGAAGCAGTCAGCTTGGAGGAGTTTAGCATCAGAAGTGTTTAGATCAGCTGTTTCTGTGAGCTAATGCAAAACCAGGGCTGGCTGGGCCAGTGTTTGCAGATGGGATGGAGAGAAGGGTAAGGAACTTGGGGTGCTTTGTTGGTGCTTTTACATCCATCTGTGAAACAAATGAGATGGTTATGCTGGCCAGAATCTTCTCCTGAGAATAGTGAGACAGGACAAAGAAAGTAAGAAAGCTGTAGCTGTTAATCTCCTACATTTGTGTCACAACACATGTTCTCTGCCTTCAGCTCAGGAGAGGACCTGGGACACCTTTGTCACTGGGCCACCTGCCTGGCACTCAGCAAGTGATATCCCCAGGGCTGCATGTCCCCATGGGTGGAGAACACTAGAAGTATAACACATTTTTGAGAGGGTCTTGTAAAAAACCCTTCCAAAACATACAGTGCCTTTCCAGTCCCACCACTGTCTTTATCCCCACCATAGTTTTTTGATAAAAGGGTTGATCTGGAGAAAACACATCTCTGTTAAAGCTGGAACAATTTTCCATTTGGATAAATCTCCTCATTGAAAAGTGGTTTTTGGGAAGGGGGAAAGAAAAGAAAAGTGTTTTGAAATGGTCAAAGTATCCCACACCCATGATTTCTGAACAATAAATCCATTTTCTACTTCAAAAGAATATTTCTTGTTTGGAAAATGTATGGTATTGAAAAAAAAGTTCACTCTGGAGAATATTAACAGTAAAATTAATTATTTGCAAGCAACCAAATATGGGGGCTTTTAATGCTTCTTTATTAAATAGGTATCTTTTCTATCTATAATCATGTTGCAGAACATTTTTACTGGTTTTGACTTTTAGTACTGGTTTAGGAAAGGCAAAGAAAATGTCAAGATCCCTGTGAATACTTTCACAGGACTGAAGAGAGCATTTTCCCACAGAGGTCTATGACCAAAACCTTCAGATGCCAACAAATTACTCATTAGGCTTTCCTGTTCTTGAGCAGGGATCACCATGTTGAAGAGCTTTTCAGGATAGAGCAGAAAGCACCTCTCATCATATTGTTAAAGATGTTTTTCCAGAGCAAGTATGTTCCCAAGATTTCTCAAGTGAAAGACTCCAAAAGAAAGAGGGGAAATGACCTTAGTAACCTCTGACTTTCAACCTCTGTGGCTCGAGTCTTCAGATATCATGAAACTGGCTTTAAAACTGCATGAAAAATACATCAAGATATTTAACTTGCCTTCTTGATTATTTTGTGAATTCCATGACTGTTTTCAAGCTTTTCAGTACCCGTGCCAGCAGCAGAAATTTATCTCATCATGTATGAGAGCTGAGAGCCCAAGCAGAGAGAGCTGCACAGGGACACTTGCAGGGGGAGGTGGGGCAGAGTGGGGCTCTGAGCACAGCTCTGGAGCAGCTGACATCATTTAGGCACTGAACACTCTCTGAAAACATCAGCAGACAGCCTTCTGCAAGTCCATGCCCCAGGGCATCTCCTAGAGGTACCAACACCTGAAGATGGAGGAATGATGAGACCTGCAGCAGAGAATATCCCTTGCAAGGGCAGTGCTCCCAGCTCTTTCCTGCATCCCATCTCACTCCTGTTTTAAGAGCAGAACAAAGAAGTTTTTGGCCAGACTTAGTTTGATATCAGTGAAAAATGGGTCATGACAGAGAATATCAAACCAGGTGTTTGCTCTGGGTTTTGTCATGAGAGACTGGAAGTAAGATTCACTCAACTCTAATCAAACTATGAGAAAAAAAGAGAGCAAGGCAAGTCTGGAACCTCTGAAACTCTGACTTATCTCAGTGATTTCATCTTCAGTCAGAAGACACCAGAGCTGGGGGGACCCTTATTGGATCTCTGGTGATTTTAGTGCTGTTCCTTATAAAACACTAGGTCAGAGTGTGATTCTCTTCTGCAGGAAAGCTGACTTATAGCAATGACAAAAAAAAGGTAAAACTCACAAATATTTAACCAGCACCCAAATCTTATTTCTGTTGCCAAAAAGTCTGCTAGCCTGTGACCTTCTTCAAGGCCATCTCAGGACAGTCTAAAGGATGAGATCTCCCTTTCCTTACTGTTACAGACCAGGAAAAAGATGCTGATAGCCTTTCATGTACTAGGATGAAGGATAGTTGACAAAGTATGGACCACAGGAAAAAGTGAGGCCACTGCTTTTGTCAAGGGACATGTTGTTTGGCAGTTTGCTGAGACTTGCTGTTACTGTTTTAGAGTCAGAGTCCTTTGTCTTTTCAGCCCTGGGGAGAAAGAGAAAAGAGCAAAAATGAAGCAGTTGCTGTTTTAAAAAAAGCTACAATTTACTGAAATGGAGCATGGTTACTCAGCTTCATTTTTAATTAAGTTCCAGATCCAGGAAATCCATTCATCACAGTTCTGGAATGCTGGAAAACTCACTGAGGAACTACAAAGGGCAGGTAAAGCAAAGCATTTAAAATAGTTACAGATGAGCTGATAAGAGGCTCAAAGAAACAGTTAAATTTGTGTGCAGATAACTCAACCACAGTATCTGGAATGTATAAACATAGCAGGTTTTTGGTTTTTTTTTCTTCTGGCCTTAAAATTTGATCCAAGCCTGGGAGTTAAAAAGTCCCATTTTGTGTAATCAGGTTCTGGTTGAACATGATTGCTGAATTATTTTAAATTGAAGACACATGTCTGGATGTTGAGTTCTGTATATTATTCCAGGATGGTCTCCATTAGGTCTTATCCACAGGGGCTATCTTTATTCCTTATGCATCAGGATTAGCAAAAGGTGAATCATGAATATGGAGACAGTGAAAAGAATGTGGTACTAGTTAAAGGGTGATTTTGGAAATTATCTTGCATGCATTATTCAAAATTTTTCAGTCTCTATTGCACAGAGTCCCTATGGCTGTTTAAAAGTGTTATTTTAAAAAATGATCATACAAGGCATTTGCATTCTTTCATTTTGAGTCTTGAATTTAGCAATGAACCAACATTTGCCTTAACCCCTTGTCAGTCCTAAAGCTTTCTCAAGAGTGTGAGATGCTCATCTAATGGTTGTGTTGCCATATGCTGTCCTTCCATAATAGATCTGCCCCTGACCTCTGTGTTTTTATATTGCTTCTTCTACTGGCAGATGGACCATTACGTAAATTGAAACATATTTTTGTGAATATTCCCAGTGGTGAGAGAGCATTGTCTCATTAGCTCCATGGGGAAAACAGTGTAAATCCAAAGCTGAGCAGCTCACCTATCCATATGGTAGGTGAAAAGAGGCATCCTTACAGCATTTGCTATTGGCAGTGATGCCTCCTGGATTACTGAATATA
The DNA here is from genome assembly GCF_029582105.1 of Oenanthe melanoleuca. NCBI lineage: Eukaryota > Metazoa > Chordata > Aves > Passeriformes > Muscicapidae > Oenanthe > Oenanthe melanoleuca. The sequence continues at coordinate 116,681,239 of NC_079335.1, read as the reverse complement.
CAAGTTCTGAGGCTCCTTTTTTTCTTCTCTCTGGGCTGTCCAAATGCTTGAGTGGCTTTTTGACAGCTTCAAGAGTGGACTGGGTGATTTTTAGGCCCTTTGCAGTCATGTACCACAGATCAATCACTACAGGATCTTTTTCCTACTGCCTTTCCCTACACAGAACTCCTGCAGGAAAAATCTCTCACAGTGTTCTGTCCACCAGAATGTTTTAATTAAAATGGTGAGCTTTTTCTTTTTTAATCCAAACAAAATTGTCAAAAATAGGACTTTACCTACTATTCACATATTTCAGTTTTCCCACATTTATAACAACTGTAATGGGAACCTTATCTATTCCTTAATCAAAACTATTTGAAAAATCACATCACCCAACTTCTTCACAAGGGAAAACACTTCTGTCAGTATGGGGAAGTCTTGATGAGAAAGTCAACAGTGATTCTGATATAATATTTCACAAAAATTGAAAGACATCACAAAAGTCTGCAGAGATGAAATGGCCACAAAGCTGAAAAGCTGTACTCCTTGCAAACATCTTGCTCAGTTTTCAGTCCAGGAAAGAAGAGAGTGTGCTGTGCAGACGGGGGTTCTGATCCAGTCGTGATGGTATCTCCATACACTGCCTCCTTCCCTCCCTCCTTCCTCCCTGCTTAGGGAGGGTGAATCTGCTGGGCTTTAAATCTTTCTCAGCCAGGAGAAACTCTGAGAGGAGGGAAACAGCTGGGAAACACATCCATGCCTCCTGCAAAGGTATGCACCTTAAATATTACTGTGAGGCGCAGCATCATTTTCCAAAAATCTCTCACTCTCTTAAATAACACACAACCTATTGTTCTGAGCTGAGCAAAGGTGGAGCTGGCAGCCAGCATGTCTGAGGTCATTGAGTAAATGGGTGTAATGAAGTAGTCATGGCTCATATGTGTTATAAGCTTAATATGAACCTGAAAATCCCACAGAGGAGGCATAATATTTTTTAAAAAGGATACTGCAGTAATGATTCTACATCTTACAGCTTACAATAGTGCTTAACTGTTTTGAGCTGTTATCATGATGTTATTTTAGGGATTTTCATTACAGTGGATAGTTACATTAAAATTGCATTAAAGTAGGTAGTTGCCAGACTTTGCTGGTGCCTTGCTAAGAAACACACAGAAGACACATGTGAAAGCACTTCCCCTGCCACATACAAATGGGTAATTTGCAATATGGCTGGAGGTGACAGCTATAATTAGATTTCTTCCTACGAGCTCGTTCTGATGACTAACCTTGGGCTGCAAAGAGTGTGACACTCAGTTGCCTACTGCTTAGAACAAGGGTCCAAGAACAGCTTTTTTTCTGGTGTGGTTGTAAAAGCAGGTAAATATTATCTTATCTCTGCAAGTTAGGAAAGTGGGACCCACAGGCATAATTTGCCTTGGAGAGTACTAGAGGTAGAAATAGGGCAAAATCAGAGTCACAGGCCATGACCCAGTCTGCCTGATTCTGCTGTCTCTTTGGCTCTTCTCCTCCTGTAACATTTTACCACATCAGAGCACCTTCTCTATGCAGTTGTAGGGAAGACACGGGAAAGAGGCACTGGCTCTTTTCCCAGGCCTGGCTACCAAAGACTCTTGATGCATAAATTCCCTTCATCATGGAACCCTGCTTGCACCATGCTCTGAGTCACTGGCTCTCCAAAGGCTGGCTCTGCCCATCCCTGAGGTGGGTGGACTCCCAAGTTTTCCTCATTGCCTGCCTGTTTTCTTTCCAGGACACCTCCCAAAAGACCCACATTTTATCCTCCACCAACTTTCTTCCTTGAAGTTTTAAAGCCACACTATGCTAAAAAATCCCAAACAAACCAAGAAGCAATTATTGCAAAATAATCCCAGACATTGCCTAAACCATTGCCAGTAACTAAACAGGAAGGGAACAAAATACAGTTTAATATATTAGGCTCCACTGTAAGTAGTTTCTTATATTGATATAGATGAGTATTTACACAGGGTCCAAATGTACTGACTGTCTGAAGATGGATGAGTTTAAGGAAGCAGATCTGACAAGTTCACTGTTTAAAATTGAAATATGAGACAAGCAAGTGAAGAGGAACATGAACAAACAGGGCACATATCCCAGTTTCATCAAGAGGACCAAGTTTCTTCATCTAGGCTGGGAACAAGAGTCTGTCTCTCAGTGGGGTGAGGCTCTTGGAAGGGCAAACACTGACATTCCCATGGTCCAGCCAGGGTGTTACCCCTCCTGCCCAAAGCTCATCCCCTGGGCTTCTTTCATATGGATAAACAAGAGAAGGAGTATCACATATATTCATATTCTCAGATAGATAGATAGATAGACTGATAGATAGATAGACAGATAGATGTATATGTATATATGTATATATGTATATATGTATATATGTATATATGTATATATGTATATATGAATGTGTGCATGAATATAGATGTATTTATTCACATATAGAGGGTAAAACTAAATGATTTAACTGACATAGATTCTGCAGCTGCTTTGTCTGGAAAAGCAGATCCACCACCACAGATCCAACTACCCTGACACACTTAGAATTAAATTTTATTCTGCACTTTAAAAACATTGAATATTGCCTCTTTGAAACAAATTTGCCCTTTGTTGTTCTGAATGGCATTGTAGAAGGGAATGATATCTCTTTCATTTAAAAATCTCAAACCCCTGCAGCCCTTATCAATAGATTGTAATAACTGTTCATTAACCTGATTTCTAGCATCATTTTTGCAAGGGAAGTTGGTTATCCACTCCATGCAAAGCAAACATATTTGAAATCTTAATGTTTTCTATCTTGTATGTATGCTTCCTACATAATTCCATGAAAATTTTCTCTTTTTTTGCCAGTTTTATTCTTAGCTAACTCCTGTCTTACTAACAAGCAACATCATATGCTACTAGCAACACATACGTATTTTCACCTGGGACTGATGTCCAAATACCATAAAAAAGAGCAGGAACTGGATGGCACTGCCTGCATTCAATTTACCTGAAATTGCTGCCTAAGATGCAGCTCCTTCTCTCCTGTTTTTTTTTCTCTCACATCCCTGGCCACCTTAGGTGCCACAGCATCTGGGGTTGAACTGGACAGTCTCAGTGCAGTTCCATGGTGCTTCCTTAGCCAAGATTGTCTCAATTCACTTCTCCTGGCTTCCCAGGTGTTCCCTGGGTACAAACAATGCCAGGCAGTTCTGCAGTGCATTTGCCTTCATTTCTTCTGGGAAATAATAATATACCCCCTCAGCAGGAGTCAGAAAAAGTGGAAAAGCAATTTCAAGAGGTATCATCAACATAGTGACAGCCTTAGAAAGTCCTGTCCCTGTTACTTTTTGGACATTTTATACATATTCTTGTATGGTTTGAGCTGCAAATGTGCAGCTGTGACCTAGACATGAGCTTGCTGTGGTAACACACAGCATAGCTGACAGCATACATGTCTGTGTGGAAGGTAGGAATAAGTACTGCTAATGGAAAACAGGATTTACAGGATTAGCACATATACATATATGGGCTGTTCAGAAAGGCAGTGAAGTTGCTAATTATCTCAATAACATCCTTAGCTTCTGAAACATTGTCACCTGTGGAGATATTGTCTGTTTTTTTATAGACTAGACTGTGGCTGCTCCTGTTCTTTGCTGTTCCTGCTCTTTCAGTAGAGAAAAAAAAAAAAGGGAATGATTCTATACTCTCACAAGTCAGGCAGAACGACCTGAGAAATAGGGAATAGAATAGGGAATAGAATAGAGAATAGGAAACACAGGGAGAGTAAATAGAGGAAAACAATAAGCAAAACAGGATATATAATACTGCAGAAAGTTTTAAAAATTTCTGCATTATACATCAGTTATGTCACAGTATTTCTAAATTAAAAAGGTTTATGTCTAGGAGCAGCTCATTACCATCCCTGTAAGAAACTCTTATACAGCAGATAGTGGAGCAGTGTGAAATGATCCATCCTGAGGTTATTTTGTTTAGAAAAATTCCTTCTCATCATTTGTGTGTTGCACTGAGTTCTACAAAATAACAGTAGCAAGAATAAAATGTGGACAAGCCTTACAGCAGCCCCTGTCCTGTGAAGTCCCTGGAGAGTTCTCACAGCAGGACAGTGTGAAGCAATGTGAAGCTTTTCTCTTGCATGCAGTGAAGGCCATTGCTGAAGTCTCTTAAAATCAAATTACTTTTGTTTCACTATGGCTTAAACCCAGTCCCAAGCTCCTCCCTGTGCTCCTGCAGATTACTGCAGGTAGCACATCTGCCAGTGGGTCTCCTGCCTTAAGTGCAGCATACCCTTGTCCTTCATTTTGAGAACTCCATGTGCTGCTAACAAAAAGAACTAGCTCTGGAGAATGAGTGTGTGTGTTTTGTCTAAAGGCTAAAATTGTCTAATTAGAGTTGGGGAATTCAGCAGTAATCCAGACAGGATCTGACTCTGGGCATGCTGAAGACCCTGTAGAAAATCTGAGAATACATCGCCCATCTTCACACAAATACCAGAAACACAAGTTCTAATTTGTATTTTTTTTTACAGGTCAATCCTGTAAAAAAATTTTAGACTGTGCAGATACAAGAGGAGAAAGCTTTAGTCCTAAATGATTAAGCTATGTTGGCAAAAAAAAGTGGGGGAGGGGGGGAACCCATCTAACAAACATGTGGTAAACAATGAAGCCAACAAAATGCTGCCTTTTGCCAGTGTAAATTGAGTCATCCCAAGAGGTGGTCTAAATATGCAAGCAGAAAAAACCCTTTTGCCAGTATAAGCTGTGTCTCCACAGGGGACCTTTGCTGCTTTTGCTGGCAAAGCTTTTAATGTGTAAACCAGGCTTGCTGATACTGCCTTGTAAGCACAACTGATAAAAAATAATGTACATTTATATTTCCTTTTGTCTGTCTGAAGTGGTCATTTCCACCCCACAGCTGGATGCTGGTGAGCTGCATACACATGGATGAGTGTTTGGGTTGCAACAGTGACCATGGGGAGAGGATTATAACAGAGCAGGAAAATCCCAAACTGAGAAAGAAATGATAAACCACTGGTCATGCTACCAAGTATTCAGGTGTTGTTTAAGTATAGTTGAGCTCAGTCATACAATTATTGCTGCTTAATAAATTATTAAATGTACCAGTGTAGCTAAAGTAGTGATATCCCACTGGTGGTATGGTTACCTCTTTATGGAAACATTGCAATGTTGTCATCTGAGGGGCAAAATTTCTTTGTCTGACTGGATACATTGATGTAAAGACTCTGATTAGCCACAAAAGTCTAATCCTCCATTGCTTTCCCCTTGTGTACTCATATACTTATCTCTACCTGGATAAGGATGTCAGGGTTGTTTCCACATAACTGGACTGTAGAGGTGATGGTGCACATGTAAAGCAGTAAAAGCCAGGTCTGACTTTGTAAAGCAGAATCCTCACATCTCTGCTTAATCTAGACCACCTTAAAGAGCTTAGAAAGAAAAAAAATTATTTTGCTCTTTGGAGAAAACTCCCCTATTTTCCTATTACAAGGTGGGAGCTGTCCTACAGGCCTGATCCTCAAAATTCTGCGGAGAATTGTGCTTAGACTCTTGCTTAGTCTGTGCAAAAAGAGCCAGATGAATGTAAGACCAAAAGGTAGGTTTGAGCCCACCTCTAGACCAACATATCACAGTAACTTCACTAATACATAACATATACTATAATATTTAGGCATCTAATGTATATAGTATACATTTTTGTATATTCACTAATTGCTAATTGCATCCTTACAAGGAGAAATTGTGGAAATTGTGACATTAACATAGTCTAGATAGCTTAAAATTTCAAAGATGTTTCCTCCAGCCCCTGGGCTAGAGGACAGTACATTCTGATTATGATGGAACAAACAATGGTCATGAGCAAATATTTAGCAGTCTGACTACCTCTTGGTAAAATAGCAGCAGAAGCTAAGTACTTTCTCTTGAACATAAAAAAAAAAAATAAAATGAGAAACAAACTAAATAACATTTCCACTCCTGCTAAACCGAGCTAGGTTGAATGGGTGATTTGAGCCAGAATAGAATCCAGCCCAGAGTGACACTGAGGAAAAGAGAACATCATGGGAACACAGAAACAAAGATGCAGGCTCCTCATGCACCAGCTGAGGAAAAGGAGGTGGCAGTATCATGCATGTGTCTTTGTTGGCATAACAAGCAAAGAGAGGGGAGCTGTGTCTGCATCAGGTGATAATATTCAGTTGCAACCAATTTATTTACCATATATCACTTCCCATGCAGGAAATTATTAATTTTGATGATGCCCAGCAATTATAAAGCATTTTGCCTCTTCAGAGTCCTACACATGTGATAAGCAGGTGTGAGCAATTTGCCATTGTAGTGGGAGTCTGGAGCTGGAGCCATTCTTCTTTCTGTTACAGCTGAAATGGGCTGGCTGCATACATTAAACACTGCAGCAATAATCCCATCTCCTTTTTTAACTCAGGTTTGGTTGATAACCTGTAAGAACCATCTATACATTTGGAAGCCAGGGATTTGTGGATGATGGGTTACTGGTCTTGGATGTCCCCTGTATTTTGTGTAGCCAAGGGAGTCCCTGTGGCCACTCTGTGAATGCCAATGTCACATCTGCATCTGGGCTCTGCCTCCTGCTACCCAAGGCCACCCTGGAAAGCCCCACAGAGCACACATGTGAGTGTCCCTGGATCTCCTAGTTTGGAGAAACCAAGGAGAGCACAAACCATCACAAAATAAAAGAGTGAGCAGCACCCTTTCAGCTTTTGTTCTGTCTCTGCTCCCAGATGTGTCCATGCAAGGGAACATCTCTCCTTGCCACACTCCTCATTCCCAGGAGCATCACAGTGATGGAGCAGATCCTGCTCACCACCAGGAGCCTCAGGCAAAGCAACTCCTGAGAGCTGCAGGAGGAGCACACCAAGGAAGGAGCCCTGTGCCACTGCCTTGCCAAAGGAGAGCACTTCTGGGAGCACCTGCCCACAACTGAGAAAACTCTCTTTTATTTTATAAAATATACAGAACAGTAAGTTCTTATGGAAACTAATGGTTGGGAAAATGAGTCCCAAATGCAGATGAGATTTTTGCCTCACTTCTGCTTGACTGCACCTCTGCTCACTGTGACACAGTACAGAAGAGATGACTTCTAAGGTAAAGCTAAAAATTTCATCTTCACAGTAGCAAGATTTAGCCCTGGAGATGGAAAATCAGTCCACCAATGCATAGAAAAGACCTCTAAAAAGGCTCATGGCACAAAAGAGGCAAACCCAGAATGAAAAGAAAGATCAAGTAGATCCCTATTCCTTCTACATTTAAAATATAGAAAATAGTGTCTTGAACATAGAGCACATATGCTAGAGCTGAGGGCAGGTATTTTAGATGTCTCTAGCACACTGTCTATTAGCTGCAGACTGTGGCCTTATGTGAAGAATTACAGGCAATATAGGCATAAAATAAATAGGAAATATTTCAGTTCAGTGTATTTAAAAGCCCTATTACCATGTAATCACCCTTCCAAGGAAATATAAAGCATCTCCAGAGGCTTCACAGGGGTGTCAAAGCAGTCTAATGCAATGAGGCTGCTCAGGGCTTTGAAGCACCCCCAGGTCTCTCCCCAGCACTGAGTGCTGTTTCTCCATGGCTTCACTTGTTTGATTGCCTGCTATCAGGAAAAAGCTCCATGAGAAAATTGCCACTCTCTGATATGTGCTGCTGTACATAAAATGCCCTTGCCAGAGCATGGTATAAACAACTAATGGTAAATGCATGCATATACCAGGGCTCATGCCCTTGGTGTACACCTGCATTTACCATTAGCTGCTCTCTTAATAATAAATTATTGAAGACATATTTCCTTTAATGTTTACTTAAAGAGGGAGCAGCTAAGAAAAGCTGCATACACTGAAATCAAGAAGGGGATATTTCTTTCCTACTATAAACAGAACTGATTATAAAACCAGAATGCAAACTGAGCTCCTTGCCCTTCAGTTTTGTATGAGGTTACAATTCTGTGCACGACTCTAATTTCTTCAGTTTTTTACTGCATTCCAACCCAGGGAGATATAAACCAAAGCAAACAAAGTACCCCCCAAAGGAGTCTCTCCCCCTTAAGCAGGACTGCTATTTTTAATTCTCCACAGCTTTTAAAACATTTGAATGGGAAGCCTCCATCAGTCTTTGGTGGAAAATAATTCCTGCTGGTCTCTCAGGATGTCCACTCCAGATAATCTCAGCTGGCAGCTCGATATAAGACCGATATCTCTTCTCAGAGGGGTTCCTTGCGGTTGCATTTTAGCACTTTCCACCTTTGCAAAGAAATTCTTTAAACAGTCATATTTTCCTCCCTCAAAGACGAATTAGGAAAAATTTAAAAAAAGAAAGAAAACGTTAAAAAAAATAAATTACCATCTTGTTTGCTGGCAGTGAATCTTCCAGACTTTGCTGATGCCTTTTCCCAAAGCATGATCTCAGCAAAACCCTGCACTGACTTTGCTCTGGACAACAGCAGGAGTGCAAGCAGGCACCCATGATAGGAGGTCTCACACTGTCTTTACCCACCACATCTCCAAAATTTTGTTTGGCACATCCCTGAGGTCCTGGACCCTCCTCTGTGCTGACAGCGATGGGACTGAGCAGGAAGAAAGAGAGCCCCTACCCCCACCTCACAAGACAGAAGAAAATTGCAAGAAACTGAAATGATATTCTGTATTTTCAGCAACAGAGGAACAGAGTGGGAAAAAATTTTAAACATGCCTGAATTATTTACAGGATGGCTCCTTTAAAAAGCTTAAGCTCAAGCGATTTATCTGTCTTTCCAAGAATTTGAAGGCAGGAACTACCTCCTCATGATCCCCAAGGAAGGAACCAATTGCTTATCAAGAGTGAAAATGTGACTGAAATGTGATAGCAAAAAACAAAGAGGTCTCTAATAAATTAGAAATTCTTTCTTGAACCTGCAGAGTGCAGTCTGCTTGGAGTCTGGTTTAATCTGCTGCCATAAATAAATCCATTGAGGGAATTTTCCATAAGCTTTATCAGACAGCAAAATTCTGCAAGTCACATCACTGCACACTGCATGATGCCTCTGGCAGATTCAGCCTGGTTAATATTTATGCTGCAATCAACAGTGACTTCTTGAAACCTTTAAGGCAATATCACCACCATAAAAAAACCCAAAAAATAAAAAATAAAAAATAAAAAAACCCAACCAGAGCTCCTGCAGATGGGCTATCATCATAAATTCACCCAAAAGTGGAAACTCAAATAACAGATGTGTGTTTATAAACACAGAAAATAAACTAAATTAGTCAGTATGCTTTCAAAATGCTTTAGAGCTGCAGGATATCCTCTCACACAAAAGTCCATATTCACACTTGACCACACCAAGATATTTTTCTGACTTACCTGGGAATTTGGATTGCAATTGCTATTACCGAGAGGCAAATTCTTGAGTGGGTGTTGCTCCATGGAATAATCTCTGGATGATTAACACAACCATTTACCTCCCTGAAGCAACAGTTGTTTCTTATTCCCAAACTATGAGCACATGGAGGCATGTGGAAAGATTGTGTCAGATGTGGCAGCTGTTGACAAAAACTTTATTTTTCAGACACCTCTTTGCCTTGAATTATGTTCAATGCCAAAAGGCAGAGGAGGGGTTAAAAGCTCTCCCCCACCCCACCTTATCTCTTGCACACTCTTATCTGTCCAACAGTCCATAATAAATCAGAGAAACTCTTCTTCCATCAGGCTCACTCTAAATTCCTCACTTCCACATGATTTGGGAACATTTTCCTGACCTTTTGTGGCTTTTCTGATATTACACAGAGCAAGAGGTTGAAACCAGGCAGGTGTGAAATATGCCTGCATGGAGTGTGGAGTTGTCAGAGATGCACCTCTCCAGACACCTCTCCTGGTCTTTGCTGTCTGCTGCTCTCTCTGCCTTTGAAAGGATGTGCCCAAGGGAGCAGCCCATGGGGAATGTCCAGCAAGGATCCACTGCAGAAGGAGTGTAATGAGACAATACAAGGCTAAACACCTCTGAGCCCAGACACTGCTCCTTGTGCTCCCAAGACCTTTGTGACATTTGTACAGGATTAGCAGGAAGCATGGAGGAGCTGTGGAAGAGACACCTTTTGGCACATTGGCCACTTTCAGTGGCAAACATGGCAGATATTTGTCCTTTGTCTTAAAACTGACCCTTGATGCTGAGAGGTGAGAGGTTTTACTAAAAAAAGGAAAAATTATTGCTCCCATTTCCCAGTGTTTTCATTATGGTTAAGCACCTTCCACGTTTCTCTCCCATTCTCCTCAGCAAGTCCATCAACTGAGGATGATCCACCATCCCAGTTTAACATCTAGATCTTCTTTTTCTTCTTCTCTTAGAAAGCTGACAAAGCTATGTGACATCTGCTGGAAGCAGCAAGGGATTAGAGACACCTAATAAAAAAACCCCTCCAGATCTTTTATTTTTATCAAGTTTTAACTTCTCCTTGGCACATCCAGGAAAGGCTCTGGGTTAGTTACCTCCTTTTAGGTCCCATCTCCAGCCACCAACCTGTTCTGCACCTCTTCTCTGTACCTTTCAATGTTCCTTGTACCAGCTGTTGCTCAGAAGTGTCCATGACACAGAGGAGCATTTGTTCCCTGAATTGAAACACAACAGAGGATCATTTTGTTTTGTCCCAGTGATTGCCCAGAATGGCAAGTATAGAGTAAGAGATCCAGTGGGAGCCAGGTCTTCAGTGTTCAATGTAAGTCTTTTCACAGAGCTGGGACCATGGCAGCAAGGAGTGCAAACCCATCTGGGAGATGGGATTCTCTGACAATGGTTACCTAAATGCAGCCCTACTGCTGCTTCTTGCTCATATCCTTGCCTGCACAAGACTCTTTTATTTAATACACCACTTGAAAAAATGTAAATTTTTGTTCTGTCTTCTGCCTTAAATATTTATTTTCAAAGGAAAGGTACAATATGCTCATACATTAACAGCTGCCATGCTGTAATACCAACATGTTTGCTTACACTGTGCACACATGAAGGTGTGTGTTGACCTTTGTGGTATAGTGATGGCTCAGTACAATAAAGGCATATGCATGAATAACAATAACCAGACAAGTTATTTGGTGGTGTAACTGCACTGGTTCCACTCAAGTTACTCCTGCTCTGAATCTAGTCCCTCATATCTGTTTCCTATAATTAAAAAACAAAAAAACAAACAAAAAAAAACCTTTATGGTTTTTAATTCAGATACCTTTCACCTCAATAAATAAGACATGAGAGAGTATAATCTAGAAGGGAGAGATATCTGCTACTAGCAAAATGATTTCTAAAGGAAAAAAAAAAGCAAAAAGGGAAAGAAAACCAACCCTATACCAACATATGGTATTTAATATATACCTCTAATGGAATGAGCTTCATAATTTATTCTGGGGTTTACCTTTTCATGAACTCTGTCTTGTTCCTGCTCATGAAAGATTTTCTGGTGCTTCAGATATATTAAAAGCACATCATTTCTGTCTCCCTCCTCTCGTTTCTGTGTCTTCACACACTGATATATTTTTCTTGTGCACATGGCACAGTAATAGCAGTAATGCTCTTTACTTCTGCTCTGCTTTTTGTCTTAGGATCTTGTGCCAAGACTTGTAAAGCGAAGAGCCTGAAGTTGGGATTTTATATCCATGCTGAGGCCCTTAAACTACAACCCAGATTTTGGAGGTGCTGACTTCAGGTGGGGTTGGTGGTGTGCAATGCCACTGCTCAGGACACTCAGTGCCAGGGTAAAAGTTCAGCTCTCTCAAGTCTAAGGATGCCCATAAATTTCTTGTGTCTGTGGCTCCCTCTGCATCACTGAGCCAGTTTTGGATTGACAGGCAGTCACAGCAGGAAACAGGGGGACAGGCAGCAAGGCTAACATCCAATTTGGTTAGACAACCCTCCAAAATTTTTTCAAAAAATTAAAAATTCACCCATCACAGCTGTGATTTTCAGGGGCTTCCAAATATTTGCCTCATGTTCAGGCACATTTTTACCTACCAAAGCTTTTGTGCAGAGCACCTAACACCAACAAAAGACTTTTGCTGACCTATTTGAGATGCCTTGCTTTCACCCAAGCTTTGAAATACCTTTTGGTCACATAAATCCTGCAACTCTCCATCCCATCCCATCAAGGCAGACAGGATGAGCAACAACCTGCCACAGCAGTGGTGATGCTGCAGAGGGATGCCCTGCAGAGGACCAGCATGGGAAGGAGGGGAGGGAGCATGCTGCTCATGCCAGGAAAGGATGGGTGTCTGTAACCTGCCAGGTTTATTTTTGTTTTCTTAACTGAAACAGCTCTGCTGGTATAAAACATGTGCTAAACCAGGCCCCAATCTTCTAAGAAAATCCCAGCTCACATAGCCCCTATTTTATTCCTCCATCCATCTCACGTTACAGTTAATGGGAATAACGTGATTTTCAAAAGACAAACCTTTGCCCAACTTTTCCTGTGTATATATTTCCATCAAATCTCTAGATTTTTGTTGCATTCTTTTGCTGTATTATTGTTAAATGATTTCTATCATTTAATGTCAATTTGTACTGTTTACTCAATGCTCTCACCAAAGGAAAATGGAAAAATTCATATACTAAAAGAGAACCTTGGGTGCTTATCTCATTGCACAAATATTGTTTTTTTAGGAAAGTGTGGTTCTGATACAGTCACTTATTTTGCCAACATTCTCTTCCAATTTTTCTGTTTCCCTTTTCATCTCTGTTTTTCACTGCTTTATGCTTTGCATATTTTATTGAGAAAACAAACACACTTTGCAGTCCAAAGACTGGATAGGATGAGAAAACTTCAGAGCATGTGTAGTTTATTTTTTGTGTAATTGATTTTGTAGTAGATAGAAGTTGTGGTGTAAACTAACAGGATAATGGTTTTGATCAGTTTCCAATGCTTAATTACAAGTCTGCTCTAACTAATTTCCTTCGTGTGCTCGCAGCTGCTATGCTTTTGTCATTGGCTTATTTTTCTTTGAAAATCTGAAAGGCATCAAGTTTTTCTGTGAGAGTCCTCTGCCCTGATTGACTCCTCATTACCACAGTCATTCTGCAAAGCTGTAGAGCTGTTTCAAACCTTGTATTCAAATAATTTCTCTCCTTTTTTCCTTTTTAATTAAGGAGAGGAAAATGCTGGTTTGAAACACTATGGAATATCTGGCACAAGACCAGTTTGCTTTACAATGGAAACAGCCTTGTGGGAAGAGCAGCAGAATTTACTGGGTTGGCTGCACCACTCCTTTGTAAACAATGTGTATTTTGAAAGAGAGCACTAGATGATATTGGGGTGTTTGTTTGTTTTTTTTTACAGAGATACATGAGATGGCCCCTTTAGCACTGTGTTTTAATAGAAAAATCTAATTAGCAAAATATCCTTTTTTTTTTTTTTTTTGTAACATTCTAACTCATTAGCAGCTATACTAATATATTACAAAGCATAAAGGATGGTAGCATCACACCAATACCCCAGGGAACACCTGCAGAAGCTGGGACAAAACTGATAATCTTAACTATCCCCAAATCTGAGAGATGTGCTACTCTGTGTGGGAGATAAAGATTAAATCAATGTTTAGTTGGTGTCTTTGGGACTCTCTCCCATGGCAGATTGATGCAAAACTCACCCTGCTCACTCAGTGTGGGTTGTGACTGAAGGGTCAGGCTGGGTAAACTCCACACCAGAGCAGGATTGGGCAGATTAGGACCCACAGATGTTTCCCCCCCATTTTTCCTCAATACCATCCTGCTTTTTTGTCTCAGCCTAAGGTGACTCCTCCCTTATTGATTCCAATTTAAAACTTAAATTTGGCTTATTCTCATCTGGATGTTCTGCCCTCATTATTGTCAGATGTTCCTTAGTAAATCTTAAGGCACTTGAAATAATACAGTCAAATGAGAACTAAGACTGCTTGATGGGTTTAAGAGCCATCAGTCCTTATTTTAGAATAGGCAGCTAAATCAGGGATGGAAAGGTAACATATATCTCTATCTTCTAATGTTAATGAAGACAACATTTTATATCAATGATTGCAAGCAAATGCAAATGTATGTAGATTGTTTACTTAGACAAGAGATTTCATACATTCATCTCTGCATTCCTCCTTCTTCCCCTATCTTTTCACCCAGGAAGAGATACTATTGTTATTCTAGTCGTCTTTCTCTTGATTTTATTACCTAACAGAGCCATAAAAATGACAAGAAAATGGATTTTTCAGACAAGAGTCTCCTGTTCCTAGTGTAATTTCACATTGAGCTACAGATACTGACAACATCAGATAGTTTATACATTGCTCCTTTAATTGTATACCACAGCCTCATTTTTAGTGAGGTACTCACCACTACATAATTAAGAAAGTGTTTAAAGTGCCTGTTAGGTGCTTGATGTGCAAAGAATTGCAAGCATGAGGCAGCCACGGCTGGAGATGCTGTGCTGGGGTGAGCCTGACTCTGCAGAGCCAGGGATGCAGCCTGGGTGCTGAGGGAGGCACCAAAAATGCAAAAGAGATGAGAAGGGGTAGCAGAGACCTGCCCTTGTCATGAATCCACCAGGCAACCAGGGGAGGTTCTGTGCTGGAGAGACACAGCAGAGGGGTTTTGTGAGGGTCTTGCAGATTTGAGCTGAGGTTGGGGGTTTCATCAGGGATCTTGCTCACACAGCCCCTCACAATAAGCCTGGTTCAGCTGAAATGGAGGTAAAAGCTGAGAGCCAAGTCATTTAGCTCATGACCACAGGAGAGGCTGAAGACTCAGAAGGAAACTGATAAACTCCTCATTGTCTCAATGCTCAAGCTATTTTGATTTTTTAAACAGGAAAAAACTCATCTCATTTTACTAAATGAAACCAAACACATTCACGATTTGGCCTTTTCTCTGGAAGACTTTGACTAATGTTTCTGTGCTGTGCAAGGGGATTTGAATACCTCACACCCCATGGCTTTCCCTCCCTGGGGCAGCTCTGCAAATCCCAGCATAAATCAAAATAGCTAGCAGTAAAACATCAATGACCAGATTTGCCTGGTGGTCTGCTAAAGGATCCTGCCACAAGAAGGATCAGAGCTGGGGTGGGGAAGGAGCCAGTCTGGGATTTTTTGGTGCAGATGGGTGCTGATGGATGTGGCATTTGTCAGGGCAGGGGCACAGCAGAAGGGGGCAAAAAGGAGGAGAAGAAAGGTCTGTCTTGAAGAATAACTGAGAAGCACCACTCCCCTGGGAAAAATATTTCTTACATAATAAATATTGTGATTGATTTGGAGTAATGCTTAACAGATGTGGACAGAATATTCTTCCCTAAAATAAGATACTCTTAATTGAAACAATATTCCTTGTATCACTATCTGCAAATTTAAAGAGCTTATTTTAGCTTAGGGATAAAATAAGCTTAAGCAATGGGAAGGATAGCCATCTTCCCAAAATTTTTTCAACAGCTACCTCTCATCTCTCAGAACTTTTTGTTTCATTAAGAAATTGTGCAGTCCAAAGCTGGTTTACAGGGAGCTCAGAGCTGTGGGTTGTAGTCATTTTCATAAAGGCTATTTATTTTTTTAGCAGCTGACAATAAAAAAAAACAAAAAAAACAAAGTGCTAGTTCATTTCATATGCAAAGCAAAGGATTAACTGGGAGAGGAACACTAATAAATTTCTTTCCTTGAGGAAAGAGCCAGCAGAGCTGCTGCTTCAATTTGATTTTGCCCCTTTCTTCAAAATGCCCTGCACCCCCCACCAGCTGGTATCACAAGGAGCATCGTTTGCAGGGAAAATCACATGCAGAATCATATCTACAACTGCCTTGCATAATTACTCCATGTTTTCTCCAGAAGGGATCATCCTGTGGCAATAATTATGTCAAAAACATGCCCCAAAGAACAATATTTCAGGCAACTGCAGCCATCAAGCAAATACTCTGTGTAATTATGTTATTTTTCCCCTCTGAAAGCTCTCACTCATATTTGTATCTTGCCTGGCTAAGACCTGCTCCAAGGGAAGCAGCAGATTGTTTGTGAGGATAGCACATCTATCAAAGCAGGGATGCTGCAGCCGTCCTGGCCAGGCTCTCACAGCAGCCCCTGGCAGGTCTGGCTCAGATGCAGAGCTATGCTTGGACTTTGCCCCGAGCTAAAGATGCCACCTCTAATATACAGAACTGTCATGAATTTGTTTTTTGTCATAAATGAAGCATGGGTCTGTGCTTTAATTTTCCTCACTGCCCTCTGTCAGGTAATAACCATAAATATTGTCCCGAATCATTAAGTCACAACCTGAAATGTGATCCTGCCCAGTTCCCAATCAGACAGCCATCTGGAAGATGAAAGAAGTCTATTTTCATTTTAGAATGATCCAGACTCTAATTTGTAGTAACAGTCTTAACAGGCTGTTTCAGAGACATTAACCAGAGGCTGGTGGTGGTTGCTCAAGGAGGGGGCATTGTATGTGCTGCCTAAGGCATGTGAGGCAGGCAAAATACCCCAACACTGCTCTGAGCCTGCAGCCTCTGTGGCTCTTTATTCCAGCCCCCTGTTTCTAAATGGGCACAGGTTATGCATGCAGGGTGACTGGAAATATACAGTGTCATAAAAAATGCCAACACGTTTGCAGCAGACAGAAAATAGTGTTTCCACAAAGCTAACAGTGGTACCACAGGTCGTATAAATGCCTCCTATCTTAGGGTTAATTCTGTGCTGAAAGCAAATATTTTTTCTATGTATAAAAATGTATTTATACATACATATATCTTATGATTTTCTGGCTACTGAAAAAAGCGTTTTCACCATCAAAGAGCTCTTTTATTGCAAAAACAAAATAATTTTTCTCTGTTAAAAGCAAAGACAAAAGGTAATCAAGTGATTATGTGGCTGAGCAAAAGAACTGTCAATCACAATCTTCTCATTACATATCTGAAACCACTATCCCCTCCTGACCCATGATATCTTTCCTGGGTTAAGGACATCAAAGACCAGCTGGCCCACGATTGCCCAGAGTGAATGGGAAGCATGTGCATCGTCTCTCCCTGCCGAGACTCAGGAATGCTGCATTGCTCTGCTTCCCTGGCAGCTGCAGTCTCTGAGGTTTCTGAGCAAACCCCACCAGACTCAATTTTCCCACTTGTGGATGATGCAGTTGTTTGGGAGCACGGTGGATCCACTGATATATGCATGCCATTCTGTGACTAGTGTCTTAAAATTAAGCCATATCAGATGATTTTGTACAAAATACTAAAAGGCTACAGCCTTAAGTCAAGTAATTTTGTCATAGGTCTTTTCCTCCTTTCTCCCTAGCTCTCCACAGTTCTTTCTCCCTCATTCTTAAGCAGGGCTGAAAGCACCATGTTCAGTGCATCCTCATCCTCACTCCCTTGCTCTTGCAAACTTGGCAATTAAAGATGGATTTGGGCAGGGAGATGTGAGTGCATCCAGCAGCAGCCATCTCTCAAGCAGGAATTCAGAGCAGTGGCCATTTGGCTGAGTCTCCTGTTTTCCTTGATGTTTTATCATCCTGGGTTATGTTTCCTTTAAGGCTTACAGAAAGCATTTGCTATAGCAGATGTGTGTATCTAAATGAGCTTAGCCCAGAGATTTGGAAATGACCGCACAGGGGTCTCTTACAGGTAGAGATAACTGAATTAGCATCCTTCTGAATGAGCCCTTCTATTTTTCTAAACTGCTGTGAATTAGAAATGGTGCAGAGAGAAGATAAGGAGCAAAATAAATGCTGCTTGCCTGCATCTCTGCACTGCAGATGTATGCTAAAGCTATTTTCTAGCAGGTAGGATTGAAGTGTGTCCTGCACAGGGAAGAGAACAGGGAGGATTAAATAAGGATTTCATCTTCTGGATGTTGTTGCTATATCCTGCTGTATGTCCTGCATCCTCCAAGATAGCTATATCCACTGTGAGTGCCCTGTTCCTCAGCATGAGTGACCCTTTGAAGCCTTTGTGCCCTCTGGGGCAACATCTCCCTTGTGCACAGCACCATATGCATGGATGGGTCTCCTACACATTTCCTATCAGACTGCTGAAATATTGGTGTTTCCATCT
This sequence comes from Oenanthe melanoleuca, assembly GCF_029582105.1. Classification (NCBI taxonomy): domain Eukaryota; kingdom Metazoa; phylum Chordata; class Aves; order Passeriformes; family Muscicapidae; genus Oenanthe; species Oenanthe melanoleuca. The sequence continues at coordinate 116,663,163 of NC_079335.1, read as the reverse complement.
AAATTTCACAATGACAAGAAGTAAAAGACACTCTGGGTGCATTTCCCAAGCATGACTGCATGAGGCTTGCTGCAGCTATTATTTCCAGCCCAGCAAGGCATTAGCTGGGGTCAGTCTCCGGTGCTCAGAGCTGCATGTGGCAAATGGAAATCTCCACTCTGAACCTGATACATTAAGAGGCAAAACAGTCTGGGGAAAGGAAATTCCTGACCAAGTTCCCTGATCAGAAAATGATCACTGGAATAGTGAAATCCTGGGTATACTAGCACAGAGGAGTTGCTCATCCTGACCTCCAAAGGGTTTACATTCAACCATGGAGACGAAGATGTCAATGGAAAAATCCAGATTTGGCCCCGTTTCTATGACAAAGACACTCTTTTTCCTTCCCTGTTGAAAAGTAAACATGTCTAACTAGCAGCCACCAAAAATCCAGCAGGAGCACAAAGCACTGACAGCTTTGCTAATATTGCCTTTCCAAAAATATGCAAAGGAAGCTATTTTTCATTATTTTTAAATGTGAAAGCATCTACACTTTACTATTACAGTGCAACGGACTGAAAATAAAATCACAAGGATGATTTGGCATATCATACCACATCTATTGAAAAATGTCCACTGCAGCCCTTTGAAATCATTTGGTGACTTTTTATTTTGCTCTTTTAAAAGTCACATAATTTGGACAAAGCACAGTTGTGATAATAGGGAGCATGCTGGGTCTTTCTACATTCCATGGCTGTAATAATGAAGCCATTAAATTACTGGGTCAGAGGCCCCAATTCGCAAAGAAATAATACCAGTTTATTATTTCTAATCTTATTAAGTTAGAAAATTGTCTCGAGATGTAACATCAACCTGTAATGGCTGAAGTATTGATTATATTAACCCAATGCTCATGGATAATTCAAAGAGCCTGATTTCATCTAATTTCTGCAATTTTTAAAAGAGCCCAGCCCAATTTTTTATGGCAAACTAATCCAGAATTATTTCTATAAATAATGAAAATGTATTATAGGATTTGCCAGGAGTAAGCCAATAAAACATTCTGTGTGATGGCTAGTGGTGTGGAGTTTTAATCCCTTTCTTCTTAATCTTTCTTGAATCATGAATCTTCTGAATCTTCTTTTTTTTTCTCCTCCTTTTTTAGTCTTTCATTGTTGTCCCTTTTGGCAATATAAACCTGCATATTACAGAAATATCCATGGACTTGCTTTGTTCACCTTCTGACTGAAACTTGGAAGATTTTACCTGGATTGCTATAACAAAGAATATAATTTCAGCTCTGACAAACTTGACTCTTCCCCAGTTTTGTACCACAGCTTCACTAACAAGGGAAATGGTGTAAAATTCTGTGTGACTTAGTTCCCAGGAAAAAAAATTTGAACTGTTTTAATTTGCTGTCAAGTTTTTAAGAAATATCCAGTAGTGTTTGCATGTGCACAAGTGATGCATATGCCCTTATACTCACAGGCACACCTGGATGTGGTTCAAGGTCCATTAAGCTCAATGGGAATCTTTCCATTACTTCACTGAGCTTTGGATTGAGCCTTGGGGGTTGGTTGATTTTAAATATACATTTTCTAAGGTTGTTTCTGATCTTTCCCACTGACCTCGCTCTGCACCACTTCCCCAGTTTCCATCCAGAAACCCCAGCTTGAGGAAAACTGTGTTTGGGGATTTTTCTGTGCCTCCTTTTCTGCCTCCATCCCTGTGGCTTTCCTATCAAAGCACTGCATGCATTAAGAAAATTAATGTGACTTAAGTTACTGAACCAACCTGAAGGCTAGTTCACTCAAAAATATTTCCTATAAGGATATTTATTAGCTCAGAAGACATGTGTGGGCAAAGCATGTTATTTAGTGACCTGTAATGCCCAAATAATGATCACAATAAATCAGTACTCATTACTATGTAAGGGAGGTCTGGATCCAGTGACTCAGTGGGTAATGAGGTCTAATTTAGTGCCCTGGTATTATTTTACAGAGTATTTGGGGCAGGGGGCAGGGAAGCAGGGGCTGAAGGGGGTCTAATTACCTCAGATTTCTCGTGTGATGATGAGCCTCTAGCTTTGGCCAGCTGCTTCAGCAGGGTGTTAGAGGTCAGGCCTTTAATTGCTATTGGCTGCATTTGGCTACATTAAGTAAATAAATATTTAAGGTCTGGACCTCTAACACTGGGTTAAATGGAGCAAGACTGGGGCTAAAATCAATATAATGGGATATAGGGAGGAGGGAAAAAGCACTGAGTTAGAAGATAAAGAATTGAAGTCTTCCTTGATAAATGGGTGAGGGGTGGATTTAGGTGTAGGACTTGCTGGCAGCAAAACCCTGGACCTCAGAAGGATCAGCACAGTCCATAGCATCCAGGTTAAAGGCCACAATACCTTGATTTTTCAGCTTTTGTTTTGAGCTGAGACTCCAGAGGCATTACTCCTTAACTCCTCTCTCCTGCCACCAGGGTGGGACTATTCCCTCTGACATCTGGTCATCCCTGTTATCCACAGGGAAAAAAAGATGCACTACTGGAGACACAGAAGGGGGAAATGACAAGGTTCATCCCCACCAGATTTTGATAGATTTTGACAGATTTTGACTGCAGACACCAGTTCCCAGAAGCAGGCTGCTTATAATGCATGTGTGCATCCCAGGAGAAAGACAGTCCTCATATAAGTACAACTTGTACAACATACTACTCCCTGCCTCCAGGGTTTTCAGACCTGTCTGAGGGTTTAGCTGTGTGTCAACTACCAAAATTAGTAGTAGGCATTAGGTGCTGAGCTTGCCTGGGCAGGTGAAGCTCTTGGACTAAAACTCTCTTGGAAATTAGTTATTCTATTTCCTATAATGGCCTTGAATGATTCCTATTCTGGGAATTCACAAAAGCAAAGCTGAGTCCTTGCAAGCTGAGTCCTTGAATTTCAGGGATGTATGGGGCTTTCAGTGGCACATGGGGATCCAGGCAGTGGGCTCAGCCTATCTCCTTGGTAGAACAGTCCAAGAATAGCATGATACAGTCTTCAGCATCCATGAAGCCAAACTGTCATCCACAGAAATGCATACTCCTGCTGGTAGAGACTGTGCCAGCTCATCTCTAAGACTCTGCTTATACCTGTTATGTCTGGATGTTAGGAACAGATGAGGCTCATGGGAAACATCAGTATAAATCCTGCCTGGAAGATTCAAGTGGAAACTAAAACTTTTTCTCACTCTAATACTCAAAGGAGGAAAGAAATGTTTTCAAAAATTATTCTACATACCAGCTTTCACTCCTTTTTCCCATCTTTCTCTCTCCAGCCAGACAGAGTGAGAAGTGGGGAATAGCTCAGTAACTTCAGTCCCACTCTGCTTCTAGACTCAGCCTCTTCAGCAGAAAATCCCTATTTCAGAAATGTGGAAAAGGGAAGGAAGGAAGGAAGGAAGGAAGGAAGGAAGGAAGGAAGGAAGGAAGGAAGGAAGGAAGGAAGGAAGGAAGGAAGGAAGGAAGGAAGGAAGGAAGGAAGGAAGGAAGGAAGGAAGGAAGGAAGGAAGGAAGGAAGGAAGGAAGGAAGGAAGGAAGGAAGGAAGGAAGGAAGGAAGGAAGGAAGGAAGGAAGGAAGGAAGGAAGGAAGGAAGGAAGGAAGTGTTAGCATCTTCTCTCTCCTCTGCCTCCACAAACTTAGTGACAGATTTAACTAAATCCTACAGAGCTGTAGGGATCTCAAAGATGTGAAATTCTGCAAATTTAATTAAATACTCAGCCACATAGAGGAGACAGATCCCAATGGTTCCCATGCTGGCAGAAAGGCTGCAAACTGACCACTCAAACTCACTGGTACAAAACATTAGCAGATCCACGAGGAGAACACTATTATGAATTCCCCAACCATAACTAGAGAAAAACTTATTCTTCACCAAAGAAGTCCGAACACAATCTACAGAGACACTGAAAAGCAGATTTCATGTATCTTTTAGAATTCTAGAACTTTATTCTCACATGTATAATCCAAGGACTCTACAAAGCAAATGAGGAGAACGAGGCAGTGAGCAGACTCCAGGATGCAGATAATATACAGAGGATTTTTATTCTAGCTTCCTTTCCCTTCCTTGGCCTCTGAGTCCTCCCTCTGCTCTTTTGCAGGTTATCTGAGTGCTGATAAGTCACAAAGGTTGCAGGTTATGGGAAGGCCATGTGTGTGATAATGCAGTATTATATTTGGCTTGCTCTCCCTCATGTTTTTATTTCTGAATAAAAGGGGCTCCTTTGTTCTAGGTGTGGGCACAGGCTGGAGTGAAATACCCAAAGGTCTGGATGTCTTTTTGACATGTCCAGTCAGCACTGATTTCTTACTGTCTGGAGGCCTTTGACACAGCAATCCATTATTTCTTGGTTTAATTCTTTATGCACGGCTTTTCATATTGATTACCTAACATCATTAGTTTTGGTCATTCCATACAAGAGACAATGGAAAGATCAATTTTAACCATATGAGCTAAAGGAACTTACTCTTAAAGCATCCAGGGACTGGAATCATTTATCTTCTGCTCTCTGAATCATAAATCTTTTACAAGTGCAGCATTAGATTCATTGTTTGCTGCAGCCACATGTGATGCAGTCGGGGATCATTGTAAAAGTGTCCTACATTGCAGAGTGAGGCTGTACCCATAAAGAATATTAATGTACAGTATTGTCATGGAAATTGTCACAAGCTGCTGCAGAGGGCATGGTTTTCACAAGAGCTGTGCAAATCACCAATTGTTTTTAATTTGGTGGCTGAACTGTAAAGAGAGAATTTGTTTCCTTTAGATCCAGAATGAAAAATATTTCTTTCCTCAACTAATCAGAAAATGTTTTGCATCCAAGCAAATAATTTTTCCAGGCTTTTTTTAGTAAAATAAAAGGGAATTCTGAAAGGAAGAACTAGTGTCACAAAGGGATATTGGTGACATTTACAGAATTGGGCAGAAAATTGGGAAGTAGTCGATCTGCATGCAGTAACTGTGGGTGAGGCTCCCATGAAAAATACAGGAATGTATCATTCAGGCTGGCAGCTTCTTATTTAGGACTCAGGAAAGAAGGGGGAATGCTGCTCTCTTAATCACATGCACAAAAACTGCATTGCTTTTCAAGATAATTTACACATATACAAGAGGAAGATTTTAAGCCATGGCCTCTCATACCCTAAGCTTCTATAGGGACAGATGGAGGGAGAGGAATGACAAGACACCTCTGAGCTGCTGCTCAGAGCCTGCACTGAAGTTTCCCAAGAAAACAGTAAAAGAAGACAGTTATTCTTTTATAACAAACTAGCAGTGTCCAAACTCTCAGATTCTGCAGCAAGAAGGGAATGACACAAGTCATTGTTGGAAGGTTCAAGCTTTGATGGCCTGAGTTAATGGAGCTCTGCCACAGCACTGTTACCTTGGTTAGGGCTTGTCACTGGGAGGGAATATGATCAAAACCAATGGGCCAATTTAAATATCTCTGCACTGGCTACATCTAACCAAGATCAACAGACTTGTACAAATAACAAGAGGAAAGGTATTTTTACTGGCTTTGACCTAAGCAGTCATGTGGACATCCAGAGGCTGTACATTTGCATTTGTTGTGCATAAGGGCTCTGACATCTCCAAGATACCTGATCCAGTTTTCCAGTCTCAAGAGAGGTGAGTTGGGTTGCTTCAGATCAGGACACAAATTTGAAATTTTGGATAGTCAATCAAATGGATGAGTTGAAAGTTTAGAAATAATTCTCATTCAGGTTTTGTTACCAATCAAATTGGGAGAGGGATCTAAAAAGTGCTAATATTTTTTTTCAGTCTTGTTAGAAAGAGCTGTTCATTTAAAAAAAATTTACATTTGCCAACAAGAGTTTGACTCCCTCCCCAGGAGTTTCATATAGGACATTTTATTCTTCCCAAAATTTCAACTGTTCTGCCTGGAGAATTCCTTTGGGGAATTTGGGAATTTGCTGCTACATATCTCCTGGCTGTGAAGTGCTGAGGAAAATAACAGAAAAATAACAGGACTGATCTCCTTCCAAGGCATGCAAAGTCACAGTCTCTGTCCTTCATTGCAGAGAAGTAATGTCCTGTTGTTGAGGACACCACTCTCACCAAAATCCTGGGAGGAATTTAGAGGGTTTAGATATTCTGGCCAAGGTTCAAGTGGTGATGTCCAGTGGAGCTTCAAAATCCCTTTAGGAGTTCTATGCTGAGTCACAAAAATTGAAGACCTAGGAGGTGATAAGAAAACAGCATGAACAAAATGGTGATAAAAAAACCAGGACAGCTTCAAAGACTTTCCTTTATCTTGGACTGCAATAATTAAGAATGCAGCTTCAAACTTGCCCCCAGCTGAATTTATTTTTATTTCTTTCTTCCAGCTTTACCAAAACAATGACAGATAAATAGATAAGTGAAATGCTGAGGGAAAAAAAAAAAAAAAAAAAAAAAAAGACAACAAAAAATTAAGGGATGAGATCATCCAAGCAATCTTCCTGCTCAAGAGAGTGGGTAGTATGGAAAAGTCACAGATGCAGCAGTTGCATGGGGTGAGCTCAGGAGGGAGCCTGAAGAGGATGTACAGTGTGGCATTACATGATCAGGAGTATCTGTGAGCAGCCAGAAGGACCCTCCACAGCTCTGACTTACAGCAAGGGGGAAATGCTGCTTTTTGCCCTCAGGAAGCCCAGCTTTTTGTAGAGCTGATGGCAGTGGTGTAAATACCTTATTCATAGCCAGTAGCAATGTGGTTATGGGGTGGAGGTTTGGTTCAAGAAGCAAGTACAAGAAGGGCAGACCCTGTGCAATCTACACCTGGAGTAGATAATAAACTGGCTCTGAGGGAGAGCATTTTATTCCAGCATGGCTCAAGGTGATGCATGAAACCACCAAAGATTACAGTCAGTGATGCCTTGGGAGTGATTTGATGTTTATGGTTAACCCTAACATTGCTTTTGTTTATAGACACTATTTCTAGAGTAATTTTATCTTGTATGGCTTTTATGGAAACAAAAATTATCAGGCTACAGCTTTTATGGTACAGAGGGTGACATGGGTTTGATTTACACTTCATTATAAACCAAATATTACTCAGGTGCATAGTACATGTTTTCCTGGTGAAATTCACAAAGGAAGTGAGATATTTTTGAGCTTCTCTGTATGTCCAGGTAGTCTGTGTTGGACTCACCTTGGATGTTTGTGCATCCTTAGGCAGCAGAATGTTTTCCATGGAAAGCTGCCTCCAGGAACAGGCTGGTTCCTCTGTGTTTTTACCCCTTAACTCTCACACATCAGGCTGTAATGTCAACAGCCTCTCTTTAGAAAGGGAAACAGAGATACTTTTTTTCTACCCTTGAGTACCTCACACCCTTTGGAATTATGAGTGAGACAGATTAACCACAGCCAGACCTCCAAGTAAAATCACAGGCAGCACAAAATTGAGAAATTCAAAATTGAGAATTCTGCACAGTGCCATGGGGTTGGATCCCCACCCTGCCCCTCGTGTCCTAGGGTTTTTTCCAGGTACAAACCAATATATCCCACCCCGGGGAAGCTCTGAGAAGCCCAGTATAGCTGAGGGGAGGAATTAGGTTTAAATCCTCCTGTGTAGGTGGGAAGCTTCTCAGGTGAGCTTTGAGCCTCACAGAGTCCAAAGGATTTCCAGGAAAGCCCATTCCCAAATTGTCCCATCTATGTAACTGCCAACACTCCTGAAGAAGCATTCAGAAAACCTTTGTGAATCATAATACTGAGCTTCAGTCAGGCCAGCAACACAGCAACATAAAGTCCATAAGGAAAAAAAATAATACTCTTACTTTTCAAGGATGGTTATTAATTTCCACACAACTGTTCAAATCAAGAGGGGGGGGAAAAGAAAACCTGTGTTTTAAAATGTTGCCAACTTCTTAACAAAAAGGCAGTTTCCCTTTGGAAGTACTGAAAATAAATTCCCTTTGGCTTTCCACAAGCATTCTAAAGAGGAAAGATGCAGTGGTTTTTATTTTTTTATTTTTTTTTTTTTTCAATGAGAAACTGTAAAAATTGTATTTTTCATCTGCTTTACTGGAGGTGAGAATTCATTGCCACACACATCTCTTTGGTGGCCACTTGGGGAGTCAGATGGAGACCACTTGGCTGTCTTGCTTCACTGCTGATGCTGCCCCCATCCCTAAAGTGGCAGTGGAATTCTAATGGTGCAGTGGGGAAAACACAACCCTGTGTAGGGGTTGCTGAAACTTCTATTCCTGCCTGGACCTATTCACACAAAAGTGAAGCACCAGAGCTGAAACACTGCACAGCTGCTAAACCCCTTTACTGGGGCCTGGAGACTCAGGAATGGTCACTAATCCTCTTTCCTGTTTCTCCTGTTTAGAAAGGCACTCTGTCTTCGTGGTACCTGGCATTGCTGTGGCTGCTGGGGTTTATCTCTGCAGTAACCATGGGGCTGAGGAAGTGCAGGGTCTCATGCTTGTATTCCAATAAGCTGATGGGAAACAACCCTCCCTGGGAGCAGGCACCCTGTGAAATGTCAGTACAGCATTTCTGAAAGCCAGGATGTGATCTGAAGGGAGCCACTTGAATTCTTCCCAAGGTAATGCTTCCTAGTGGGCAGTTCCATTCCTGATGTCTCCCCTCTGAAAGTGGACAAGGTGAGTGTATATTTAAACCCAGCTGACCCCCATGTTTCAGTTTGGGTGTTGGCAGATTGTTGGGGGAGAGGAAGGCAGTAGAGTTTCACTTTCAGAGTTGCTGGAGTATTCGTAAAGTTGGAATCAAGGAGGAAAACAATTCCTCTGGCAAGGAATCCTGGAATTAACTGAAGAAAATTTTTCTGATTATGAAAAGTGCAGGAGTTGAGCATTTCTGGTTGCTGTTAGCATGCAGCAAATTGAGGTATTGTAGTTTTATCTGTTACCAGAAAAGCCCTTTACTTAAAAAAAAAAAAAGAAAAAAGAAAAAAAAAAAAAGTAGCAGCCCCACCGTCTCATTTTTAACAAGGACCAGCTGAAAAATGAAGGCAAGCAGCACACAGACCATCTTATGTCTGCCAATTCATTTCCTGGCCCTGAAAGAAAAAAAAAAAATGGAAAAAAAAAAAAAGAAAAGGAGAAAAAAAAATCCTCTTGTTTCCTCTCATGCAGGCCAAACATGGCAAAGCACCAGGGGAATTCTGAATGGAATCAATTGCACTTGTTACTAACTGAGTTTTCTTTTATTCTTATATTACCAAGGCCTGGATATTCAGCTGCAAGCAATTATAATGAAGAGTTACTGAGTAATGGTTTCCAGATTGCTCCATGATGGGGCATTAATTGAAAGGGACAATTTAAGAGCTTAGGCCATGTAAATGCATTTCTTATTCTGTCAGATCGAGAAATTTCTGCATACAAGAGCCTGAAATGCTCAGAACTGATAAAAACTTAATAGTAGCCACTTAAATGAACATTTGGAAAAGGGATTTTACATTTAAAGGATCAAAAATAATTAAAATAAAGCAGAGAGTCAGGGTGTTATTAGGAGTCAGAATATGAATGTTATCAGCAGCCTGGTAATTCTGTGTGGGGTTACACAAAATTTCCACAGGGGAGGGTGACAAGAAGATTTGGTTTCTTATTCCTCTGTCTGATCTCACATCAGTCCTTGACTCTCCTGAGTGAAAGACCCTATTGAGTCCCAAAGAATCAAAGGCAAGAATTCTCTATAAAGTTAGCAGGATGAGTTCAGAAAGATAACATTGCATTCCTGAATATCTGCCTTTTTCTAAATTCACTTCAGAGTAAGTACTTCCATACTGGGGGGCTGATTCCTAATAAAACAATTAGTTTCAAGTATGGCAATCAATAAATGAGATTTTAAATCTACAATAGCCAAGCAAACATAAATGAAAAACAGAAAACACTATTAAAATCCAGGATTTTTTGTAGCAGTGGAGGGATGAAGTCCTGGAATTTGCATGCTGTCCAAGCAATACTACACTCATGATATAGCTGATGTATCACAGGTTTTATATCAATATTTTTCTGCACAGAACTATAAAAACAAGCCTTTCTTTTTTTTCCTTCAATGGACATTTTATTGCCTTAGCTACTGGTACAGATAATAGATGCAAAATACATTTAACCCAGAGTATTTCCTAAATTTGTATTAAACAACAAAATACTACCAATGAAGAGAAATGTTTCCTTTCCTAAAACATTCCTTCACTTATAGGAATAATTATGGTAAGAAGGTGGGAGAAGGGAGTTTATGTCTTGGGCACTTGCCATTATGTAGCTTGAACAGATGGAAGCCCAGCCATTCGTGATTAAATCACTGGAATGAAGATGGACATCACTGGAATGGTGGTTCATCATCTGCCCAGCCCTACTTGAAGAGCAGCCCCCCTGAAGCAAGCCCCAGCCTGCCAGAGAGCTATTAGCAAAATGCCTGGGGATGAAAATATAAACACCTTGAAAGTGGGTGGTCAGTTCAGGTCAGGCTAAGGGTTGATTCACAGGCACTAAATTAATCTGTAAAAAGGGATGTTGCTGAACTGCAGTCTGGGAAGCAGGGAGGTGCATTGTGTCCCAGTTGTTTGGCTCTTGCAAATGAGCAGGCCAGGCAAGAGCCTGTGTTTCACCATCTGATACAAAAGCAAACTGAAAATGGGGGCAGAAGTGAAATAATTGTCCTGCTCAACCACGTAGCAGAATCCTCTGGTTCTCCCTGAAGCATCTTCTCATGGATCCCTCTTCCCCTCCACTGCCCCATGTCACCATTCTCCTCTTCCAGCCACAGGGAGAGACTTGGCTCAGGGTGATGGGGAAATCCTTCTGACCTAGGAAGTGTCCAGCCACGTGGGATTTGGCAGGGCTGGAGCCATTCCTCCCCTCCCTGGAACATCAATTGTGCAGGTGAGAATGGCTGCAAGATGTAATTCCAAGTTGGGCTGCGATTCATCCAGTGCCCCTTTGTACCTGGCATGGTAAAGAGCTACCATGGTGCTCCAGAGGAACAGCCCTCAAGTGAAGCAAAGTGAGGGATTGACATGCTGGAAATTATACAGAAACCTGGCAGGGGCCAGGACTGACTACAGCTACAGCTGAAAGAGAAAATACCTGATAAAATGGCCCTTGTTTCCCTACAGGATTCACACGTGGCAGGTGCTGGAAGAGCAGGAAGGGATCAGGAGCATTGCATAAGTGGTTACCTGCAGGGCCACAGGAGAAGGGGATCATTCACTTGCCAGGAGAAGAAATTATCCCCCCACATCTCTCCTGGTCTCTCAGCCTGGCTGTCCCACCTCAGGATCTCCATGCCAACTCCACTGCTTCCCTGCTTTGTCCCGGCTCCTGTGCCTCAACTTGGCAAAACCCGATTCCCTGCATTTTGGGGGATGCACACAAAAACCCTGTCCAAGGGCAGTGAGGTGGACAAAATAAAAAAAGCCCAATACACCCCATACACCAATGCACCCAGGTCTCTGCACCAGGATGTGCACTGGGGTGGCTCCCTGGGAGCTGCATGTTTGGCCTTTCTGGTCTCTCTGCCTCTCCCTTTGGCACTGGAAATTCCTGACTCAAAGATCCTTGATCAGCACCACAGAAGATGTGGGAGAAAAGTCTATAAATACAGGACAGAGGCAGGCTGGCATTTCTTGGGCTCAGAGAGGAGGACAGTATGATTAATTAAACATATCTGTATTCAAATAATACCTGGAGATGAAAGGGTGTATAGTGCTGCTTCACAGAAACCACAGTAAGGCAGTTTACTGCAGAATAGGAAATTTAGGAAGGTTTTCCCTGTTCCCCTCATGTATTTACATTCAGTAGGAGGGCTTCTCCTTAAATTGATGCCATGGCTTTATTTGTTGACTAATAAACTTAGTCCTGCAATTCCTCCAGTCTACAACTAGTTAGAAATTCATCCAGCAAACCCACACATATAAAAAATCACTTTTACTATTAAAAGCATAGAAAAACCTTGTTTGGGAATAAATAACAGCATCATTAAAAATAGCTTATGGGAGACTAGGGGTGGGGGCAGGGTGGGCAGTTCTTGTTTATCAGTTTAGGTTTCACCCCCAAGTCAAACTCCACTTTGAAATGTACCATGTCATTGAGGAATTTGTAGTTACAAAGTGCAGACCCTTGCCCCTGACAGTAAGCATGGTCACTTCTGTTCACAGAGCAAAACCACAACCACTCCTTCCACCTTGCCCCTGCTCCAAAACAACAAAAATCCTGATTAACAGCCAGGATCAATATGGCAGCCAACCAAAACACTGTCCAACGTAAAGCTTGGTCAAGCTATAAAACTGCCAGCAAAAAACCCAGAAGCAAAGCTTGACACTGAATTTTTAAGTTTAGAATAATAGTCTAACTGAGAGAAATATGAATCTGATAACCACTGAGGAAGGAGTCTGGGATTTTCATTAGTCACTTGCATGGAGGGGTTGGTGTTGCTGGTGGGAGGTGGGATGCATAACAGCACTGTGCTGAAATGTGAAAAAGGGGCAGAATGGTTCAAATCCTGAGAAGGAAAAGGGAGGGGGAAAGTGTATTTTTTTTAAAGGCAATTTTACATTAAGTCACACAAGAAGCTGAAAGACCTGGTGTGGTTGCAAGTTCTAGGCCATTCTGATATGGCAGAAAAGTTCTTCTGTTCATGTAAGGAGAATGGATGTGTGCTCAGTGCCCACAGAATTTAATGGACTGTACACAAAGTATTTTTTCCCTCAACTACTCACCATTTAATTTATTTATTTTTTTTAAGGAAAAGCCTGTGATCCCATCATATAAGGAGAGGTCAAATGCCTCAAGGTAAACCAAATAATTAGATGGATATTTCCTTCGCTTTAAAAATTTCACTAAGAAAAGAAACCAAACCAAACCAAACCAAAAAAAAAAAAAAAAAAAAAAGTCACGAAAAACCCTCAAGCCTCCAAAAAACTTGGAGGTGTTTTTTTCTGGTTGAAAGGATCATTCCATATTTGGCCCTTATGCATCTTAACTCTGTGGCACTCAGGTTTTAGTCATGCTTAGTCTTTCTAAAAAATAACAGTACAGTGGCAGATTTAACCACAAGCAGACAGGACATTGCCTCATGGCCCCTTCTCTGTAATGAGCACAGGTTATTTTGGTTGCTATTTTCTGCTCTGCAAAGGACTTGAAAGCACTTCTACATAACTCCTGGCACCAATCCATACCTTAAATAGCATTTCCAGTGTAGCCAGATATGAATTGCTCACCTAGGCAGGATCAAACCATTCATTGTCTACCTGCTGCATGAATGCATACATAGATGTAGATGGAAATACAGATGTTGCTTTTCCATATTTCTGCATATTTTTCATATGGTCATAACACATTAGTGATAGAGAATGTGATTGTTATCTGTGATTTTTGCAGTGAACCACAGAAGTCCTCTCTTCTTCATGTTACAGAACATCGTGCCAGACTTTATGCACCATTTCCTAAAGCTCTAAAACTTGGCTCTGGTATTTAAAGGCCAAAGCACAAGCTGCTTTTAGTGTAACAAAGCTGATGAAATCTTTTTATTGAGGCTCTTTAGCTACACTTTTGAGGGTTTCTTTAAAAATAAAATCCGTTCGCACCTAATTATTGAGATTTTTTTCTGAGAGAAAAAAAAGGGGGAAAGAGTAATACACTGTATTGGGGGGAATCAAATAAAATTTGTGCGTGTGTGAATTATATTTTATGTAGTTTTCTTTATAAATCTTGACCTCAGTGGATGCTCAGGAGGAGCAAGCCAGGAACACATTAAATATTTTAGATAATGTACTGTGTGCAGTTCAGTTGTGCTGATACACAGCTCAGAGGAACCATCAGCTCCCTCTCACCTCAGAGATCTTCAAAGGCAGTTACAAACAGATCCCCAGATTTCTGAAGATGCCATAATTTGGTACCTGAGTGCTGGATAACTACCTATAGAGCCTCCATTTCCCTCACAGTATCTGTTCTGTATGGGTAAGGGTAACTTGCACAAGAGGCAGTTGGTTCTGAGCAACCAAAACTGCACAGACTACTATATTTGGAATTGTTGGATATAACCTGAAAGTCAGAGGTCTCTGTGTACCCTTTCATGGTATTCATTCGTGCTAAATAACTCAATTTTTATAGAAAATCTATGAAAACCTTTTCTGCAACATCTTCAAAACCATCCTGTAGGGTTTAACAAAGTCACACTATGGGCTGTTGCACATTAGTCTACAGATCCTACTCAGCCTCTACTCAATGCCAGAGTATTTTTCAGTAAAGTGGTAGACAGTGGTTTCTGTGGTAATGCAGTATCCCATGGCTTTACAGATGCCACAGGGATTTAAGATGTAAAAGATGAAACTGCAGGGCTGATGACAAAACCCTGACTGCAATAACTGTGGTCACTTCAGGCAACACTCTAGGAAAAGTGAGAAACGGAGGAAAAAGTGGAATATGTCCCAGGAAGATGACTTGTCTGCAGGGTTTCATCTGGCTCTGTACTTCTCACCTAGCCTGACACAGAATGCAGGAAGGACAAACACAATCCTGGAGCCATATCACGATATTATACTATCTTGTTTCCTATCAAACTCTGCTCTCAAGCCCACAGACACTTTGCCAGAACAATGTTATTTCTTAGAACATCTGTATCCCACTGAAGGCTTTCAAAGCAGAGGGGTGATGTTGACACTGGCGGCTACAGAGGTGTGAGCATGTTTCTGTCAAAGGGCTGCTGGAGATGATCAGTGAAATAAATTGTTACACTGGTGAATATTTTATTCTTTCTATCAATGGGGAAAATGCACCAGAGTGAAAGAGCTACCAATATCAAGGCCCAATAAAAGTAGAATAACAATTATGGTAATAAAAGTAGAATAACAATTACGGTAAAAATGCATTTTCCTGCATAGTGATACTGCACAGTGAGGCTCCTAAGGCATCTGAGACAGCCAGAGGCAGTGGTCAAGGCTGGGGCACCTTGTAGCAGATGGTGACCAAGTTGTCTTGTGGCCAAGCTACAAGTCTTCCTTAGCAGCTCTGGAACAGCTTCAAGAGCCATATGTTCATCATCAGTCTGTGAGAGTTAGGCACAAGGAAATCCAAAGATTTGCAGAAGTCTTAGGGTAGGTCTCTGACCACACATGAAGGTCTGGGTGAATTTACCCATTATTATTTCAGGGAAAAAACTAAGTACAGTATTTTTATTTTAAAAGCAGTTTGGAAAATATCCCCACCAGTATCTACAACTGCAGGCAGCAGGGTCACAAAGCATGCTAGTAGTGAGCAAACAACCTTCTTGGAAAACACCTGTGCATGACAGTCATTCCTCCTCACCTCCCAGAAAACCTGACACTTGGATGGCCACTTATCAAATATTACCCAAAGCAGCTGCAAGCCAGGAAGACTGAGCTGAACACAAGCTTCTACTAAACCTACTGGAAACTGTGTGACTTGATAATCACCTGACTGAAGGTGACTTCATAGGGAATTTCCAGCCCATCTATACTCACACACCCTGGGGCCAATACTTGCCAGAGGTGCAGCAGAAGCTGAGTGTCACTGGAGCTGATGGCAGGAGCTCCCTCTCATCTCCCCAGCCTCCATGGGGAAATAAACATCTTGGATGTGGGTCATCCCAAAACCCCTGAGTTGTGCTTGGCCTTGGAGCTTTTGTGTTTTGTGGAATGGCACCAGAGAAGCTTACAGTATGATGTATTCCCCCTTATATTCTGTAATATGCCCCTTTAAACCAGATAATGCACCAAAAGCCTTAATAGGATCATTCAGAGGCAGGTAGAAAGGCTAGAATTTGTTAATGTCTATTGAGTTCTGATCCTGGTCCTGAAGGACAGTCCCTGCCCTGCTCACAGTGCTCAGAGACCCACTATGGGCTGTATTAGATGGCACTGTGACAGCAAGGTCCACTCCCACATTTCTGAGTGGATGCAGTAACAAGGACTGCATCTGTACAGTGCTGCCCATGTGTTTCAGAGGCTCTTGCAAGTGCAGCAATGGAGTTAAATGTTTTCTCTGCAAAATCTCAGCTTCATGAAGTTTTGCATTGCAAATCTTCCACCAGAATATCCAAATTCAAGCATGTGTTTTAGTAGGTGATGACACATCTTGTGTAATATACCTCTCCAATATGAAACCAGTGCAATCAAATAAAATACTTACACAAAATGCTTGATATTGTACTTTACTCCTCCCATAGAGAAAAGAGCATTAGAACTTTCCTTGCCCAGCTCTTTTCCAAGACTACTGGTTGGTATTACATGGATTAGAGATTTATCAATCTCCTCCTGTCAAATAGTTTGTCTGGTTTTAAAGGAAAAGCTTTTTCAACAGTTAAGCTTGTGCAGACCTGGTGTAAGTTCATGTGAGGATGTTAGCAAATTTACTGCATACAAAAGCTCAGATGTCTTCTGTTGGACTTGGGTATTTACTAATGCAAAAACATGCACACAGCCCCCAGTGAGGCACCCAAGAGTGAAAAGCACCCATAGACCAAAATCACCTAGGATTCACAGCTGTTGGATCACACAATCACTTTCTGCTTGGGGATAATAATAATAATAATAATAATAATAATAATAATAATAATAATAATAATAATAGTAATAATAATAGTATTACAAGAAGAAGAAGAAGGAGAAGAAGAAGAAGAAGAAGAAGAAGAAGAAGAAGAAGAAGAAGAAGAAGAAGAAGAAGAAGAGATTACCATTCTGGCTTCTTCGAGTTATATAACATCCATAACATCCAGTGCACAATTTGATCATGTTCATAATTCGTGTTCTATTAGAAGATGTCTGTACAGAAAAGCTTTAGAGCTACTTTATAAGAAAATCATAAACTGCATTAGACACTTCTTCCAGGAGCAGGCATTCTTATGCTCTACCCTTCTGTTAAGATCAGTGATGACCCTTTCAAACTGAGATGTCCCTTATAAAAATTTAATTTCAAGAACGATTAAGACCATTCCAAAACTCAGCCTCTCCCATTGCTCCACAGGAGAACCCACAAGGTCAGTCAGCCTCCAGCTGTTTACAGGAATTATATCACACAACTAGAGAAGGGAAAAGACACCATGTGACTAAAATTCACCCATTCTCCTGCAAACAGAAATAGCCAGGTGCCCACTCACAGGGATCAGCTTGTGCACAAACCATAAGCCCTTCTTGCACAATGTGTTTGCCAAGAATCTGCAAACAGTGGATCACAAAGTGCAAACTGAGGTTTATTTTGTCAGTATTTGTGAGGAAAGTCCTAAACACAGCACACAAAATGTTCTTCATGAAAAACACACCATGCTGTGATTACAGTTCACCTCCCTCCAAGCATTAAGCCAAGAGAGGTCTAAGAGAGACTGTTCTGTTCATGCTTTCTCCAATCTGCTTAACTGGCAAGGAATTTGCAAAATACACTTTGCAGTCTTGACATGCCAACAAAGCAATTTTAATTTTTTGCTCCAGTTGAACCCTAGTTATCTGATACTTTGCATGGAGTCATCATATTTTCTTCCTCACACACAATTTATATTCCTGCATAAGTTCCATTAAATTAGGAGTTTGGAGAGCTTTCTCTTTTAAGCCTTCAAGCCTGCAGGTTGTTTGACAAGTGCTCTACACTTGAGAACACTGTTTAAAGTTTGACAGCTTCAGTTTACAAAGATACAACACTAAACCACTGAATTCATGATTTGTTCCGTTCATTTCAAGATCAGTTAATCAAGGTTGGCAAAAACATCTGAAAAATAAATTTACCAGGAGACACACACACAAGGCAAGCAATTCACATTCTGCAGTTTATTTACTAGTTACCTCTGAACAGTAGCCAGCTAACTTCTACCTAATCCCTAATAAGGTTGCTTTTTCTCCCTCCCATCAAAAATCTAACACTCTGACCTTAATGTGAAGTGATGGATTAATGTTACACATGCTGTTCTTAAACCTCAGTCACCCTCTGCTATGACAGCAGGATTAGAAGGGAAAGTATGGACTAAAGGCACCCAGCAGATCCAATTATTTAATTGTCTGAGCTTCTGCTGTTCAGGCTTAACTTTGGCTTAAATAATGTATTTTTCTCATCAAAAGATGCCTATTTAAATTAATTCCATTTACTGAACCCCCTAGTTTTTAAGATAGTTTTTGTGCATGACAAAGGTGTTTGCTTAATGTTCCCCAAACATTAATCTGAAGCTCTTTGGTGTGGCCACTTTCTGCATCTTGTTTTGGAGATGTCTTGATCAATTAGTGCAATGTCACAGTTACATGTAGTTATTGTACCTCCAGCTGCAAGCTGTTAATAATAAACTTACCCACAGGACAAACCTGCCATATGGTTGATGGTCAAGCAAGGCTAAAATATGCATTAGGAAAAAAATGCAACTGTCAACATGAAGTTGGATGTGGCTTATTGGATTTGATGCGGGCATCTGACAGCAATGTTTCTTTTAGCAACATTCTGTATTGCAGGTCAGGAATCTGCCTACTGTGGAGTATTTGTCATAGGAAGATGAGGAGGAAAAAAAAAAGCAAGGAAGCATTTGTGAAATGGGGAATTCAGGGTAGCTTAGTGGTGGCTCATATTTTTTTCCAAAAAGTGATTGTTGAGGAGAAGTGATTGTTGATCTGAGGCTTTTTTGTAAGAACAATTTGCTAAACAAAGTTTTGTTCAAGTTTTGTTTTTGTTTTTTTTCCA
The DNA here is from genome assembly GCF_029582105.1 of Oenanthe melanoleuca. Classification (NCBI taxonomy): domain Eukaryota; kingdom Metazoa; phylum Chordata; class Aves; order Passeriformes; family Muscicapidae; genus Oenanthe; species Oenanthe melanoleuca. Next base: position 116,644,505 of record NC_079335.1, on the reverse strand, counting down.
ATCAAGGGAGATCAGCTTCACAGAACAAAAAAAAAAAAAAAAAAAGTGATTTTCTTTGCAGATCAAAACAAGTTGTTTCATTGCAGATTTAAACTAATTGGACTGTCAAAAAAATATGAGCTATAGAGGAAACTATCCAAGGTCTATCTCATGAGTGTTATATTCCTGAATTATAGTTTCTTTGTGCAAGGGAAAAACTCAGCATTTGGATATTTTTTGCAACTCTTGACATGTATTCTAGCCACTCACTGGCAGAGTTTCTTGCCTTGCTGATAACACCAGTGGAACAAATACTTCCTTTAGCTTTATAAAAGCAGAAGGTATCACATCTGGGTATGCCATTAAAAAAAGACAAATCAAAGAATGGCATGAAAGTAAAAGCAAGCCCACCTCCTCATTGGAGGCCTTCAAGTCCTTCCCCCTCACCTCATCAAAGTCACCTCCCAGTAACTTCATTTATGACCTGGTGGGTGCACAAACAGTTTTGTTCCACACTACTGCCACTTTTATCAATGGGAGCAGAAACCAAACTAATTGCTATTCTAAGAGCAATCATGCAGTGAAGACCTTATTAAAAGTCCCAGACTCCTATTTACATGCAGAAAGACTTGATTTCATTAGTTAGTAATTAGAAGCACACTGTTAATCATGCAATTTAAAAGGGATAGCTGGGAGTCACAGCTCCTAGGAGAATTCTCTAATATATGGGAAAGGATTATTTTTTATTAGTCTTTGTTATTAAGGCCTTGTTCTAGCAAACACTTCTGTGTGTGCTCAACATAAACATGTAACTGGTCTCTCTGACTTTCCTGAGTCACTCCCAATTTCATGAGCAGAACCCTCTTCATACATGTTTAGAGGATTACACCTAAGAAACCAAAAAAAAATCCCTATTTTCAATTCCCTATTTTTTTTTCCAATTGTATTATTTCCTCTGTTTTGTGTTAAACATCAAAAACAAGAGCAAGCTCTCTTGGTGGTTTGGAGATATTTGCCCTTTGTTGTGCATTTCACTAGATAAGCAAAAGTGCTGTGACTCAAACCTCAAAACTTCAGCAGCTGTTCTAAAACTTGTAGCATCAAAACACTTTTCTTCTAAACATGGTTTCTCATTAGATGAATGGGTTTTTTCCCCCTTTCACTGCAATCTAATATTCAAGCCAGGCCAGGTATTTAGCTGACTGTCTTCTGGGGTAGAGGTGTGCTGTGTGTTCAAAAATGGTTTGGTTTTTAGCCACAAACCTACTTTGAGGAGCCTGGTGTCCTAAAAAAATCCACAAATTTTTGGGTATATTCTGGATTTAGAAACATTTTTGGTGAAAATAAAATGTCTAGATTAATACAGGCTTTTTCATGATTTTACAGGTATAGAGAAATAATCATGATTGTGGATTTAAACTGATTTTGAGTCCATAGGCCACCATTCCTGAAGGATCTATATGTCAGAATGATTTTTTCTTCCAGCTAGCTAAATTTGTATGGAGGCATAAGCAGCAAGGAGTTCCTAATTAATAGGACAAGCAAACCAATCAACAAGAAAAGCATCAGAGTTCAAAGAGAAGAAATGAAATGTTCTGTAGATGGGGAGTGCAAGGTGCAAAGTCAAGAGCAAAGGAAGAAGAAAAGTTAAGGGAATAGTGAGGATTGAGAGGTGACTAGAGTATCAGGAGAAGTATTGTGTGAGCTGAATATATCTGAAACCAGTGGAGTCCTAAAAGAGGGAATTAGTCCAGGTTTGTGTTATAAAATTATTTTTTGCTATTTCCAGCAGAATCAACATGCTTACTCTGATCACAGAAAGGTAATCAAACCTACCAATTCTTGGTAGCATATTTATGAACCATCACTTACATTACCAACAGTATGTACCCAGTAACACCCTTGTAAATCACCACTTGCTTATTGATTCGTGGGTTTTCAGTATTTTATCCTACCTGTTTTGTGTGAAGGAGGACTGTGTAGCACCTCTGAATCTTCATGATAACCCTAATTTAGGTGTTACATATATACATTTTCTGTGGCTTTCTGGGCCACCCATCTATTAAATGTCCTGCCACTTGGCTGTTTTACATGATGTCAGCTCGTGATCTGGCTTTTTTTATTCTGTTACCAAATCCCGACTTCTTAAAACATTAAATAAAATGTTTCTTTCAGGGTTAATTATTTTGGAGTGTGACAGAAACCAGCACCCATAAAGTTTGTTGACATAAAAAGAGTAGATGTGAAAATAAAAACGTATGCATGTCTACACTGAGCTCCTGAGCTAATGCATTGAGTTTCAGATCCTGACAGAAACTTGGCCTCCATCAGTCTTGACTCTGTTTTAGTGACAGGATGGCTGGCAGCACTCACCAGTGCTTGCAGGATGTACTAATATTTACAAGCAAAAGAAGGTCTCTGGCTTTGTTGAAATAACACCACTTTCTTAATTTGACTGCTGCTCCATAGCAGACCTTAACAAACAGCTACCAAGGGAGGGGGTAAAGGACTGAGCTTTCATCAAATGCTAATGTTTACCTTAAACTGAAAAAGTCACAATTATATTAAACAGATTTCTGAGGGCAAAGTATAAATAATGATATCATTCTTCTGGAATATCATGCTCAGGATGACAATGTAAACACTAAGGAGTTCCAAAAGCAAAATGCCAAAGGAAAAAAAAAATATATTGGACAAGATTTCCTCACATAAACAATTTAAAAATGCTTGCAAGTTTCCTGCCTGGTACTGAGGTGTACAATTGTGTGTTGTATGGGGGAGAGGTGGAAAAGGATCTGGCATTTCCCTTTGAGTAGTTGCTAAGGCAGGGGGAGTTGCTAAATTTAAATCAGTTTTCAACCTTGGATCCAAAATCACCTGAAGTTCCAGAGCACTTTAATCTCACATTACAATTCTGCTTAATCTCTGAAATAAGCAGGTAGATTCTATAGATTTAATGTAATTGTTTGATACTAGCAACATTTCCATTAATCTGAAAGGATGGCTGTGCTCATTGCAGAATGCTGTGGGATTTAGTTGTGTTTCTGTATAAATCTGCACAGAATAGGATAATAATATACACTATTAGTGTAAGTTATACATTGCTGTTATCAAAGTTATACCTTATTTAAAGAATTTGCATGACCTCCATCAAGGGAATGATTCACAATTTGTAAAGCAATTGCTTTCTTGGCCACCCTGTGCAGTAAAGAAATAAAAAGGAAACAAAGACTGGGGAATCAATGTGGGTTTGCCCAAGATTATACAGCAAAACCACAGCAACATGTACAATTACATCTAGACCACAAGTAAATATATAAACCAACCAAAAAAATACCTGGGTGAAAAGTAGCTCTGTAGAAATTAAAAGTATATTGCTTCTGATGTTAATGGCACAGCTTTATTTTGAACTCACACAAATAAACACACACAGGATCACTGAAGTCACTGGAATTCCCTCCACTGTAACCAGCATGAATTTGGATTTTGATTCCAGAGGGAAATTTTACACTGAGAGCATTTCAATACATATTAAGATGGATAAAGTCTGTGAATTGGTGCTTCTGCAATGATAGCAACAGAAAGTAAGAGTAAAAAAACAGCACAACCCTTATGGTGTCTGCAAGGCTCTGGCATGTTGTGTATAATTAGAAATGTGCACTGTTAAATAAAATAATCAAATAAGTTTTCAAGTGCCATTTACAGTAAAATATCTAGGGAAACCTTTTGCTTTTCTGTGAGGGGAAATCAGGCAGAGGAAGAGGCACAGCCCAGTGTGATGCTGTACTGTGAGGCACTGTCCCAAATGCCCCAACGAGGATCCCAGGAGCAGAACACCAATGGGTACCTTGTCTCCCACATTTCCTCTCAGAGCCAGCAGCAAGGCTCTTCCCAGAGCTCAGGTTTTAATGCTTGCTCTGCTAAAAGGAATGTCTGAAATGGGAAGGATGTCATCTGGGCTGTTGAGGTGTTCAGCCAAACCCAGTGAAATACACAGCCTGAGGAATGAAATAATGAAGCTATCTCTGCTTCATCACCACGAGATCCACAAGTTGTTAACCTCACTGGGTGTTTCCAAACACAAATTACACAAGTTTCATCCTTCAGTGGAGGTGATTTAAGATTCTAAATCTTTGATGCTATATGATACACAACTTTGGCATGTATACTGAATATATAAAATAACTAGCTGTTAATTTCCTTGTTTGCTCTATCAGTGTTTAGACACTGTTAGTGTAATGTTCCTCACAGCTTTTTTCTGTTTTCTGCACATAAGTGGTAGTATCTTCAGTGCAAGATGCCAAGAAACCTGTTAAGCTTTTGGAAAACCACACCAGGGAAGACTTGGACATTCCATTGCATGAACATTTTAAAGGATTACCTGCAGATAGGCAGAGGAGAGATTGGTGGCACTGACACCACCTCAGCAAGCAAATATGACACAGATGCCACACACAGGGACAAATACTTTACCATACAAACTATTACCTTGTAGAATTGGCTAACTGGAGTCACCAGGACCTCTGGAAAGCAGATCATTGTCAAGCAGGTATGCCTAAATTTAGATGTTTATGTTTCTCAATTTTGAAGCTGCAAATCAGGATAATGAGCAGAATTTGACCTTCACAGAGGTTTGTGGCACATTCACTTTCAAGGTCTTAATCACCACTTTGGATGACCTTTTGAATGCATCATCACTTGCACCTCTCCCTAACACAGAACAGTATTTTTATTTCTGAAATTGCTCTAATTTATTCACTTTCCCCTAAATGGAAATGAGAGTCCTGAATGCCAAAGCAATTTCCAATGAATATTAAAGACCTTGCAACATTTCTATAAAAGAACAACATATTTGAGTTTTGTTTATGTTTTCTTGATGGTATTATCAAGTAGATTTTTTTTCATCTTATTTGGGGTCACCATAGGGAACTTTTGTTGCTTTCCAGGAGAAGCTATTATGGCATGAATTTAAAAGGGGATTTAACATGTGGTCTTTCAGAAACCTTCCTCTGTAAGTCTAGCTCTTTCCACCATAGTATTACAGCAGCTGTAGAGGCAGAAAAAACCTCACTTTTTCCTTTCTGCTTTTTGTAATTCAATTTCAATCCAAGTCCTGTGGCACTGTGGAGCATCTACAGTTCCTGTGGATTTCAACATAGAAATACATTCCCACTATTTCTCAATATTTCAGGGCTAATTTTGCCAATCTGGAAGATTTCAGATAGGTAAATAATGTCCCATTTCATACTAGCCTAACCCAAACATTTTCATCCTCAAACACTTGACTTGCAGTCAGGAAGGAAAAACAACTTAAAAATACCTTGAGGAAAAAGGAAAAGAGCACAGATTTCAGTTTTATTGCTTTTAAACCATTTATGCCCTGAACTGAAATATCTGAGTGTCCATAGAGCTCCATGTCTGATGATCTTTATTGGATACATATATCTCTGTTTATAGAAACATTGTTTAATGGTTTAAACATTGAATTGCAAAAATTATTCATTTTAGGATGATAAAATATACCGTTCTCCATTCTAATAAAATATTGAATACCAGCTATAATATAGATTATGGTAGTAATGCCTCTGGTAGGATCTGAAAATCCAAAATTGTTTTGAATGTCCTGGAGTTAAGGTTAATGCACTGAAGAGCTGTTTCTCATCAGTAATTCCAGCTGATAATAATCCAGGTGTAATAATCCTGCTGCAACACCACAGGACAGCAGAGAAATTGCTCTTCTAGGCTATAAATATGGGCTGTAGTTCACAGGATTCTTCTCTACATACAAGTCTAACTTCCAACCAATGTATTAGTGAAAATAAACAAAAAAAATTTAGATATGATTCAATCAAAAATATAACCCTGTCTTTTCACAAAACAATTGACAGTAAAACCAGAGTTGTTACACCTCATATTAATGTTTATCTTTATAGATACTGGAAATCTTTAACTGGAGTCTCTTTCTTGCCTATTTTTAGTATCCTACTTGCAATTCCCATCCCAAGCTTGACATTGTAGGACAGCTGTATTAATTAGTGTCTGCAGTATACTTGCAACAGGTTTAGGAGCACCCTTCATTATCAACAGCAGGATTTATTCTCATTTTACTGGCATACTGTGACAAAGGTCCTGGATTTAATTAAATTTAATTAATTAAAAAGGGGTATTTATCTTTAAGCTTGTGCAGATGTAAAGAGAATTGTTTTCCTCCAGAGAGGTCAACTACAAAAACAGCAACTCCAATAATACACTTTGGTAAATTACTCTTCTATTTTCAGCCCAGTGTTATGTCCTTGGTTTTATTTATCTGATGCTCATCTCCATTGTGTCAGAGCTACCCACAGAATGAAATATACAGCATCCCAGTAAGAGAGGGAAAATCTACAATTTGTTGCTGCCCCTAGAACATAGAATCAGTCAGTTGTAAAAGTTTATACAAAAGAGTGACATTTTTTGACACCCTTCTTGAAAGTGGCCATGATTGTGCTTTCTTACATTTTGCAGGGAATCAGCTGAGAAAATTTGGATCCACCACCAAGAAAATTCTTTCCCTGCCAACTAGACTCTGCAGACCTGGAGAAGTCAAATTCAATGAACACAAGCTAAAGAGTGGGTTCTCCTTTTCTTGACTATAAGGAGTCCCAACTGCCTTGTCTTAAAGTCTTTCCAGTATGACAGGGAAAGTAACAAGACTCCAGAATAAACCTTGTGGGTTTAGGACCAAATAAGATATAAAATATTTTGCTCAAGTGAGTTCTCTCTTTAAGAAGTAAATACATTAGGCAGGATAAACTTTAGCATTGTTAAGTCAGGAGGATATCTTCAGTTCCCTCATAAGAGTCAGTCTCCTATAAGTCTGGTTTCTTCCAGATATCCAATGCTACTTTGAGAAGAGTCAGAGTGGTTGCAAAAGACACCATTCTCCAAATCAGAAGTATTCTTCTATTTTAAATCTTAAAGGGATATTTAAAAAATAAATAAATAACTTGCCAAGTCATCTTTTATAGCAGTATCTTCTTCAGAGAGGCATGATGAAAGAATTTTCTAAATTTCCTGAACAGAACAGTTTGCTTTTCATCTGTCACTGGACTTGTCTGCAAAATTGCAATTAAAATAAAATTTTGACAACAATTTGGAGAGGATAGGAGATTTTTTTTTCTTTATTCCAACTCATTCTTGCAGGCAGCAGAATTTATGAATAGATAGGTCATTTGCAAGTATTGCTTCTAAGTTGCAGAATAAGAAAAACTTGGGAGCATTTTTTATATAGACTAGAAATAAGACTTTGCCTGATTTGTTTAGTGATTATCTCCTCAAAACCAGAAGTGGAGTCTCAGCATGTAGCTGGGAGGAAGGTTCATAGTGTCCCAGTCCATGAGAAAATGGCCACTGCACTGGTTACAGCAGGCTTTTCCAGATGGGAGACTCTTTAATTTAACAGTGGTTATAGCAATAAAGAAATAGAAAACACCAGCCAGCAGCACTGCCTGTGGAAGGTTGTCAAGGATTCTTGACTGATCAGCACAGATCTTCTAGGATTGAAGACTATCCATGCCCCTGCTCATGTGTTTCCTAAACCATAATATTCTGTTAATAAATGCAAAGTAAGATGATTAACTGGATACAAGTCAAACTCTGCTTAAAATACTCTTGACTGTGATACTTTCAGCTTTGTTCTTTGTGTGTGACTGTGAGATGCCAGAAAAGTATTTGACACCAAAGGTGAGGAGGAGAAGCTTCTTCTTGCCTCCTTGAATGATTTCTTCATCTCCTCTTGCTTCATTTTACAGTGCCTGGGACTTATTTTGCCAGTGTCAGGTTCGGCAAATGCAGGGATGGATGTGAGTGTTGCTTCCCTCAGCTGCCTGTTCAGCACTCAGGTTTTTCTCCAGTTTCCAGCTTCCATTCCAGCTGCTCCTCAGCTTGCTTTGGATTCCTGAGAGGGCAGTCTGTCTCTTCAGCTGTAACCATTTTGGGGAGCAGATGGAGGCTTCCTGGATCTCTGTAGAGCACTCTGATTGGATACAATTGTTCTTACACCTCTGCAAACAAAACACCAAGAAATACCTTACAGATGTCCCTGTCTAAACATCCTACAGACAACGACTTGGGCCCTCATCCTTTCCATCTCTCTCTAAGCTCACTCTGTATCTTCTTTTATTGCCAGTTCAAGAGACAATCCAAAAAAAAACAAGTCTGCCCCAGGTCTTGTTGGTAGACTTTGTGGGAGGCTCCTGTACAGCTTTTCCCAGTAAAATTTGCAATATTCCACATGCTCACCAGGGAATATAATGGGCATGTAGAGATGGAAATTCCAGCATCAGAAAACCTGCTAGGGCAAAACTTGCCCATCAGCTGTCAGCAGGAGTCAGAACATTTGAGAGACTGAGAGCATCCTTGATTTCTGTCCTAGTACAGCCTCTAGACTGGATTGTGCTTTGTCTTCACAACCAGAATATTTTTGGGAACAGGAAAAGGATTGAGGCTGCACATTAAAATTTATGGTTTTGCCGAGAAGCAGAAAATTTTGCAGTCCTTTTGGTGACTTAAAGAGTATGGGACATACCATTAATTCACAGTGTGACAAATCAAAAAATAACCTTTTGGAAAAGCTGAAATTCACACTGCCCCACTGCAGGCCCTCTGTTCTCAGCATCCACTGGATGAACAAGGAGCCAGTTTCCTGCTGCCCACATTTCCACCAGGCCAATCTGTGGAGATCCTTTGCTTAGCAGAGGAGCATCAGCTGAGACAGACCTGTACTTGGAGTTTACAGGGCACACAGAAAGGAATAACAACTTCTCACAGCATTTGCTTCTCACAAAGGGTAGGAAGAGGCCAGCATGAATTTGGCAAGTAATAACTTTTAAAGCTAAATAAAACCTGAAGAGCTCCACTGCCTGAAAGCAATGAGAACTGCAGCACTATGAATCACCTAGTAAATGCAGGATCTGTCAGAGTCAATGAATGGTAAGAGATGAAGGAAGTCTGTGCAGGCTGATGAACCAAACTTTTTATTGCATGCCTATGCACAGTTTGTGTTTGAAATGTCACAAAAAAAAGAAAGAGCAGGCTTAGCTACCTAAACTATATCTATGTCTCTGATCACACAGAATTCTGGAAAGACTTTAAAAAAATGTAAAGGACAAATGAATTACATTATTTATTTTTCATACACAAATGCAACACTTTTGAACAGTGTCATCCACAATGACAGGAGCCCTTCTTGTAGCCCAGGTCATCAATCTCCCAGCGATATAGGTCTCAGAAGAGAACTTTTATAGCCTATCAGCTCCAAGGACTAACTGGTGAATATAAAAGATTCCTGACTCTGCAGCCTAAGCTTCTTTATTTCCAAAGCCTGAAGGCTGCATGGGAATAATTTTAAAATAAAGGCAGTGGATCCACAGGTCCAGCCACTCATTGAAAGAAAAGAAATGCACTACCTTTAAAAATCAAACACATGGCTGGACCAAACAAACCCCAGAGAAATTGCCAGTTACTTTCTTAATTTAAAAGTTGTCCTCTTACCAGCTAGTTTGCAAAGGGCTATTTAAAAGGACACAAATTTAGATTTTGCTCAAAAATAAGTTTACAAAACAGAAAAATCAAGAGGAGATCTTCAGTTAATTTTGAACTTAAATAGAACTTCATGTTTAGTTTTAATTTAAGATCATTCTTTGCCGTTTGTGAACCCCAAGAGCAGAACACACAGTGAATAGGAAATTAGCAATCAAGTATCTGTAGCACAGCTAAAATACAGAATAAATATAACAATACAGAAAAAATATTTTTGTACAAATCATAGTGGCACCAGACCCTTTTAATCACTAGAGTTGAAATAATTACAATGTCCAGCTCTTAGCACTTGCCAGCTGACTCTTGATCCAAGGACATTTTCTAACCTTTATAAATCTGAAGGGTTCTTTCTTTCAGGCCCCAAAGGAAAGAGTAATTTGTGTGCATGTGGATGGCCAGAGTCACTGGAACCATCACATCCCACTGAAAACCCTGGAGCCACAGGAATTGGGACCAAGTACTGGATGTCTGTGGTGGCCACTGTGACAATGGAGCTGCTGAATGTCTTGGTGCTGGGAATGGGCTGAAAAAAAATGGCTCAGGCACCTCATCCCCACTCCAAAAGAATCCCAGCAAGTTCCTGGAGCTGGGTGAGCTGCAGCACCTAAGGATGAATAATGCCTGCAGTGAATTTAATATTGTTCTGTAATATAGAACTCATACTCTTAATACAATGGTTTTGAAATTAAATACAGAAACTAAAATTGAGCCTTAAAAATTGAGCTTATAGAGAAATACTGTTTTTTCTTTTATATATAAAGGAAAATTTGGCTCAAATTAAATTTTACAATTCAAATGATGGTCTTAGAAATGGTCTTAATTTGTGTTCATGAAGAATTTAATTGATAATTTGAAAAAATGTAAACTAGAAATTATTACAATTTGGTTTGAAGGGAAAGCTAAAATGCTGGTAATAAATCTGTGAGGCATAAATTTGCAAGCTTCTTCTTTATAGAAATGTAAAACCTATTAATTCATATTGAGGGCATTGTAAAGGCTTAGAAGCTGTTAGGTTTTTTTAAAATAATTAACTATAAAAAAATTAAAACTCAATGGTGACATTTGGACAAATGTCCACTCATATCTGAGCAATAAGAGATTACTAAATATAGATGATATCTACTTAAATAAGATATAATGTGTTCTCTACCTTCACCATTCCAAAAATTTCAGCATCTTCTTGACAACAATGTAGAAAACAAACACCTTTAACTTTATATACAAAAACTGTATTTTGATGGAGGCTGCTCAGGTTTTTAATCCAATATCCCAGTTAACAGAGTTCTCTTGATTTTTCATATTCAGTTCAAGTACAGTTTCTGACTAACAGTGAAATATTTTGCTAAATTATTTCTGGAATGTGAGCGGTTTTGATTAACCATTTCAAGTTTTAATTAAATATGTCTTTTCCCTGATCAGATAGGTGAATTTAATTCACGTTACAAGGAGGCATAACTGTGAGCCTGACTATTTCAGAGAAAGCAACCCACTAAAGCAAAGTTCTAATAAATGTTGGATTATAGCACTTTAGAGCCTTTAAAATCTTTCTTTTTGGGTCCCATAACACTTCCCTTCAACAACATACCTAAAAATATTAAAGCTACTATAAAATTTATTAGCTGGAAGCAGAGTATAAATGTATTCCTTCTCTTTCCATGTATGACCCTTCTACTCCCCTGCTTGTTAATAAACAGTTTCCAATCCCATATAAAATGTGCCTGATGCATTATTGCATTGCTGATTGTAACTTTTGTCAGCACCTTGGTGACTGACATCACATAATCACTTGTGCATCTGGTTCCTGGCTGAGAAAAATGCAGTCAGGTTGGTACATGTTTTATTTAATTGGCTCTGTACCTGGGCCCTGTTTAATGGCTGGAGGAAACCTGACCTATTGATGTCTTGTCCCCTAAAAAATCCATCACTTCCAATGTGAACTTATTCCATTTGCCATCAGTTATGCTGGGTACAAAATGTGGTTGGTAGAAAACAAACACCAAAAGAATATAAATGCAGCTGGAGCAAATTCTGTTTGAAGTTTGAATGCATCTTCAGGAGAAATTTTTACGCTGTTCATACAGGGGCAATTAATAATTTCAGTAGAAAACATTATTTTTAGAAATGTCAAAACCCTTCGTTAAAAGCTGAAAATAGATGGCAGTCCTTCTATACATTTTATTTGATTCAAACAGTTGCTGAATCTTTATTTTAAAGTGCCTAAGTCAGGAAATAATGATCCAGTCACAGCTCATTATTGCCCAATGGGGTCACAGTCCTCCTCTGATCCAGGAGTAGGCACAGAGGGAAAACTTCAAGTGCTCAAGAGGATGTAGTGGAAAACACTTTCAGTCTTACAGAATAGTCTAAAATAATATTAAATAATTCCTGTCAGCTTCTAAAACCAATCCTGATTAAAAGTAGAAAATTCTGCAGAATTACAAGAATGTCTTTAAAAATGACTTGTAACTTTTTAACTGTTGTATAATATCTCAGTGTTGAAAAAATAAGTATCTGAGGCTTATTTAAAGAATCTCAATAAATGTGATGGAAGAAAGCAATTGCCTGAGAGAAATTATAACATGCTGGTTATTGCATACTAAACTATTGCAATATTATAAGAGAGAGAGAGAGATTTTTTTACCTGCCCATAAACATTTTTGTCACTAAACTTGCACACCACTGTTTTCTTCACCACTTTAGTAGATAATTAGTTGAATTGGCCCCTTAGAAATACTTATCCACCATTCTGCACCTACCTAGATTTCATTTTAAAAAAATCTTATAGATTCTTTTTAATCATCCTAGAACCTTTGAAAACAGGGAGAAAGAATTTTAACAAGAACATAACAGCAAAAATAAAAAAAAAGAAGTATATAATTTTCAACAATATGTAATGGCAGTGCTCCCAAAACCTTTCCAAACCAGCTAGATCAGTACAGCCTTCAAATGCTTCTGTCTCAAATTCTGCTTCCTTCTCCAGGAGAAAGCCTTGATCCTTTTTCAACTACTTTTAAAGAAAATATGCCATCTATTTTTCAAAGACATAGATGGCCCCTGCCTGGGATTTTCAAATCAAGTTGGGTATCTATCTGCAATTAATGGAGACAGTCAAGCCAAGTCTCCTGTGAAAAGACACACACACTGTTTTCCACCATCAGGACACAGGCTCTGAGAAAATACTCCCCAGTTAAACTTGAAAAGCAACCCCAAATTCTCTAGGAAGAAATCTGTCATTGAATCCTGGCAGACTCACTTGCAACCATGATGAATAGAAGTATTTTTAACATCTGGAGTATTGAAAATTATTTCTGTCAAAATGTCTCAGTTTACTGGAATTACACAACAAGAAATCAAGTGCTTTTTGGTGGTCAGAAAAATTATAGTATTCCTTCCCACAATTCAGCTCAAATTGCAGATTCCTTTTAAGAAAAGAAAGTTAACTTGGGGCCAGCTGTGGTATATCTATATGAATGCTTTATTGTGTACAATAATCTGTGCCATCTGCTTTGGCTATTGAAAAATTGGTTAGCAATTGTCAATCTGGTCCTCTTGTGAAATAGCTCAGCTTTGCCAATGTAAAACCATAGAATATGGCTTTCTGTTGCTCTACTGCAGATGAAAACATCAAAATATTTGGCAATGGCATTTCCAGAATTGCAAAATTGTCATATAAAAGATTAGCTTTAAGAACCCACAAAAAGACTTGTCTGCTGGTTTATATATCAGCTTCTAGCTCAAAAGTGACTTTTCACATTCTGCAGGGTGAAGGTGTGCCAGAAACTTAGCATTATGATTGAGTTTGTCATGAAACTTTAACCAAGTGCTGCTAATGATCACCTTGAGTATATAAACAACTTCACTGGTTCTTACTGTCCTGTATCCTTTTTCCTCTTCTTTGCATCATACATATCAAAATCATTTTTTACTTCACTGCTTGGTTTATTCCTGATAACCTTGGCTTTGTATTTGTCCTGATAAATCTGCTTTGTAGAACTAGGTGTCTTGAGCAAATACTGAAAACTAGTGTTTAATGGCTGAAATTAAAAACAGGGGTGTTATTAAGTATCCTAAAACAATTTCCTGAGCTATTCTAGGGAAGGGAAAAGGAAAAGGAAAAGGAAAAGGAAAAGGAAAAGGAAAAGGAAAAGGAAAAGGAAAAGGAAAAGGAAAAGGAAAAGGAAAAGGAAAAGGAAAAGGAAAAGGAAAAGGAAAAGGAAAAGGAAAAGGAAAAGGAAAAGGAAAAGGAAAAGGAAAAGTTTAATCATCTTTGAAATTATGTGCCACAGCTTATACATGTATCTACCAGAGACAAAGGAATGGAACAGGGTAGCTTGCAGAAAGAATAATGACAAAAAAGACATGCCACAATTCCTGTGAGTTATATGATATCCATCAGTGCAAGGTAAGACAAAAAAAACCCAAGCCCATATATAGTTAAAAGATATCTAGAAGATCCAGCTTTTAAAAAGCATTTTCTGACCCTACATCAAGCAGATCTCCCTTCTCTATTATCTGTGCTTTCATCTTAATGCATCCAATAAAAAGTCCAGCTTTCCATATCAAGCCTTACTTCCTTTTTATTTCCTGTTTTTCTGTGATGTTTCCTGATGCTTTTATCCACATGAAGTATCACTTAAAGCTTTCTTGATAAGAATTCTTTTATTGGCAGCTTGCAAGAGCAGCAGTAGATGTTTATACCTAGAGTGATCCCAGCCTCCTACATATGAGAAACAAACTCAATTACCTGCATGCAGTTACTGCATGAAGGGAAAAAGGCTCCTCCATCAACTTCTTCATCTTGCAAATAGGGCAAAGAGGGATTCTCCCAGTCTATTGCATAATTGCTGTGTTTTCCCAAGAGATTTATTTTAGATGAAGGAGCAACAGGAAGCGTTGCTAAGTCCTGATTTTTTTTTTGGAATTCCACAATATTTCAGGTAGGTCCAAGATCCTCAGCTGCTGGAGGCCATCAGCCAGGACAGAATGGACCTGTCCTAGGACAGCACTTGCTGCAAGGCAAGTGAGCACACACACACACAGGACCTACAGAAGCAAAGCACAACAGGGATGTGTACCAAGGAATTTGGCCACTGGCAAAGAGCCTTGCTTTTAGAGGCCACTCATTCCAGCAGCATGTGTGGCCTGCAAGTGGCTCTCTATTCATGATCCCCCTAATTCCTGTGGGGTGTCCCTGTTTGCTGGGCTCATCCCTGACTGCAAACTGGTGAGAATTATTCCATGTCCTCCTGTGCTGAACCTCCCTGTCTGGGAGGCTGCAGCCTCTTTCCTTGCAGACCATGCAAGGGGAGGAGGGAGCCCAGACAGACAGACAGACAGACAGGGCTCCTCATGTGGCATCCAGCAATGCCACCTGGCCTTCAGCTTCCCAAGAGTGCACTCCACTTCCAAGCCACAGCAGCTGGCCCAGCATGGAGAGGCTCCTCTGCTAGAGCTGGAAATCCTTCATAACCCCACAAAAGTAGGGAAACAAGTGTTGTATGGGGCAGTGTAAAGCCTGGGAAGGAGTTAGAGGGGAGTTTAAGTGTTAGAACCCAGAAGCCTGAGAGTTTTGAACTTTCTGTGTTTTCTGACACTAACCCCCCCAAAGGGAACACTGCTTTTGACTTCAGGCCTTAGAAAAAACTTCCAGATTTAAGTAATGAAGTTAAAATCACTAGGGCATAATAAAATGGAAAGTGTGTCATTTCACATAGTGAAAAGTTTTGAATTTGAGATTTTAGAGTATTGTGATAGGTATGGGACAAGATGGAGGTTCTTGGACATTGTCTCTTTCCTCCTTCTTCCTTCTTCTTCATAATTTCAGGTAGTAGCTTTTGGCTGGATAGAAAATCCCACAGTGCAGGTCACAGGTGTTTGCTTATTGGGTCAAAAGTATAAATAATATTAATGTTAGCTCTTATTTAGATAGTTTAACTTTAAAAGACCTTGTAACTAGCTAGATTCACCTCCATTTTCTCACTTTTGGCTTAATAGCTAGAAGTGCTGAAAAACTCTATGTACTTTAGATAAGATTCAATAAACAACCAAGTGCAAATGAAAAATCCGTCTCCATATTTTAATCCCAACTCTGAGTGAAAGCAAAAGAAAAAAAAAGATAACCACTTTCAAGAAGTAAGAAGGTGTCAGGAGGCATCCCTCCAGTGCTTGCATTCCCTTTTGAGAGTGTGTGGTAGCAAGAGTAAAGTCTCACACCTAAAGAGATTACTGTCCATTGCAGCTCTGCCCTTGGAAGCTGCTGCATCTCTATTTTCCCACCAGTAAAATAAACTAGCTGCTAAATTCTCTGTCTCTGTAGAACATTTGATGATGAAAAGTACTTTATCAGGCATCATTTTTGTGAAACTTTTTCCCTCTGTCACAGCACAAAACAAGATGTTCACACAGGTAATCTTTTTCCTGAGTCTGTTTACCAGTTTTTAACATATACAATACAAGCTGCAAGATACTACAATTGAATTCTGCTTTGCCTTTAATTATTTTTGACATACTTTGTTTTAATTTTCTTCTTAGATAATAAATTTTATATTTTTAAGAGAACTAGAAAGGATGTAGTGATGCTTGGAGACTGCCTTTTTTACTCTCCTTAACTGGCATTTGTTTCTTTTCTATTAAGGTTTCACACCTCTGGCTGACATATAATCTGTTTACTACGAAAACAGAATTTTATCAGGTTGTGAAAAGCTCCTTACAAAAAGAAAATCCCGTGTATTTTGATATTTTGGAACTTTTTCTTCTCTAAATGCATTAAGGCTTTTCTTTCTAAAAGGACATAAGTCATCAGCAGGCTCTGAGGGCAATGGGTGGGAGATGCAATGTGTGCTGTAACTAAAGAGTTTAGAAACCACAGCAATGTTGCTGAAATAATAAAAATAAAAGGGAAAGTAGGGCTAAGCCACTAGTGCATCCAAAACCAGCTGGTTCCCAACAGGAATGTCCCTTTTGGTTTGAAGGACCTTGGTGAAGTCACACAGGCTGGAGCTGGTCTCCACTGCTCTTTGTGCCTGGCAGCATCTTCCCAAGAGCTGTGGTCAGTTTGGGAGCACCAAGTGCAGAACAGAGGTCAGGAGCCTGGCAAAAGGCTCAAATGTGCCATGGGGACATGGCAGGGAGGGAAAAAATCCAGCACAATCTCAAAGGGAATGAGTTTCAGATCCAAAACTAATCATGTTTCAGCATTTGTGGTGAAAGAAAAACATTCTGTTCTGGGCCAAAAGAAAAGGGCTATCTCCAAGCTTTTTCAATTCAATTGTTTCTTGATGAAACAATTATTGTGAAATTATTAATTCAGAAGTAGTCCTTTTGAAAATGTCAAAGTAAAATATTTTGAGTTTTATAAGCTTGGCAGATTATTTTTTTATTCTGAGGAGACATAGTTTTTGAGACAAGTATTGATTGGGACATAGGTTGTTAATTTGCTTTTCTAACATCTTCTCCCTTTCTTTCAGGGGTACTTCTTAAATATGGGCTTAAATAAGCCCATTTAGCACTCCATAAGCTTTCTCAAAACCAGCCACAGATTTCCCAAAAGAGGAAGGAGCTTCTTTTCATAGCTCACTCACTATTTTTTAATGTCTAGGACAATGTATTGGTGACAAGTTTTATTTCTACTCTCACAGGGAATTGGCTAATGAGTAAATATTGCCATTTTAGAGTCCATTTTAAAAATTCATTGGATGTTTATTGCTCAAAATGAAATATCAGTAGCTAAATTTTATATGACATCATTGATCAAACTGCAGAGATTCAGGTAAACATGCTATGTATTTACAAAAGCTTGCTATTGGTAAAAATCAGTCACACAATCCAGTTACATAGGTTTAATGTGCTCCTTGTTGTCTGAAAGGAGGGTTAAATGAACTGGTTTAGATAAATGTGTCTGAGTGTATTTGCCATGGCTGAGAGGGTTGCAGGGAGAGGTCTGGCATGTGTGAGAACCCACCATGCCTCAACCCATTCCATGCCTCAGCTCCCACTGCAGCCTCTTCAAGACCCAGAAAACTTTCCTTGCCTCGTTGGCCACAGGGCTGAGCGTGGTCTAGGGCAGTGCAAACACCTGTGTTGCCATCAGGGAGCTCCAAGTGCTCTGTGACACACACAGAAGAGACCTGAGGGAAGTTTGTCATGGAACTGATTTCAAGCAGCTCTGGCACCAGGTACCAAAACCATTCCTTTTGCTTCAGGACCCCCTCTGGCTGCTCTGTTTTAGTTATCAGGCATGCTAACAGTATGAAACCCAGTGCAGGGTTTGGCAGTTTTTTGCAAAGCCAATTTGTGCCCAAAGCAACTCTGGTTTTTTGGTATTTTTTTCAGAATTCATTCATGCCAGCAAATTTTGGCCCCTGAAAAAGGGCTGTCCCACCTGGAGAGAACACACCTTGGGATGACACTTGGTTCTCCAGCAGTGATGCTGTACTCATCAAGTAGAGCTGTGCCAAATTTCTACACTGGGCTGGTGAGCAAATGTTACACAAGCTGTGCTCACTGGGAGGATGAGCTGCACCCTCCCATCAATCACAGCAGACACTCTGGAACCCTCCATGGACCTGGAACCACCCTGGTGACAATAGCTCCAAACCAGAGTGGAAACACTTCTGTGCAATGGTACCAAGGTACTTGTGCTGCCTGCACAGCCTGATCCATTGGGATGACAACTAATTTTAAATTCTCTGAGTCATCACTTCTCTGGCTTTTGGGAGCAGAACATCTACTTCCAAAAAGAAGGAGCAGGAGACTTTTGTAACTAATGCAACTGGCAAACCATTCTGTCTTGCTGCTACCAGAGGAAGCTGAAGTTTTGCTGTTTTTTTTTTTTTCTCCTGGCTCTAATCACCTCAGAGGAAGGTAGGATACATAATTATTATGGAAAATAATGTAAGTGCTTCTCTGTTTTTGTTGCTTAGTGCACAGCTTTTGTGTAGCACTATCCAAATGCAGATGACATTGCATGATAATTTGATAGTTATAAATTTCTTACCTCCTCTTGATTTGAATCAGAAAATGGGGTTTATTAGCAAGAAATATGGGGGAAAAAAAAAAAACTGCAAGCAAGTAAAAATGGTCCCAAATCTGAAAGAGAATGTGTACATTTCCATAATGGCTACAAGATTCAGAAGTCTGTGAGACTTTGTTGCATGTGTCTTGGAAAGGAATTAATAATCTTCACATGCTTTGTCCTGGTGATTGAAATAAATTACTTGCTTAAATTGCTAAGCAAGATGACCCATCTGTTGGCCCATGCTTGTTCAGATTCTCGGTAGGTTTATTATTCAAAATAATGACTGCCATATGCAACAGTAAACAGTTCTTTCAGCATTGACTGAAAGATCCTGTGCTGCTTTTGAAGGCAATTTACAGAAATTGCTCATGTTCCCCTCCAGAACCTGCCATTCAACCAAACTCACCCTGACAGAGCTATTGCCTGCTCTTCTGTGAAGGCAAAGACAAAACCAAAGCAGAAGGCTGGACCAGATCAGATTTATTCTTCTTGAATGGAGAAGAATGAAAATTATGGATTATACAGCTCTGCAGCCCCCAACAGCACCAGGCATGTTCCAGTTTTTTGTTTATTTGCATCACCAAAGCAACTATCATGTAATCCAGTTGTGGGAGTGATCAATATATTTAAACATGCTTTACAGAATCTATCCAAGCTGGCAGCAGCCACTGTAATTTTCTCCAAGCCAAAGAAAGAAAAATATTGTCCCAACCCAAATTCACCCTTCTTTTCAGAAAATGCCTGAATGATTAGCCAAACTCTGTAAGGCTTCTTTGTGGTCAACAAAAGACCCAGGAAGGCAGAGAATCCCAGGGATTGTCTCTCACAGGCCCAGAAGCACAAAAACCAGGTCATCTCCAGCATGAGCATCTCTGTGGTGGGATGGGGCAGAAGGCAAGGGTAATGGCAGGACTTGGGTCATCACAGAGACATGGCACTTGCTGTCAGCAGGCCCACAATGAAAGGATCATGGCACAGGGAAAATTCTCTAGACAAGGAAGTGGTTTCCCTGCTGACAAACTAATGAGTGCAGTTAGAGGTGAGCATCAGCCTATGCAGGAGATGAGCACCCTCAGGTTATTCCTTTGACAGCTGCTTCTGCCCTCAGTCAGTTGTGAGCTCACTGTTCCAGTTATAGAGAAATAAAAAGCCCATCTGTCCTCAGCAAGGGAGACAGTGGAGGGGGAAAACCCCTCTCTGCTGTGCAGGTGCCCCCAGCTCACAGTGTTGGGTGGAATTAAACAAAACCAGACTTGCCATCAAACACTCTGCAGGTTCAAGGGTGTGCCTGTGTGTTGGATTTGATCACCTCCCTCTGTTTTATTCTATTTCATCACTGAATTTCTGTTAAATTCCACTGGTTCCTATCCTCTAACCTTTCCCTGTTAGGGAAGGGCTGAGAGCCAGACTTTTAC
This sequence comes from Oenanthe melanoleuca, assembly GCF_029582105.1. Taxonomy (NCBI): domain Eukaryota; kingdom Metazoa; phylum Chordata; class Aves; order Passeriformes; family Muscicapidae; genus Oenanthe; species Oenanthe melanoleuca. The sequence goes on along the minus strand of NC_079335.1, from coordinate 116,624,516 downwards.
AAACAGTCCTCATATACATCTACTTAACAAATAAATAAATAAATGCCAAGATTCCTTTTCATAACTTCCTTTGCCTCTAATTTAGACCATCCACATTTCATTCCCAGGCTGAACACACATTCAATTCATACAAGACTCATAAACTATGTTAAGACCACAGAGCATCCATGATTTGTTCATGATGTTAATAGTGACTCACCATGGCCAGATTACAGATGTTAAATTGCTGATGGATGGCCCACATCCAGCACATGATATTCAGCTGAAGTATTAATCATGTGTGGAAAGATCTTTCTTTTCTCTCTTGGTCCTTGTGAATAATGAAACCTCTAATACTGTGTACTGTACTTTACAAGCTTACTGAAATGAGCTCCCTTCTAAAAAGAGAAAAGGATAACACTAACAAAGCAGCTGAATCCTGTACATGACATGATGACATATTAGGACTTTCTGGATAGCTAAATGAACAAACTCACTTTTTTGTTGATTTATGCTAGCAAGCACCCACCTTTCTTTCCCAGGAAGGGAAGTTTTCCTGTTTCCCTCTTTCTTTGTTGGAACAGATAACTTATTGAGTGTGATACTGGCTTAGTAGACAATTGTTCATGAAAAACACAGTGTATAAAGGAACAGGAAAGAAAGACTAAGTGCAGATTTGGGTAAGAAATAACTCATCTGGAGTTGGAAATAATGTTTTCCCTTGGTGTGCTGGCAGAGCATCTTTTTCTGAGGCATCTTTTTCTGAGTGAGAATCAAATATGGGAATCTCCCACACTATTTCTTGTGTTTCCTTTTCCTTTTTCTTTTCTTCTGGCATGGAATTTTCATTGATGCAAGGATAACAAGTTCTACAGAGCAGTATACTTTACTGCTTAGGATAACAATGCCTATTATCATTGTCCTTTTAAATTTTCTTCTGGTTTAATGAAGATAGTAAGAACTCAGACACCTTGGTGCAGAAAACCACTATATATTGGGACTTCAAAAATGTCCAGATGTTTCAAAAGAAAATGCAAAACCCCAAAATTAAAGTGGTTCATTCCTCTTAAGGCTCTTCTTAGGAGGTCAACAAAGACAATAATACATCAGAAATAAACAAATATATCAGACTAAGTAAATAGGCAAGAAAATGTAGCAACAGTAAGTAGCTTCCTTCCTGGAAGGGTGAATAAATACAAGAAGGTTCTTCTTATATTGCACTGCAGCCATGTATGAAGCAAGAATAACTGATTCAAAAAAATCAGAGGCTTGGAAATATTCTCCTATGTTGCTGAAAATCTCCCCATTAATACAAACCGTACAATACAGCATACTTTGCTCCTCAAGACAAGAAAAGCAGATGGTTTTGATAGGGCCATGACTGTCCCTTCAGAAGACAAATTCAGAACTGAAACAATAGGTTGCTGGATCATTCAGCCTCAAGGCTGATGGAGATTCCTGGTAATGGTATTATGGCTAAGTAGGGACAGTCCCTGGGCAGTCAGGAGTAACAGAAATGACATCCTGATGTCTGTAAAGGCCAAGGGAACAAAACACCTGGGAGAATATTCAGCCTTAAGGCTGCTGCTGCTGCTGCTATTTTGGAAGATGCAAGTTTACTTTTTCAGGGAGAGGAAGTAATTACTCCAGGCATGTGTGGAACCACTGAAGAGGCTGCTGCAAATCTCTCTCAATAGCCATGGCCAGCCATATATACTTCTATGCTCTCTGTGCTATAGCATGAGATGATAACTGATCTGCTCAGACAGGGATGCCAACAGGGGGATGGGGGCTGAAAACTCCACTCCAGGCGCCAAGACAATTTTCTTGAGAAAGGAAATCTGAAACCAGCAGAGGATGGAGTGGACTTCATGCAGAGACACTGCTGTAGGCTTTGGCCTGCACACCTCACACCCACTTCAGTCCTCCAGACACCATTTACAGGGGCTTGAGCAGGGAACAAGCTGGCTTGGGGTCAATATCACCCCAGTTTAACTAATCACTATTGCACTAGAAGCAGCAACTGGGGAAATGTAATGATAGTTAGTCCATGAGAAGCAGCTGCAAAGCTTCTTAGCAACTTTAAGAATGACCCTTCAACCTTTTCTCATTACTCATATGATTAATGCTTATCCATGTGAATAGTCTCATTGATTTAACTCACCCTACTTCTGCAGGTAAGGACTTCAGAATTAGACAAAAAATATAGAATTATACTCCCCCCATTATTTCAAACCCAGCTTTAGTTAAGTGCAGTGATTAACTCAATAGACCTTTCCCCACAGAGAAGGGCAGCAGAAAACTTAATCTGCAACTAGGGGTTCCACTTTAACTAAAAGAATATCACCATCCATAATGCAATCTGTCATTTTAGTCCCAACTGTATCAATGATGTTGTTTAAACTTATATTTAAGTTAGATGTTCGTAAGTAATCTTTCAAAGCAGTCTTCACTTTAATTCAGCACATGAAAATTCAACAAGGAAAATAACTGCACAAAACATAAAAAAGAAGATAATCTCTTGTGAAAGCTTCAATTAAAAAGTGATTTTACCCAAATATGTTCACTTTTGAAACACTGCCTTTATTTTATGATTTTTTTCAAGCAATTTTTACTAGTCCAGTAAGTACTTATGGATGACAATGTGCTAATTTTTTTTCCCCTGGAACACCAATATAATACTATTCCACTCAGTGTGGTCTGTATTTTTGACATATGCAACAAGCCTAGACAACTTTCTCAGTATCATTACTCACTGGGAATCTTTAGCTCATCTCTTCTCCTGTCCCTAAGCAGCCTTCATCTATCTTTTTCAGCAATTTTTCTTCAACTCCTTATGAATCACTTTGCTGCTGTCTTAAAGAAAATCCCCTCTGTTATGAGGAGCTGCTTCTCTGAATGGGGGAGGGAAGCTGAGAGAATCCTGTTCTTGTGGTAAGGACCTCATACCAGGTTTTCATCATGGAATCATCACGAGCATTATAATCCATATTCCAATTAAAGCTGAAAGGCATTTTTTAGGTGACACATACCAAGGGACTTCCATCAAATGTTCCAGTATGTGCCTGCTATTAACACTTCTCCATCAGGTTTGCATTGGATACACAAATCACAGTTTAAAACTTGTCTCTGTTCTAGGCAGCCTGCTGGACAGACCCCATTTGGCAATGGTAGCAAGAGATTTATGGTTCTTTTCACATAACATTTCAGCTTCCATAAATAAGAACATGGACTTCTTTACACCACCAAACAAAGCCTTATTATCTGTCTGTATATTAGTACTCAATTTTAGGTGGCACGTGGCATTTTTTTCTTTGCTGCTGTGTCAGAAAAGTTGCTCGTCTCCAGTTTTACAACACATCCAGAAGAAAACTAAACAAACAGATACAGTGGGAACAGTTACAGATAAATCAATTTTATATTTACCAGTGTTGTGCCTTTAACTCAGATCTTTTCATTACCTCCTCCATTTCTCAAATTCAGCTAATGTCAGTTTCCTATGATCTTCAGACATCTTTACACATCAGTGATCACACATGAACAACCTTGATATGAAGGCCCCATTATTTGGAGCTTCATTTCAATCTCCTTCTGCACCAAAGGAGCACAAATACTTGTGACAGCATGATCACACACATTGTTGGGTTAATTTCTCTTCCTAGTGTGTTTGTTCTCTGATGGAATTTCTAATATTATAATTTCTAATATAATTTCTTATTACTTAAATTTACCCTAGCATTTCTAGTCTGATGCAGAACAAAATATCATCTATATAGAATACACTTGCTCTGTGTAATTAAAATGCATTACATTCACAGCAGAGCACCTTGAGCACCCCAAAAGCTCTTCATGGAAACTGTGTTTCCCAAAGGATGTGTTAAATTTGCATAAACAAATGCTCTCAGTTGTAATGGGGTGTTTGATCACAGAATTGTGTCTTTCAGACAGAACTGATGTAATTAAAGGGTGAAACACCAGGTCAGTGCAGCATACAGCATTCCTAAGGAGAGGCTCAGAAGTCTCATCATACCTGCCTCACTGTAACAAAACACTTCCAGGGAGTTGTCTTTTCTCCACTTCTCTCCAGTGTCCAAAATGTTCAACTATTTAAAGGCACACTCTGATGCCACACACTTCCCAGTACCACACTTCCAGCTCTCCCAGCATATCCAAGATTTCTCCAACAGAACTGTCCCTTCAGTCTCTCCTAGCATCCCAGACAATGCCTCTACTGCAATTCAGAGGTTCATTTACTCAAAGCAAGACAATAATAGTGAGCTGTTCTGACAGAAAGGCTTTCTACTTCCTCCCTTCTACAAAACTAGCAATAAACAAAGCCAAAATTTGACATTTTCAATTTGCATGTTAAACTTTTCTCCCAGCTCCTACTGACTTGGAGCAGCTTGGAACAGAGCCAGACAGATGTGAGGATGTAGTTTATCTGGGAAGGGAAACTAGAATATAATTTGGCAATTCTTCTGGGAGGAAAAGACATGCCAAAGGCAGCCAAGCCTCTGAAGTAAAACATACATCACTCACCTCTTCTCCCACTCTTCCAGCAGGAAAGTGACATACCTTTATTAATATTTATTGCCACTGAGCAGTACACAATAGTTTAGAGAAATTACTGGCTCCAGAAGAAAAGAGGTGAGCAAGAAGGGGATGGGCAAGATGGGTGAAGTTGAATAAGCTGTCCCAAACAGCAATGACAATGGGTTTGGCTAGTCACTCTGAAAAGCTGCTATGACCAAAGAAGCACAGATTCTCTGAAAATGGGCTGCCAGATGAAGGTTTCCAGTGCAAGAAAGTCCTAATTACAAAATAACCAGGCTAAATCACTATGAGGAGGAGGCTGTCAAGTTTGCTCTCCACCAGATGCACAAAGCAGCCTCCAGAACAAAAAGCAAACTCACATGACCAACAAGTGACCCTGTTTCCCAGCTATCAGGGTGAAGGAAACTCAGAGCTGTCTGCACGTGGTGCAGCTGGGTCCCCAGCACAGGACCAGAACAGCTGTGGAAGGACTTAAGGGGGGCACTGAAACTTATCCCAGGGCAGTGCAAGGCACTGTCAGGAGTTCTCAGTCTTCACAGCCAGTGAGGGTGTTTAAAAGCCAGAAGAAACACTTGCCTATAACTTACATATTTCACTCTCCAGTGAAGCCAGTGACAGGCCCCCTCCCACTAGCTGAACACTGAATTTATCAAGAGCAGACATCTGTGGCCACCGTCTAGTAGGACCACCCATCAGCAGCACAAAATGCCTCCATGCACTCAGTGAATATCAGAAGGGCAGAGGTCACTTGCTCCTACCAGTTTGCTAAAAGTACCTCCATGCAGCCTGAATGAAAGGTCATTTTAAGATACTGTGCAATTCACTGTCAGGGCACAGCTCAGGACAGGACAAAGGCAGCAGAAGGAGCCAGCCTCATTCCAGCCCTTCTCCAGCTTCAGAAGTCATCTCATTCCCTACTAACAACACAAACCATCAGCCTCTTATCAGCCACACATTGTATTACAGACAGAAATGCAGGCAAAGACATTTTCCTCTTTCCAAAAATAGCTTTTCCCCTTTCTTTCTTTTAGAAAATGATAACATGAGGGAAAAAGACCATTTTGTTCTTCTGTAAGCTTTACATCTTCCTGGTGTAAGCTTTACATCTTTCTGGCTCCACAGAAACTGGTAGCAGCTGGTTTAATTTCCTCAGTTTCCCATGTCAAAGGTTCAAACACAGTTGTAGATACTCTTTATGAGTGAAATGTTTTCCTGCTCTTTGGATCAAAAAACTTTAAACAAAATCAGATGACTCCATTTCAGTGGGAAGGCCTGGGCAAACTCTTTATATTTCTCCTTGCATTTACAAAACTGCTCTGCAATGAGATCTCTACAGTGAAATGCCTGTCTTTCAAGTGGCCATCCAATTTTCCTCCTTTGGTAACTTTACCGAGTCCAAAGGAAACTCACCCTTTGTCAGAACTCCAGAAAAGCCTAATACAAAATCTAGATTTGATTTACATTTCATTTGCCCCAAAATCTTTTCAACATCAAATAAAGACCAAGTAAAAGTAGAAAGAAAGAAAACAACCAGAAGGGAGGGGCAGTAAAGAATGAGTTGGATAGGGAAAACATTGAGAAAGGTGGAAAAAAACTAATCACAGGGAAAAAGAGATGTCAAATGTAGACCTATTGGTGTGGGCAGTGAAGACTTAACAAAAGAATCTGTGCAGAAAGAGGCTCTGACAGCCCACAAATGTCTCCCAGCAGCAGCTGTCAGGAGTTTGAGAACAGGCCCAATTCCTCTCCTCCAGAAGAGATGATAGTTTCCTATTGTGAGAGTAGATGCTAATTATTATTTCCTTTCTAGGATCAAGGGAGGCTTTTAAATCTATCTGATGAATCAGTAAAATAATATGTGACAAGATAGATAGGTAGATAAGTAGATAGATAGATAGATAGATAGATAGATAGATAGATAGATAGACAGACAGATAGAGATGGAATGGTAAGGGGCTCTCCCTACTGAGGCTGAGAGGGAAAATTGAAAACAAGAGTTCGTGGGAAAGTCTAGGTCTCATGGTATGGGGGTGCATCTGGTTATCCACGTGGGGGGTTTCAGGCAGGGGGCACCACAAGTTGAGCTGCATTTCCAGCAGCTTGCAGATAATGAATGGGAAGGCTCTTGGGTTTTGCCTGTGTGCATCAAGTGCAAAGGTTCACGATTTTTCCAGCCGTGGAAACCAACACCGGTCACTGGGGGAGCCTTCTCACTTCAGCAGGTGAAGGTGCTGACTCCACTGCCTGCAGGCAAGCCAGACCTCATTTTGCTGACTGAAGAAGATGCCACTTAAATTAAAACTTGTGTAACCATATGTTTCAAAACTGTGAGTCATATTTTATACAAGAATGGCTGTGACAGGCCGTGTATTTGTGCTGACTTGCTGTGTTTCCACAGTGCCCTGTTGAATAAAGCTAGCAAAGTTTATCCTGTTTTTTTTTAGTTAAAAAAATAATTAACAATCCTACATGCCAGAAGCATTCCTTATGTGAACTCTACAGTTTATTAAAAGACACAACTTGCTTATTAATTATATTTTCCTGTAATGTTGAGAGATCAATTTGTAATGTGTGATTGCATGTACTTAAACAGCACACCATTTGAATGCTGCATTTCACTTATGCTGGAAACCTTGGTCTTTGAACTCCATGTAACACAATACAGCAGAACAAACCAAACAAAAGTGGCCCAAATCACCATCATATACAGTAAGGGGACCTCCAGCATAGCATATGGGGCTGAGCACATGGGTGTGTGTAAATTAAATACATAGAAAACTAAACTTTTGTCAGTTTTGACAGCTGATACCAGTCACAACACAGAGCTGAGAGTTGTTGCTAGGGAACACATGAGGCTCTGCCACCAAGACTCACATCTCCAGACCAGTAAGTGCAGCCATCTGGTAAGTCTCTGTAGAAAATGCTGAAGGCAATGCTGCTTGGATCAGCAGCCTACCTGGAATCTAGGATAGGCATCTTGTTTGCAAGGAGGCATGAGAAGCATGTGGAGCAGGAAAGGAGTAAGGAATGCTGAACAAAGCCACTGGTAGGAATCTTCCTGGAGTTAAAGAAGGGTTGGGGCAAAAAAAAATTCTTAAGTTACTTTGAGCAGTTTATCTAGAAAGGAGTATTGTGCCAGGACCTGGGAAATGCTGCACAAGAAGACCAGTGGTGCCCAGACAAGATTGATGTGGGGCACTGCCTTTAGAAAGTTTCCTGCTCTGTTTCTCTCAAATATCCTGGGAAAGACCCATGACATACTAGAGTGGTGAACAAAATCTGGATGTGTTTTCCTTATCTGGGGTCGCCTGTCCCCTGAAGGAGATACCTGTACTGTAGGCTGTATGACCACAAGGGCTGGGAATGTTTATATTTAAGACATTGTGAAAACCAGAAGTGCATGTTCACAGCCGTTTCAGCTGCTTGGGGGGAAGTAAGAGCCAAAGCACCATTGTCCCAGCAATGCAGGCAGTGGCACAAAAATAGAGCAGGTGAGGCACAAAGCAGTTTGAGGATTCACCAGATGGACAGTTTCACATGTCCATGTTCCATCAGTGGGAGGCAGAGAGGAACATCTTTAACTGAGTGACAAGAGCCATGCACAGGTCTCAGCCCCCAGCTGTCCCAAAGACAGTATAGGAAGGCACAACTCCATTGGTAGTGCAGCTGGGATGTTCATGACTCCCCATGGTCACACAAATGTTCAAAACAGCTCTCAGCTAAACTCGAAGATGGAATAACATTTTGATCACACTAGGGAGTGAAGGCAAAACCATGCTCTTAACACAATTCTCAGATTACTGACATCTCACTTTAGATGTAGCCTAAATGGCAGTCACTGAAGTAGCTACCAAACCACTGGATTCTAACAGATTCTAGGAATCCACAACCTGCAATTAAGTAGTCCACAAAGGTACCTGGGAAACCCAGGTTTCATTCAGTTTGGGAATAAATGGGTTGTAGTTGTATAAGGATCCACACTTCTTTGTGCAGTTCTGCTCAGCCCATGGGCTTGGAGGCTCTCCTCACAATTTTGTATTTTTCAGTGAAGGAATGATTTCATCCCCAACCTTCATGCCCTAAAACACCTCAGCCCTCTGATTTATGGCCACAAGGAAAGGAAGTTGTGCAGACACACATCTCACACATAGAATAAGGGAGTTTTTAGAATAAAAAGAGCGTCCAATGTTTTAGAATCTGTCAGGGAACAAAAGAGGGAGAACAAAAATCTTTTATTTCAAATCATATGCTGTTAAATAACAAAGGGCAATCAGCAGAAGTAACTCTTACCAGCTCAAGTGTGATGTTTCTTCCACCCTGCTCTGCAGCACAAACACAAATGCATGGCCACAGTCACACCAGCTCTGAACTAGACTGGTTTTATGGTAAGTATGGCAATATGTCCTTAAGAGCTGTTGACTTGTCTCCTTGTGAGGTGGATCAGTAAACTTCCAGCTCCTGCCCCAGCAGAAACAAGGCACAGACCTCAGGAATCCAATGTTGAGACTGTACCTGCTGCAACTGGCTGTGCTTTGGTCTCCTCTTGCCCCCTACCCAACAGCAGGAAGAAATGGCTTCTTAGAAAGATGGTTTTCACTGAAGAAAAGAAGAGTGTGTAATTCTATGTCAGGTGAAGTTTCTTTGGCAACATCTGGCAAGGTTGCAGAATTTCTACACTCCACTGAGATTTGGAAGAGCATATGGTTTCCACTACAGCAAAACAAATCACTCCTTGAACAAAAAGCTCTGAAAAGGAGTGGGGAAAGGAAGATGAAAGTTTCAAGTCTGTTTGTAAATTATGCATTATCCGTGCCTGTAATGCCCCAAGGAGCCATAAATTTAGAGGTTTCAACAGAAAAGCCCATAGCTGACACCTTACATTCGTAAAACTCATTACTATCCCTGGAGTGAAAATGAAGGGAGAAAAACAGTGAATAAATAATTGAGAACATAAGAACTTTTCATCATTTCCTTTTGCTCTTTTTCAGCTTTTCAGTACAGTTTCAAGACCAATATTGGATTCACATCAGCTGTGGTCTTAAACATGAAAAGTGACAGTATTTTTCTAATGCCTCTGACTGTAAAATTGAAACAGTTCAATTAAACTTACAAGTACAGATCACGAAAACAAGATCTTGAAATCTAAGACATTTTCACATTCAACATTCAGTTCTGTATCTGCCATATATACCCATTCTGTAAACTGCATCCAAAACCAACCCAGATGGTAATTTTATTTTTGGTCTAGCTGGAATCTCACAAGAAAGAGTGGTTGAGAAAGCAGACACTGGCCTTCAGGAAATTTTTAGAATATTTTTGGTGATCCAGAGGTTCTGCCATATTTTAAAACACTTTTTGTAGTCTGTGCATTTTTATAAAATCCTTTTATTCTTTTTTCATGTCTTTGCCCTTTCTATATATTGCCCAAAATCTATAGAATGTTTATTCTCAGGAGCCTGTGTGACATTGAACTCAGTATGACAAGGAAAACAGAGGAATGAGTGAGTCATGCAGAGCAATTTTGTCCAAGGATTAGATGCAAATAGCTCTGGAAAAAATGTGCTTTTTTTCACTATTAATGCCTAACATGGCACAGTGTTGTACTTATCTGCTTTTTTCCTCTTTTCCCTTTAAATTGCACATGAAATTTCAAGAACTAGATGCACTGTCTCCCTCATGGCTAAATGCAAATTGCCCCTTTCCCCTCCTTTTTCCTCCTGAACAAAAATCCATGTAGGTTCAGAGAAAAGAAAGTAAATAAATCCTTTCCTTCACTGTTAAAAGTCACAAATGACTCACTAAGGATGATCAGCCCAGGGGCTCTCTGCTGATGGCAGCTGACAAGATGGGGCTCTGGACAGGAGTCCAGGTCCTCTCTGACTTGGCCCAGCCTTGCTCCCCATCTTTGAGGGGCTTCTGCCCACAGGCAGGCTGCAAGCTTTCACTTGGATCAGCTCTGGATTTGACTGCTAAATCAGGTTTGCCCTTCCTCCAGCTCACTGCCAGGAAACACTGAGTGCATCTCACCTAGAGCCAAGGGCAGCCTTTTCCTCAAAGTATAGCTAGGACCTTCAGCTGTGCCAAGTTTCAGGAAATAAGTGCTAAATATTGGAGTGGGTGCACAGAAATCAGCAGAATGGCTTCAAAAAGCAGTGCCTTCCTAGAATATCTCTCTGTGTGGAAGACTCAAGTGTCTTGAAAATAAATCTGTGCAAAGTGATGTGTGGGTCTGCAGACTCAGTCAAGGCTCACCTCCCAGTCGACCCCAGTAAATGGAAGGACCAGACATCCAGATGCAACAGACAGTATCAATTTTTCTCCAGTTTACTCTGGGTGAGAAGTCACCTACCCTTTCCTTGGGAAGTGACCCACTTCTCTAAACAGCTCTTGGAGTGGTAAAACAGAATTAGGGATCCTTCCACTTCATTTGTCCTGGAGGAACTTATGGGCCAAACCCTTTGACACCCTCCCTGGGGTCACACCCATGCAGACAGGGCAGCTGACCACAGCACCCACACTCCTTTGGACCACTGACATCTGCCATCTCCAGTCACAGAGCCCAGCCCTCCTTCCCTCTCCCTGCTTGCCTGAAGAACCTCTACCTGACACACGCCAAAGAGCTGAGGCTCAGCAGGCAAATGACTCACAGATGCTATTGAATAGCTGTAAAAACACTGTGCACAAATGAACAACATGACACTTAGGGCTGCTAGTATTCCTGCCAGTCAAAAGGAGTCCACAGGAAAGCACTCTGAGTACTTTTACAGACAGGAATGCCCTATGGAAAATTATACATAAACACAAAAGATTGGCAATACAGTGCAGAGCAGTGTTCCCACATAACTTCATTTAGATTGCACTGAGCTGGTATATTTTTGTATGTCTTGAAGAAAAACATCTTTCTCATTTGAAGAAGATAAATTTAAAACATCAGTGGTATGCTAGTGCCCAGGGCCCTTTATGCATCAGCTTTTACTATTCTAGTCCATGAGTCATAAGTTAGAGCATTTATCCCATAGGAACTTGTATTCCCTGGGCTACTCACTCAGATTGGCAGGTTTAGCAAACCAGCATGTAGTCCATAAGAGGCCAAAATTAAAAAAGGGAAAGGTGACACAAAGAGCTCCCCCCCAGTAAAATAAACAATGGCAGTGGAAAACTCTATTTATTGAGGCAGGAATGGGTCTTTGCAAAGGAAGAGTGACTTCATGAACTGAGCAGCAAGCAGCAGAGGAGGCCATCAAATCTTGCCCTGTGTGTTGGGAGTCTAATTAAAACCATGCTATGAGTGCAGGCTGCCCTGCCATTTCTCCCAACCCACAACCCCTACCAGTCTGTCCTTTTCCTGAAAAGCCAAGACATTCACTAAATCCTGGTGGACATCAAGACCTGCCTGGGCATCACATCTTACTAACCAGCAACCTGCAAGCCCATGCCAAGGGCCCACTTGCCTCTAGCACTGTGTGCTTGCAGTAACAAAAGAAGAGACCTACTGTAGGCTTAAGCCCACTGATGGAGATCATTTCCCAGCTGGCATCTAGATACCCTCAGGGCTGATGGAAATAACAGGAAGCACAACCTGTGTCAGGTCATGTTGCAAAATAATTCCTGAAGTTTGGTTTATTAATGAAGCTGGGCACATAAAGTCTAAAACAGAGCCTGCCTGATCCTTTCCTAACACTGCTGACCTGTTAGGAAAGGACTCTGCACTAAGAACTCAGAGCAAATGTTGACCCTACTCCTGTCATTCACCAGCATCCAGGAAAAGATTCACCAGCTCCCTTCAAAAGAAAGGTGAAAGAGCTTCTTCACACTATCATTTTCCCACATATCCCACCTTCTGGTTTTCAGCCAGTGATGTGAGGACCTCTGGGAGATTCCAGATTGAGGAAAAATGATGAAAGAAAATAAGCTCATAAATATTAGATAGTGATCTACAGATGCAGTTTTTTTAAGTGTTTCTAGTTTTTGATAGAGAATGGTTGAGGAAGGATATATTAATCATAAAAGGGTGGAAAATTACTGTGTTAGCTTTCAAAATACAAAATCATTGGTGCAGAAAAATGGATTTCTTTCTTTTTAGAGGCATAGGTGCATATGACATCATATAAACATCATGTTTAACAATAGCTAGTCCTATCCAGATGGCTACATCTATTCACAGGAACAGCAGTTCCCAGGAAGCATTGTTGTGGATTATTGCTGAGTTCAAGGGTTCACAACGAGTTTTGGATTTTGACAGAAAAAGAAATTGTTTCAAAAGCACAGCTGAAAGACCCTTTTTTGATCCCACAGAATCCAGTATGTTGTCTTCTTCAACAAGCCGCTGAACAGCTCAGATTTTTTTGTTTTGTTTTGTTTTGTTTATTTTACGCTCTGCAAAAATGATTTTTCAAAAAAGAATCTGATGTAGTGGAGTAGTGGAGACCTCTGCATTTTCATGCATCTCAGGCAAGGTTACACTGGTGTAGCTGCTCACTCTGGTCACTTTAAATTTAGATAAATTTATTTACCTAAATTTTCCTGCATACATTACCAGGACCTTTTGAGGAAGAACTGGCTTGCCCACATCTCCAGGAGGTTCACTGGGCTGCACCACTGGAACTGGCAATACACCCAACAAGATAGGGTGGATGCCAAAGTGGTCTTGCAACACAAAGCTCAGGGGAAAGCAACATTTCTTCTACACTTTGCTCCTTTTGATAGAACAGGTGAAATGACAGGGTGACACTAATTCTTCTAGAAGGGCATTTTGTTGCACAATGAGCAGTCCCCAGAGGACATGTAATCCTAGTCAACAAAGCTGACATTTTGAGGTTTGACTAGAAGCCAGGGTCTATAAGGTTTCAACGAGTTAGGGAGTTTAAATGTACAGTATAGCTAATTTTCAGGTACGAGGTCAAAGTTTCCTAACCTGGCCCCTACTGCTGTTCTAAACATTAACTGAAAGGTCCAATTTAGGCTATTTATATGTCTAGGTATTTAATTGTGCCTTCAAATCAAGTAGCGAGACACTGAGGTCACCTAAATTGCACCTATAATTATTTGCACACGAAAAGAAGCAGAAACAAAGAGCCCTTGGTGGGGCAGGCCAGTTCCCAGGCCCCAGCAGAGGCACAGGGGCACCCTGTGCTTCCCACTGCCCTCACCAGGGTGATGGCTCAGAGGCAGAGCTGCCCCTCACCCCAAAGGCAAAGCAAACCCAGCAGCCCATGGGAAGGCTGTGGGACTGTCCCTGTAGGGGATACATCCAACTTTACCCAGCTGGGAGGGGGGATCTGGTGTTCAAAGGATGCCCTCGCTGAGGGGCTGCAGAAAGTGTGTCCTCCAGCTCTCCGGTTTCAGGGCTGTTTTCTTAACGTGTAACAGAGGGTGCCAGTTTAATATCCTGCTATAACACTTGACAGCAAGGGTTAGGAGCAGCATCAGAACAACTGGGGCAAACTTAATGAAAAGAGGCTTAAACATCTTGAAAGAATATGGCTGTGTGGGTCCAGGGACCTCCTTAGGGAGGACCTCAGGTGGAGGTGGTTAAATCACTTGGGAGAAGAAGATGTCGTCTCGTGGTCTGCAGACCTGCAAGTGGGAAATGTCAGCACAAGAAAAGATGGGTATTCCAGCTCCCATACAGAAGTGTGAATGGTCTACATACAGCAGGAGGCTTGCAGCTTATGTGTTACCAAACACTGAAACCCAGCTCTTGGCCCCTGTGCCCCCAGCCCCCCACCCCTTCTCACCGCTGCACCAAGCTCCAGCCTCTTCCTTCACCCACGAGGGACCTGAATCTGCTGCCTTCAAGCATCAGGAAAAGCACAAACTTTTCCCTGGAGCAAGGCAGGATCTCCAATCCTCCCAGGTCCCAAACAGGACAGACAGCAGCACCTGTTGGAAATTAAATTCCTGGATTAAAAGCAGGGCTTCCAAGCTCACTGCTGGAAATCGCCATACCGCAGAGGAGGGTCTTTCCTCCCCCCACCCCCCCATTCTTTTTAGGGGTAATATAAGCTTCTTTACAAGAAAGATTTTGTGAAACTTTCCATTCCCCTTTAACAATAACCAGAAGAAGTTTGTAGCACATTAGGGCTTAACTTAAGGAAATGAATGAAGGAAGGATCTCCTGTTCATTGGGCTCTTGACCTGGTCTCTGATTTTGTAGGCACTATTTTGCAAACAGGAACACCTGCACTTTTTCCCCTGTGTGGTTACCAGGGGCACACACACATACAAACCCTTCTGGGCATAAAAGTACAAGTTTTGAATAACTTCTCCCAGCCACCCACATATCACTAATTTGCAGCTGCAGATTGTGCTCAGTGAAGACAGGGAAGACCATGTTTAAAAGTGTGTGTGTGTGTGTGTGTGTGTGTGTGTGACTATTTGATTGTCTGGGTTCACATATTTTTGTCAAGAAACTTCAGTGCACAAACATTTAAAAACAAGCAGCAACACCTTGTTAAAAATATTTTGTTGTGTCCCTTGGAGGGAAATTCACAGGGGAGTTTAAGGTCTTGCATTCAGCATCACTACAAGGAGTGGGGAATATTGGATGTATAAGGACATGGCACCATGGGGCAGCCATTACTGCTGGCACATGTGTCACTGAGACACAGCCCCTCAGCAAAATGACAGCTATTCCAGTAGGAGACCCAGGAATGCACTTTATTCGAGTGAACAGCTTCACTTTCTAGTTAAAGTCACAGTTAATAAATGGCAAGAAGTGCTTCTCAGCATGGGAACATTCAGGCACAGCCTGAACAAATGGGGTGCAGATTTTTTTAAGGGTTTATTTTCATTCCCATTATAATATATGTCTCAGCTTGTAAATGCTTTTATGCCAGCAGTAAAAATTTCCATTTATATGGGTTGAATTGAACCTTTGCAATTCAGTGGCAGTCCAGCCACTTTTAAGCAGATGTTGAGATGGCTCAAAACTTATTTAGCTGAGTGAGTGACAGGCTGCTAGAGCCCAAAGATTTTCCATGGCTGAGCATGCAGACAGGATAGACAGACATCCAAACTGATATATCATGCATTCCCATCGATGGAATTATATTTTGCTTGCCTGCATGCACATGGGATCATACCACGTGTACTTAAAAACATACAATAACCAGCCCTACATGCAAAGGAAATTTGTTTAGTTCTTTGTAAGTTATGGATCTGAGGGAAAAAAAAAAAAAAAAATTAAAAAAACACCAAACCAACAACAAAAAGAGCAAGGACACTAACCCGCCTGGGAAGATCTCAGTGTATTCTGAGTTCAGAAATTCCATTTCCCACATTTTGCAGCCCACGTTGCGGGCTAGCCCAGGCAGTGTGGCTGGGTTTTTGTTTCAGCTATCAGCTACAGCACTGTTAAAGGAACCTTTCTTTACAGAGAGGTTTTCAATGCACATAAAGGGCCGTGCCTTCCCTCAGATCAGCTGAACCCCAACGGGGCTGTCTGATCCTTCTCTGTGAAACAAGGACAGCTTATGTTCAGCAATTACATTCCTGTCCCTATGCAGACAAGAGGCCACCGCCTTTGTCAGGCAGTGCTCCTCGGGCTCCTCTTGCTTTTCAGTGGGCACGATGACCTTTCTGACCACATCAAGATGCACCATCACCCCGTGCTCCACACGGGGCCCAGTGTGCAGCGCGGTTTTCTTTCCGAGCGTGGCTGGAAGAGGAGCCAGTCCGTCTCCACTGATGCAGCCTGAGGACAGTGATGGACTGCCCTCTGGGTCTAATTACTCCTGCACATTGAGGATAAATAATCTACATGACAACAGGCTCCATTCACTCATGCCCTCCCACACCTCCTCCACCCTGAGCCTAGTCCTGAGTGACAGATGGAGCAGGAGTCCTTGTGGGCTCCCCTCTTATGGATTTGTGTTGGCCATCCCAGACACACCACAACACTTTCTTTTGGGGCACAGAGCAGATACCCTACTAACTCAGTTTCCTGGCAAGCCAGCTTGGTTCCTAGAGAACTCAAATCCATCTAAACAGCTTTCTGCAGCCAAATGCAAACTTCAACTTACCATCTTATTTGGGACTCGTGGCTTAGCAGGATGTCCTCAGGTTATTCTCCATCTCGAGTAATTCCCAATTAAGTTATACAGTGGCACCTAGGCAGTTTTCAAAAAATGTACCTTTTTCTTTTCTTTTGACTGTGAAAGGAAACAAGACAGGGGAGAGGTGACTCCTTACACACCTTTACATCTCTTCAAGGGCTCTGTACCCCACTGGCTGTTAGCTCTGGTTGTTGATCTAGTCCAGTGAAAGGAAAGCACTCTGTTTACCCTAGGACATATCCACTGACTTGAAAATTTATGGTAAAAGTTGCCAACACTGTAAACCTTTTCTGTCACCATGTCAGTCAGGTACTGTTCTTAGGGCTCTGTCCAAGCAAGCCCTGTATTTTGGAGCTTAACCTCTTAGACAACCAGAATAGGGAGTTTTCTACAGCAATGACACTTTCTACAGCCATAGTCATCTGCAATGAAAGACAGGTTTCTAGAAGCAGCTGAAACTCCAAAAGAGTTCTTGCCCAGGACTCAGGTCACAATCCCACATGCAGATAGATCTCCATCATTCTGAGCAAATACATGGGAAATTTTGGGGGACATAAATTGGGAGAAGGCAGAGAGAATGCATTTTTCTGAAGCTTTTAAGAAAATACTAGCGTGATAGGCTGTCTAAATTAGTGAATGACAAGCTGTGAGAGTCCACTGGTTTTCCCAGATTTTGCAGACAAGTGAACAGGCAAAGATTGAAGAAGAAAAAGCTATCCCATACAGCATCCTTCCCAGGCCAGGAATCCCTTCTGCTAGCACTGCTGGGCCTGGCATCAGAGAACAGGTATGCAAAAGCAGAGCAAAAATTCAACAGCCCTGCAGGGGACACAAACCCACTTCATAAACCCACTTTATTACAGATGGAAAGCCAGCATATTTGAGCATGTCAGGAGTCCAGCTGCCACAGTAACACAGAACTACATTGTGTGCCGAGCCACAGTTTTGCCATCTCTGTAAAAACAGGCAAAAGACATTTCCTATGAGATCTGATAAGAACAGGAGCTGTTTGTTTAAATCTACTCCCTCACTGGAAAGGGAAAAAAAAAAAAAAAAAAAAAAAAAAAAAAAAAAAAAAAAAGATGAAAAAGCAAACCCTTGAAATGAAAGTAAAGGATCATTATTCTTATTAGAGCAACAGTGGGTACTTCTCATAATGTGTAGTGAAACACCAGCACTTGAGTGAATAGGACCAACTGTTCAGCCCCAGAACAAATTGCACATCAGTCTTAACTTAATAGGTAAGATTAATGGAATGCCATATAATGGGGGAAACTCAAAAAATTAAGGTAATTTGGCAGAAGTGGCTCGGAATCACAGTCTATCTAAATGCATTTCATCCGGAGGATTACTGTCTCCAGTGTTTTAGTTAAGAGCTATATTAATTTGAAAGCCATGCCTTACCAGACCCATCCTGTGCTCAAAGGCTGGCTTTCTGCTAGGAATGCTCACAGTGAAACCTTTGCTGAAAGTTTGCCCAAACATTTCACAGGCGGCTGCAAAGCCCAGCTCTGGGGGCTGGGAGCGCCGTCCCTGGCCGTGTTTATGACCAGTTGACTTTTTGGCTCCAGCACCTGGATTTGTCGAGGGCCTCTGAGCTGCTGCTGGGAACGTGCCCCTGCAGAGCCCGGCTGCTCTCCCTATCACCCCTCTGACAGATTAAAACACAACAGGGTCTGTTGGATGACTGACACATTCTTCCTCTGTCTGACTCTGAAAGGACTTCATTTAACAGCTCTGGAGTTGAGCTTTTGACTGACAGATTGTGAAGGGGAAAAGTCATTCAGTTCCATTAAGCTCAGTAACCGCTGCAGAACAAAACACCTTTAAAAAAGGGGGATGAAAAAAGAGCTGCGGAGAGCGGGGGCAGGAGCTTTAGGAAGAAAAAAGGGGATTCTTTTCAGGTTCAAAGACAATCTTTCCCTTTGCTTTCTGTCCATCAATGAGGGCAGCATTCCCAGAGGGAATACAGTCCCGCGCTCATTGGTGCCATTCAGCTGCCAATCTCCCTGACAGGGAGACCAAAGGGCCTCATGTTGCGCTGCGGAAACTGTCTGTCAGACAATCAGCAGCTGCCATGACATCATCTGCCCTGCTTTTCCAGGCTATTATAGGAGACTGGGTCCAGGAGTGCTGCTCCAGAGCAGTATTCACATTTTCCTTCTGCCCCCCAAAACGACATTTCTTTACAAAAGGAATTTTCAAGGGAACTAACCCTGTGCCAGAGACTGAGGGCTGCACGGCTTCAAACTGGTCGTTTTCCACTTATCACTCCAAAGTTGCACAACCCCACTCTACTTTTTATTGTAAGCTGGGTTTTGTTTTAAGAAACGCTCCGTGTTAAATATCAGTGATTAACCTTTCTCTCTTTTTTCATCTGAAAGCTTGGCTTACTGGAGTCTCTCTGCTTTTGCTATAAATATTGAAATTTTCACAGGACTGTTGTTCTCACACTCACATGTATGTGCATGCACACACACAAATGCATTCATACAGAATCCATATTCTGGCTGTATTTACACTGCTGGTGCAGTAGCTGGGGTTGCATTCACAAAGTGCTGCGGAAAGAAATTGTTAATCCTGATGATAGCAGAAGAGAAGTGTGAAAAAGCTACCAGCTGCAAGTGTGAAGTCAGGCAATGAGCAGCACTGGGACACACTGCTTGAGCTGTCCTCTTCATCCTGTCAAAGACAAAAAAGGACAAGCAGGCTTTGGTGGGGCAACCACTGAGAAACTTCAGTCTTATTGGTCCTCCAAATCTTTATGTGTAAGAACAAAAATAAATTACCTTAGTCCAGTTGAGTTGAAGCTAAATTAATTAGTGTGTTTGATCAGGAGAAAGTCCCAGGCAGCTAAAATAATTTTGCCTGACTAATCCCTGCCTACAAGCCAAGATGCAGCCTGGTCCTGCCTGGCAGGGCTGGCACAGGCAAGATGCTGGAGACTTGTCCCCTCTGTGATGCTCAGAGCCTCTGCCCTCACAGCTTGCAGGGCTCAGCTCAGCAGGCTGGCTCTTGCTCCACTGCTGGGACTCCAGCAGGCTGAAGAGGGAGTGCTGATGGCATGGAAAACAAAGTGTGAAGAGAGGAAGGGAGGGAGAGCCTGCTAGCGGTGCCTCTGAGTCTCACACTACACCTGGGTGGGGCTCAGGCATCGCAGCCAAAATCCAGTCTGGAGGGCTGGCTATGGGGCTGTCCAGCTCATCTGAATGGCCACAGCTCTTCTCTGTTCCTTCCCTTGGCTGGCTGCTTGATCATTTGTTTGGTCTGCTGATTTTAGGAGGGCATTATTTCAGGCATTAGCATTAAGGCCAAGCTAGATGAAAGGATGATAGCTCAGGTCCATATGGAACTGTACTCAGGCTTGTTCCCTTGCCAGGGTCCTGCTGCATGAGCCACTTTTGGCTGTCAAGTCTGCTGTCTTATTTCAGTAAGGGATTACTGCAAATCTTCACACGTTCCACATGGACCTTGTGAGACAGTTAGTCAGATCCTGGATGAACTTGCACACAAAGACATCCTGCTGCTGCTGGGGTCAGAATGTCTCCCTTCCTTTAGTGTTATTTGTATTTTTACAGCCCTGCCAAAGGTCTGCAAGTCTTGAGCAGCTACCATTTCAATCCGTTCCAGCGAGCTGCAGTCTGATACTCCAGCTATGTTTGCTCTGTATATTCAGGCATTACTCTTTCTCACCTGGCAGTGAACCATGCAAATTAAGAGAGTCTCCAAGCACACACACACGTACACAAACCCATGGAAACCAAAGCTGCCAGATTTCAGCATCAGAAGCAAGGGGAGAGGGGCAGTGAGCACTCAGGCTTTCCTCCTTTCTGTTCTCTTTTCTTCACAGCAAGAAGGAAAAATGTCAGATCTATTCTTCTGACACTCATACCAAGAATATGGTGGTGGTGCAGCAGGAAGCAATAGTAAATCCTTTGTGAGAAGACCTCCAGATCAGATCTGTAAGAGTCACCTCCAATGTATTTTAACTTTTACAATTTTAACTAGTATAGAGCAAACACTGACAAAGAATCAACTATCTGTTAGGGCTGAAGAGCAGCATGTTCTATTTATTTGTGGACACTAGGAGGTATCACAGAAGTCTGACAATACCAAAGAGCTCTATCTTCTTGTGATGCTCTGCGCTTATATGTAGAGAAGAACAAACCAGAGCAGCATGGGCCAACAGGGACAGTGTTACATAAAATTATAGGGCAAACCCTGCATGGGCCAGGTCATCAGAAGTGGAGAGACCTCCACTATATTGTGTATCTGTATTTCAGATCTCAGTGGAAGAGGTTGCTGCCTGCCCTGAGACCCAAGAATTTACCTCAGAGTCTGAAAATGTGGAGATATTCTCTTATATCAAACTGTTCTTCAAATTTCTGTCCTGAGATTTGATGTGGATAGCGACACCACAAAACAGAAAGATACCACATGTCCATTACCCCATTCAGCTGTCTTATATAGTATAAAAATGCAGGTTTAGATTGAAAAGGGTACATCTCTTGAACAGATGCCTAGCTGGCATTCAGGAAATAGGAAAATGGTATTTAAATAAATAAATTCTGGTCTTTGCAGGCCAGAATCTTAGTAGTCAAATCTTGGTTCCAAATAAAGGTGTGCTAGAAGCCTTTTCAAAGTCTGCTATAACAGGTTACTTCAAAAAAAAAATTATATGTCCTTTCAATACTAAATTCATTATGAGACAGACCTTCCTCTTTTGTCAGTGTCCCTGTGGTAAAAAAACAAAGTTGCTTTTCCAATACTTTTCTTGTTTTAAGTACACTTTAAATGTGTCCACTTCTAGTTCACAAAATGGTTCTGTGCAGTGCATTTCATTTTCAGATCATTCTGGAATGCTTTTAGCAGATCCTCTGCCAAAACCACTCAGCTTTCTTGTTTCTCTGGATAACAGGAGATTAAAGCTTCCATAGCAGTGTACTTTTTTTTACTCAAATTTTATATGAGTTGTGAGACCTAAGGTGGGGTCCTCCACATAGTCTCAGTCCAAAATAATCCTTAAAGGAAAAGAGTTTCTCTGTATCTGGAATTATTCATCTAAATCCACATTTTTCTAGCCACCTAAATAGAACTGACCTGAACATGAATACTATTATATGTTGCTGAGTGCTTGAGATATTCAGAACCAGGGAAACCAGGCCATAACAACTGAAGCCAATGTATAGATTTAGATGATTTTCTATAAGTACTTCAAAACACTAGACTTTACCTGTTTCCTGGTTTTATCCCAGGTTTCCTCATCTCACCTATCCTCCAATTTTAGGATTACTGTTGTCAACAACAGAATATCAGTTCTTGCCCAGGACTGCAATTTTATTTGAAAATTCATGGTTTCCAATGCTTCCTCCTATGCAAAACCTTTCCTGATCAGAAGTACAGGAATGTGTTCTATATATTGGGCAAGTATTCCTGGACTGTTCAGTTGCTCTGTCTCCATCCTACCTCCCTTCTGACACATTCACTCAGGAAAAGGCAGTGACAGAGGCAGCCTGGGCTTGGTGGCCAGCAGGCTGCTGTCAGGCTTAATGAATCTGTTTGCTTTTCCAACTGCAGGGCACTCATTTGGCCTTATCTCCTCTATCCAGATGCTTATTTTCCCCAGCTTTGTAGGAAGGTAATAATCCTAAAACCTTCTACCTTCTGTCAAATAGAGTCAAAATTGGCCTGTGGATCCAAAAGATATTAGGAGGAAAACCAACATAAAGTGCAATCACATTTGCTTCATTTTTTTGCTCATTCATTTCTGTAGGAACCACAGCCAGCCAGGGAATGGCCTCTGAGTGCTGCCTTCTGTATTTATTTTCACAATGAAAATACCAGCATCACTCAGGAGAGGTGCTCATGAAGGTGGGAGTCCCAGAGAACAACAGCAGAGTAGGTGATTCTTCCTGCACTGAGATGGCCTCCATTTAAACTTGACAATACCAAATTGTAAATACATCAAAGAATGGGATGTATTTGTAATTTGGTGAACAGAAGGCAGGGAAGAAACAATAGACTTGCAGTCTGAGAGTCAGTGATACCCAGCCTACTCAGAACTGCCTGGTTTTCACAGCTTCTCATCTTCATCTGCCTTTAGGGTGCAGTTCTTCAACTCTCCCTCCTGTATCATGCAAAAAATCCCCCTAAAGCCAAAGAGATTACTGTTGGGACCAGAGATTGCTCCTTTAATGCCAAAATTTTGGCACAGTTGTAAATGCAAAACAAGGCCAAGATGAGGACAAGGGGGAGTGTAATTTGTCACCCATGTTAATCTCTATGCAGTTCTTGAAATGGAAAGTCATCAGCTATGGTAGAAATCTTAAGGAGAACAGAAGATGGAACAGCTCAGGAGAAAGAGTTCCATGAAAATCTTCTTTCCTTCCATCAGCACTAAAATGGGGATATGAAAGTAGCAAATTTACCTTCTTCTCCCAAATACACTGGGGAATAGGCATTCCTTTTCCAACACAGGGAAGAAAACTTCAAGCAAATAATATCATTTTTAATTTATTTCCCATTTGAATCTCTATCAATTATTTAATATTTTCAAGGCAACCTTATGTATAATCTGTCACAGAAGACTGTTTATCCTTTGCCAGTAACATTAAACTCTCAGTAACATATACTCAAGCCCTTGGAAATGCAGCCATCTAAAGGCTTTGTGTATCTTTATTTATTTTTACAAGCTGCTAACAAAACTCTTTAATTAGAAAAGCATGTCTGAATTTTTAGTCACTCTTATTCTGGTTCTGGCCAGGACAGAGTTAATTTTTTTACCAGTTGCTTTGTGGAGGTGGAACCTGGTGCTGTGTGGGTGTGTCTACGTTGTTATTCTACATCACCTCATCCAGAAGTAAGGGACTTTCTGGTTTCTTGGAAGAAGGGCGTGGTTTACAGTGGAAAAAAAGCTTGTCAGGGTAAGGAACCTCTCCATCGTTGGTTTTCATTGTCCCAGACTTGGTGAAAATTTTGCATATAAATCACCCTCTCTTTGTACACTTTTGTTATTAATATTGTTGCTGGTACTGTTAATGTTCTTACTTCGTTGGTTTTCCAGTAAATTGTCTCAATCTCTCATCTTTACCTTTCGTTCTTCCAAAGGGGAGAGCAAA